>NC_137889.1:72085360-72685360 GCF_963455335.1 Martes martes | reverse complement strand
AATGTAATTGTCCTATCAAACTGGCCAACTTGCCTCTAACTTGTAATACTGAATGAATTCTCTGAGAATGTGGTCCCTGGAAGCCATTTCATGATTATGAACTAGGGGATAAATAGGCAATGTATTGTATGTATCTAGGCCACATCCCTCTTCTATAAGAACTTCTCTATCACAAGGATGAAACTCTAACTGTAGATTTATAGAACAAGTTTTGGCTCTGGTCCATAGTTGACTGGAACTCTGACTCAAGTTGTAGCAGTCAGATTCTCCCCCCCAGGAATTAGGAAATGGAATTGAGAAATTCCTGCCAGTCTGGGCTGAATACCAAAGTGGAACTGTAAATGCAGAGTTTGATGTTGAGGCTGCCAATTCAGTAAAAGTGGATTAGCAGAGAAAAAAAGATGATTGAAATAGATGTACAAATTCTTACCCTGTTCTACTTTTGCCATAGTATTTATTTTTCTTCTAACATAATATACAGTTTATTCAACATTACATTTACTGTTTATTGTTTGTCTCCTACAACTAGAAACTTAGTTCCAAGTCTGTCAGGACTTGCCCTCTGCCCACTGAGATGTATCAAGTGTTAAGAATAAGTCTTGGCATATAGATAGGATCCAACTTTTAAATAAATTGCAAACTAGATTCATTCCAAAACAACAGATTCATTCCATGTAGTATGTAATCCTATAGATTTATTGACCATTTGTTGCACAGCCTCAAAAATTCAAAACTATTTGAGTCTAAGAAGTTTTCAATAAAGAAAAATTGTGACCATAAATGTAGTGGAGCAATATGATAAATTTAGAATTGACTAGAAACTTATAAGTCAAGAAGTCAGCTGAAATCCAAAATGGGACATTCAGATTTACACATAATGGTCAAAACTAATGGAAAATATCAGGTTAAAAATAATTGCAGTATCTTTTTTATGTTAAATTGTTCTTTAGAACATATCAGAAGTCAAACATATCATTAGTGATTTTGTGGCTTTGAATATTATTTAACTTGAAAGTGAAATTTGTTCAAGTAGCCATAGAAACAATAATGGTGAGAAGTGAGAATATCAAAAACTTCTAATAGTTGCCATAATATATCTGTAACTTGTGATTTAGCCATTCTGGGTCCTTTTGGTCCTAATCAGAATGACAACAAGATAGATGATCTATCACCTAGACAGATGATTGGTTGATAGCTAAGCAAATATCTTGCTGTATTTCTTGACTTGATTATGTTAAATAGGCCCCATAACCTCTTATTATAAAACTCTTCTGACTGGGATGTTGATACTTGATCTCTGAATATTGAAAGAAAGCGTATACATTTGAACATGGTAAATCACCTAGTGGCAGGTCTACTACTAAATAGCTGTGGGAATTTGGATAAGTCACTAAAAATAAAAAACAGTACCAGGAAGTCATATTTTGCAGAAAAATATGTGCTTTTGGTGGGTTTCACAAAGCAAACTGTTGTATGCTATATTTCTTTTTAGTCTTTTCAATGTCAGAATCAATTCTGAGGAAGCAGATGTTCTCGACAAATGACAATTTAACAGAACAGACATAAACACACTAGACAAATGCTTTATAGCTTATTCAGGGCTTTCCCATAGACGTCCCTATTTAATCCAAACAACAAACCAGTGAGAAGTAGGAAAATTACTTCTATTAGCCCATTACCAAGTTAAGGAAATGGAGGCTAATAAGCTTATAAAGCTCAAGTAGTCTGCACAAATTTACAGCAGGTGATATACTAAAAAAATATTGCAACTGTCAAAAAACTGCAACTCTCTCCCAATGCAGCAGCTTCAATTAGCAGCAAACTTAACTCCCGTTGGTTCCACTCACTGTCATGCTCTTCTCTCGCCTCTCTGAAAGTCAACGGAGCAGGCAGAGCAATTTTCCTAGAGTATGTATTATGTCACTTCCTAACTTAAGACTCTTTAATCGGTTGCTACTGAAACCAGAATACTAATTGGCACAACCAGCTCCCCTCACTATGTCCTTCTGGTACATGCCTTCCAATCCTTCTTTTTTTTCTCTGTTCTCTTCTCTCTTCCCATCATTCACTGTACTTTGTCTTAATCTCTGCCCCTCCAACATGTGATGCTCACAATAGTTCCAGGCGCTTACCCTTATTTGTGTCTCTCAGAATCCTCTTCCACCAAATCTTTTCATGGCTGCCTCCAAACATTTAATTCTCAATAGAAATATCACCTCTATGATTCCAGTGCCCAAACAGCTATTCCCAGTGACAATCATATTGCCTTGTTTTGTTTCCGTATTGAATCTATCTGTACCTAAGACATCTTATTTTGTAAATGTTAATATTGTACCCCAAAACCCTCAATGGGAAGTTAGTAATTTGATGACAAATATTCTTTCCTGTTTTCTACTTTATTTTTACTCTTTAAGATTCAGAATAAGTGACCAATAAATGTGAATTAGTAATGAAAATAAAGACAAAACCAACCTCTCTTAATCTTGTTTACCATCTATGTGTTAATCTGTGTTTTTCATGTTATTTCATTCTCTCTGGTTTCCACACACCATTCACTGCTCTACTAACCCAATCTGGCTTCTGCCCATATCACACTGCCGTCTCTCCCTGAGGTCACAAACAACATTGCATCTTCATTTCTGACACCTCTGTGGCAGTTTACCGTTTGCTACGTCTTCGTTGACACATCTCTCCCCTTTGGATTTTCACAGTGCATGTGTAAAATTTCCCTTACGTGAACATATGCCGTTTCCTTTTTCTAGACAGTTCCCTTCAAACCTCCAATCATCTTCCAAATGCCTCTGAAATCTCCCAAGTTCCTTTTGATGACTATGCTTGTTTCTTCTCTTACATTCCAAGTGCTCATTATACATGAAGCCATGATTTTTCTTATTAATTATTTGTCTGTATCATCCTCCTCTGGAATCTAAACTGCATAAGGGCAGGGAGATTCTTTGCTAATTGTGTATCCTTGGTGCCCAGTGTTTGACTCCAAATTGCAAAACTAAGTATGTATTTCTTAGATAAGTAAAAACATGATGATGTTACTATATAAATGCGTGGAAATCCTCAAATCATTTTTGGATAGCATTTTACACAGACTCAGTTTATGATATAGGTCAGCTTGGAACTTCAGTTAATATGGGTCCGCCCAAAGTGGACAGTAGGAAAGAGCAAAGTACCCATAGAAGGAATAGAGCAAAATCAAAGTCCTTTACTACAGTTCACCGTGCTATCCTTAGGTAGTGCTCTTTCTAGTTTGTATCAATAGATGTAGTAGCACTGAGAAAAATACTCTTGATGACATTATAAATGCGATATATTAATGGAGTGAAAAAGAAATTCCTCAAATGGGCATCTAATCAACAAGGATTGTCAGAACATAGCTGTAAAAATAGGGGTAGGATTTCCTTACTCTTTTGTTAATAGCAATAACTTCTTAATGAATTGGAACAGAGATCTCTTTTATAGTCAACTTGGATTTTAAAAAGGATGCTTCTTTTTGTGCTAGTTGGCTTTCTATGGAAAATACCATCAAATAGAACATTGGGGCAAGTTCTGGAATTCATCTTCCTTATAGTGGATTAACACAGTATTGGAAATTACTGACAACCTGAAAGAAGATGCTGTCAAATGGGCTGTTTCATATGTAAGTGATGGGAAAATAAAGTGACACAATCTTTAGAAAAGTATTGGCATTCATTATCAAAAATCTTAAAATTTTTACTATCTTTGTGACAATGATTTCATTTGTGGGAGTGTATCCAAAAGAAGTAAAACAGCAACAGTGACAAAATATTACACTTGAAAGTATTTATTATCACTTATCATTATTTTATATAATATTGCATATAATATTATTATTATATCCTTTATTATTGTTATTATGTAGTATCAACTATAGCTACAATTGGGTGGAAAAACCTAGTCAATAGCATAAGCAATACTTGTGCTTCAAATGAAATGTAGACTTGTCACTATACAATGATAATAACTAATTGAAAATTAGTATAATAGAACCAAATAATTAATCAATGGGGAATTATGTAACAATTGAAAGTATTTCCAAAGATTATAAAAGAATGTGAGATTATATTTGGAAAAAAAAATTAAATCATACAAAAACAGTAGCAGTGACAAGGAAACTAGATAAACTGTGTGATTCCAAGTTTATCAAAATTAATATGAAGAAAAAGCTAATAAAACAACAAAGATAGTACCAAGTAAAATGATAATAGGAATGTGACCATTTTTTTTTCTTTCTGATTTTCTGTTTTAGGATTTCTTCTAATGAGTATTGTTGCTTACCAAAAGAAAAAAAAAATGCTTTAAAGAAATATGGTAAGTCATCCACCTCCACAGAAGTTGCATTGGAAAAGAAAGAACTCAGCCAGTTGTTTCATTCATCAAAATCTAGTTTGATTTAACCGATCACTAATTTCTCAATGAATCCTTAGGTGGGGAAGGAAACATAAGAAACAGAAATACATGCATTTTCCCATTAACATGTCTAAAAAATACTTTCCTAAATATTGCAGGTGTGTGACAATGTGAAAAAGTTTATTAGACAATTGTATTCTTAAAAAAATACTTTTTGGGGGGGGGCACCTGGATGGTTCAGTGGGTTAAGCCTCTGCCTTAGGCTCAGGTCGTGATCTCAGAGTCCCCACATCGGCTCTCTGCTCAGCAGGGAGCCTGCTTCCCCCCTCTCTCTGCCTGCCTCTCTGCCTACTTGTGATTTTTCTTTCTCTCTCTGTCAAATATATAAAATAAAATCTTTAAAAAAAACTTTTTTTTTTTTTTTAGGAAAATGGATTGGGAAGGATGATGAGAAGGATGGGTTATAAGAGAAGATAGATAAAGGAGTAGCTGAAGAAAGGCAGAAGGAAGAAGAAAAAGAGAAGGAAAGAAAAAAGAAAGGAAGAAGATTCTTCAGGGCTTAAATCTTGATAAAATATACAGAGACCGTACAGTTACATAAATCACATTTTCTCAATGTAATTTATCATTCCTGGCATATGTGCATTATTCAGAATTTCAGATATGAATCAATAGATTGTATCATGAAGAACAATGGTTTATTGCTTCCTAATGCCTTGAGCTTGTAAACACTTCTCCAATCATCTCAATTTTGATTTTACCTTCCATTTGTAAGTGTTATTATCATATTTCTACAAAACAGAGAATCGTTTTGACTATGATATAGATATATTCTATAGAATATTAGTAAAATGTGTCGACAGGGAACTTGGATTTTCTTTTCAGAGGGTGAAGTTTTCTCAAAGAAATCCATTCGATTAAAGTGAAATTTATTTTATTAGAAGCAAATCATGATAAGCATAACTATCTCAAGTATCAACTGTCTTAAAGTTTAAGATTTAAAATTTAGTGTCGTTCTAAAGCCTGAGACTTGAGGTCACCTGCGCAGAAACATATATTTGATAGCTATGACATTTTGTTAAAAAATCGCTGGGGTTTGAGAAAACCTGAGTTCCAATTCCAAGCTGGTCACTAAAACGAGTGGTGGGCCTTTGACAAATGACTTCGTCTCTGGGAAAGGAAGTTCATCAAATACTGTTGAAATTTGATGATTAAATCCAGTGTCAAAATGAGTACTTGGTGTAAGAGGTAATGGTAATATATTTAAAAATCTATATAATACAGATTCATATCTAAAACTGCAACCAAGGTATGAAGATATCTTGCATAAATTCTAAAAGACAAATCTCCATATAATGGGAAGAAACCATAAAAGGTCTTCATAATGGCTGGTTATGATAAAAACTGTCGTATCCCTAAGGTTGTTTTAATAGTTATTTTTGAAATTCATGTAACTCTGTTGGGATAAGCTTGTCTAGATCCTGCCAATCTCTTGAATACATTGTAATATAAACTGCTATAATAATTTGTATTTATATTTTGACATAGTCATTGAAATCTTAGAATATGTGTCACCATGTAACCTGATATTTGAGAACTCAATGACTAAATACTTTGCTACACTTATCGATTATTTTGATCCTTAATTACTTGAAGAAATTGCAACTGAATGCTTATTATATTAGATAAAAATATGATCAAAGGTAGTTACTAAAATCATAGATATTTGGGATAGAAGGAGCTTACAAGTTAATCTAATTTTTGAATTTTGCAATAGAATAATGGAGAACCCCAGAGGTTAACTGATCCACCCACAGCTGCACAACTAATAAAATAACAGAGCCAAAAATATAGCTAACTTTTTCAATTGTTAGGTCCCTTTTGTTAAGCCTGGCAAATTTTAACTACTCTAGGCTCTTCTCTATGTTTTATTGGTATTTTCTTTGAAAAAAAAAGTAATTATACTTATGATCCATAATATTTTTCATCTATTAGATTAACTTTAATTAGAATCTTTTATTTGAAACATTTGAAGTCTAAGTAAATCATCTTAAATTGCGATATAATACTACATCAATGGATATGACATTATTGTTCATCTTGGACTGCCCTTATCCTCTTCACATGGAAAGTAATAAAATTATAATTGTTAGAGTAATTTTGAAGTTTTTTTTTCTATTTTTACTTCTATTGATCAAAGTAATAGATTACATTCCTACTAAGTGTAATGCTGCTTTTTGTATTTAATGTGGCCCATTTAGTTTATTTCCATTTCTACCATCTAATATTCCCAGGTGCAATTTTGATCATAATGGTAAATAATCCACCTGTATTCATTTTCAAATATCATCATCCCCAAATCACTCAAAATAGAATTATCATCATATAGGGAGATTAATATAATTTCATTTTAATGCAGGATGTATTATGGATTTCTCCTAAAGCACCTCAAATATAAAATTCAGAGAAAGATAAAAGGTTTATTAGTCAGTAAAAGGAACTTTTATAAATTGGCAGCCTCATCAATATTCTTCATAGTATAATCAGGAAAAAAATGTTATTTCAAAAAAAAAATCATTCCTAAAAAAAAAAAAGGAAAGAAACATTCTAAAACCTATGTTTCAGTCAAAATACTTACCCATTTTCAAGAGTTTCTTTGTTGTATTACAATTTTAAAAAATTTAATTCGCTAACATTTTGATGCAAAAAAGTACTTTTTACATTTTAATTCCAGTATAGTTAATTTACAATTATATTAAGTTTTGGTGTACTAGATAGTGATTCAATGTGTACATTAGATAGTGATTCACTATCTAGATACACTATCCAGATATACTAGATAGTGATTCAATTCTGTGCATTACTCAGTGCTCATCAAGAGAAGTACATTAATCCCCTTCACAAAAAAGTACTTCTAGTGGATAGGGTCACATTTTTATAATACTCTAAATTTAGTATTAAAAAATAGTATTTGATGTGTATGGGTAGAATTCCTATATCATGAAAAACTACTTTTTTAAAAAAGTCACTCTTAAATCATTGCCCTTTCTCCTGATGTGTTTAGTAAAAGAGCGCCCTCTTGTGATTTCCGAAACCTTATACAAAGCAGCAAGAGCTACAAATACCGGGTACATTTTTTAATTGAAAACAAAAACCAAAAACCAAAAAACTATCGTTCTTAAGATACAAACAATACGCTATTTTTTTGGACATGAAACTACTTTAATTATAAATTTAATTTATTTTACTGGAAATAGAATAAAGTGCTAATGGGGATTGGTTAGAAAGTGGTTTTAAGAAAACCACTAAACAGTCTAGGACTCCAGCTAATGGAATGCATATACTGCTGCCATTTCCCATTTTTATGCCCATGTAGGAGGCTCTCTACAGACAGAGCACTGTTTCTAGAGAATAAAGCTGCTGAGCTTACACTGATTAGAATTTTCCTGACAGCATGGCATAATTTTGATGTGTTCCAGACTTGTTTTTTATTATGACCCTAAGGACACAATAGAAAGGCCATATGTTCCTCACAGTCCTCAGTGTGATTTCCAGTGATGTCAACGGGGAGTTGTTTGTGTAGATCACAAGAACAGCAAAGCTTACATTGGGACTGAGAATGGCATGACCTTGGGAACCTTTGATCATGCAGATCGGAGACATTGGAGAACATCCCAATGTGGCATTTAACTGAATACTTTACCAATGAGAAATTAAGAAATTAAGTTAATGGAAGACTGGGGATTTTATGCAAAATTACTAGACTATGCTTACCAGTGTTTATAGTCAGTCAATAATTTATGAGCAATGTAGCTAATGAAAGTTACACAGTATCATGCTGTTTTTTTTTTTTAAGAAAGCCAAAGAGCATTCATACGTAATAAAAATAGCTTGCTCTGAAGTAACTTTTGACTCTCTGTGCACTGACATCCACTTCCACCCATGAAAAAAGGTTGTCTCACAATTTACTGTTAAAAAAATGATACTGAAAGACAGGCATATGGCTTGAGTAAATTAAAAGGGTGATCAATAAAATGGAAGCAGCAAAGAATAAGTCTTTTTAGTAAAAGGAGATTGGTCAGAAGTTGACCAACTTTTGTAGGCTAATTGTAATAAAGGCTGGAAATATAAACTATATCAATGGTAAATATTCTTCAAACTATCCAGATTTCACTGCCATCAAAATATAAAATACTTGCAAGTGGGGCACTTGGGTGGCTCAGTTGGTTAAGCATCTGCCTTTGGCTCAGGTCATGATCTCAGAGTCCTGGGATGGAGCTCCATGTTGGGCTCCCTGCTCAGTGGGAAGCCTGCTTCTCAATTCTTTCTCTGCTGCTCCCCCTACTTGTGTTCTCTCTCTCTCTCTCTCTTTCTCTCTCCCTTTCTTGCTCTGGCAAATAAGTAAATAAAATCTTCAAAAAATAAAGTACTTGTAAGTGAATACACAACAAGAAACATGTTTCCCATAAACATTGCCCTGGACTAGTTCCTCAACTAGAGTGGGGCAATTTTACAGAGAGGGGACATTTAGCAGTGTCTGGAGACATTTTGGTTACAACAAATGGGGTGGGAGGGTTCCTGGCATCTAATTGGTAGAGACCAGAGATGTTGTTAAATCTAGAATACCTAGACCAGCCCCAAATAACAAAGAATTATGCAGCGGAAATAGTGCCGGGGTGGGGAGCTTTCTCTAGACCTAGAATTCTAGATTTAACTGACCATAAAGGTTTTCTTAGCTAGCTTTTGTATGCTACTTCTCATAATTTTTCATTTGAAAACACATTGAGATTGGATGTAGTAGGAAGAACCTTGCTTTACAGATACTACCATTCCTCTTTTACTTAAAAAATAAGCAAACAAAAAAGAAAACCCTACCCATTTGTGGAAACTTCTAGAGCAGTGATTTTTAAAAAGTTATGTGTGAAGAAAAATTACAAATTAATATATGGACTCTTAGGCTTTACCACTCTTTTCTTATACCATCTGGATTTGTCAATCTCAGGTTCACATATTTGAGGTGGGGTTCAGAAATTGATATTTAAGTAAGATACCCAGGGATCACCACATGGAGGTTACAGACTACATTTTGAAAAATACTACTCTAGGGGTGCCTGGGTGGCTCAGTAGGTTAAAGACTCTGCCTTAGGCTCAGGTCATGATCCCAGGGTCCTGGGATTGAGCCCTCCATGGGGCTCTCTGCTCTGCGGGGAGCCTGCTTCCTCCTCTCGCTCTCTGCCTGCCTCTCTGCCTACTTGTGATCTCTGTCATATAAATAAATAAAATATTTTTTAAAAATTTAAAAAATGAAAAATACTACTCCAGATTTCTGTAAAGATGTCTATCAGTCAGGAATGTATTACTTCTTTGTCTTTATGCAATTTTATTTTACTAATTCAAATGCTGAATACGAGTCTCACTTGTTTAACTTGATTTATAAATCATTTTAACTTATTTTCTTCTTTCTGTCCCTGGCAGAGCTGAGACTATGAACCACTTTTACCTTGAGTAAAGTAAAATGTAGAAAAGAGCAAGGAGATAAAAACAGATGAAAAAAGAATAGGTATCTCCTTACGTATGAACAAATAGAATAATTTGCTTCTATGGTATATTTTTGGTGGTCGAAGTATATAAGGGTTTGGAGAAGAGTACAAAAGACCCTTGAACATCATAGAATAGGAGGTAACTGTGAGTGCCTTCTAACAGGTAGAGAGAATTTTACGATGTGTGTTAATTGGTTATTAATTGTTCATGTTCTTAGTTTTCCAACATAAAATAAAATAAATCCACTTGATTTGTGGGAAAAAAAAAAGAAATTATTAAAAGTACCTGCAAATCTCTAAGGAATAAGTCATAGCTTGGTATTTATTTTATTTTATTTCATTTATTTTATATTTTATTTTTTCAGTGTTCCAAGATTCATTGTTTATGCACCACACCCAATGCTCCATGCAATATGTGCCCTCCTTAATACCCACCACCAGGCTCTCCTAACCCCCCACACCCCTCCCCTCCAAAACTCTCAGTTTGTTTCTCAGAGTCCACAGTCTGTCATGGTTCATCTCCCCCTCTGATTAACACTAATATACTCCCAACTGTGATATATCAATTTCATTAATTCAGACTCAAAGCATACAATTCAAATTTCAAAATATGTCAAAGATACAATGATATTAAAAATAAACACTAGCACAGACAAGTTCCAATTTTGGGAGAAAGTCCCTACCTAACTGATGAGAACAATTGACCCACAGTTCTCTCAATTGAATCAAGCTTTACAGATAAACAATAAAGGAGCCATTTAGAGATTTGGATTAATCAGCATAATAAATCTTGAAACAATACCATTACAAAGGAATTTAGCCTTCACAGCTTACTATATAATTTAAGGCTCCATCTGACAGATGTATTAAACTAAACCAAAAGGTAAACCCTTAGAATTCTAATTAACGTACAGAAAAACTATTAAGCCTACCCATTTTGCTAACAGAATTTTTAAAAGAACCCTTTTATATTACGCTTAGACATCAGTGCTAAATAAACACGGAACTCTTTGCAGGCAGGAATTTGGATTACATAACTTTAGCATTCTAAGATATAGAGACATCCAACCATTATGCAATTACACTACATTGGACTAAACAAGTTTTCCTGGCTAAAAATGAAACTTTCCCTTATCCAACATTAAAACCGGTGGTGGCATGGCTTTTAAGTGTACTTCCCAGGTTACACTCTATTTACTCAACTGCTCTCTGTTAGCATTGCCTAAATACCACTGGTCTCTATAAACCCAGTACAAGGAATAGGAAAGAAAAAGTTAGGGGACAAAGGACTGAGGTTTAAAGAATGAAAGCAATAGCTTTTAGCCCTTTGCATATCACTTTCCAATTTGCATATGGTAAAACTTTTACATAGTTGAAGAATTACATTTCTTTAATAATTGAAGAATTTTTCATGAATATGCTTCAGAAAAGTAGTGTGATGATTAGTGTTATATGTCAGTCTGGCTGGGCTATAGAGCCTAGATAATGTGGCCAAACTTTATTATGGTTGTTTCTGTGAGGATGTTTTTGGGAGGTTAACATTTAGATCTGTGGATTTTGAGTGAATCCGATTGCTTTCCATATGCAGGTCAGCCTCATCTAATTACCTGAAGACCTGAATAAAATAAAACCTGTTCTCCCCTGAACAAGACAGAATTCTGCCCGCAGACAGCCTACAGGCTTGAACCACAACATCAGCTCTTGCTTGGGTCTCCAGCCTGCCAGCCTACCCTGCAGATGTTGGACTTGTCAGCCTCCAAAATTGCATGAACTGATTCCATAAAACAATTCTTTCTCTAAACATACACATCTTGTTGGTTCTGTTCCTCTGGAGAACCCTAATAGAAAGGAGATTTAAAATTTAAAAAACATATATTGGGGCACCTGAGTGGCTCAGTGGGTTAAAGCCTCTGCCTTCGGCTCAGGTCATGATCCCAGGGTCCTGGGATCGAGCCCCGCATCGGGCTCTCTGCTCAAGAAGGAACCCTGCTTCCCAATCTCTCTCTGCCTGCCTCTCTGCCTACTTGTGATCTCTGTCAAATAAATAAATAAAAATCTTTTAAAAATGATAAAAAAATAAAAACATATTATCTAAAAAAGTATAGATTGCTCCTATTTTTGTGTCTTTTCTGGCTTCAAAAAATACTGAAATGATACACATATAGGAAAAAAAATGTAGGTAAATGTGACTACACAGCGCAATGAATTATTTCAAAGAGAATGTCCATGTAATCAGTAACTAGATCAAGAACGTAAACATTTCTAGTATACAAGAAGACTCCTTCCTGCTCTCCTCGCCCAACCACTACTGTCTATCTCTTCCTTAAATTTAAAAATTTTTAACACTATAATTTAGTTTTGCCTTTTTGAAAATCCTATATAATGCAAGGATGTATGTTTATATATATTTATGTACATTGTATGTTCAGGTCTGGCTTTACATATGTTTGTGAGAGTTATCCATGTTGGTGGCTTTAAGGTAAGATTATCCATTTTCATTGTTTGGGCATTCTGTTGTGTAAATAAGTCATAATTTATTTGTCTACTCTAATGTTGATAGACATGTAGTTTTTTCCCAGGTTTTGGCTACTCCAAATTACACATATGTAATATTTATATATTCATATATACATATATATGCATTTCTGTTAAATACATAACTATGGGTAGGATTTCTGCACCATTACATTCAGCACTATTGGATAATTCCAGTATATTTTCCAGTGAGGGTGTAGTGGTTTAAACTATTCAGCAGCTCTATTTAAGAGACCCATTTTTCCATATCTACAGCAATACTTGTTATTGTCATTCTTTTAAATTTAATCAGTTTGATGAATGTATAAGTTCCATCTCATTGACCTTCCTTTTAATTTGCATGTACTTTTAATCTACATTTTGTTAATGTTAGATCAAAGAGAATATCTTTTCACATTTATATTGACGATTTGCATGTTACCTTTTATAATATGACTGTTTCAGTTTTGAGCATTTATTTACTTCATTTTCTGTTTCTTTTTTCTAGTAGGAATTCTTTTCCAATGCTTAAACTTTTAATTCTTTTTTTTTAATTTTTTTTAAAGATTTTATTTACTTATTTGACAGAGATGACAAGTAGGCAGAGAAGCAGGTAGAGAGAGAGGAGGAAGCAGGCTCCCTGCTGAGCAGAGAGCCCGATGTGGGGCTCGATCCCAGGACCCTGAGATCATGACCTGAGCCGAAAGCAGAGGCTTAACCCACTGAGCCACCCAGGCACCCCCTTTTATTTCATTTTATTACCCAATTCATTGGCATCTTTGCTGTTTTCTAATCTCAAATAATACCTTTTTTTGGTAGTATAATAGTTTATTCCAGAAAAGTAACAATGATTCCAAGTTAACAAATACATAAATTTTAGTCTCTATATAGATAGGTCAAAGAAGAAAAGCCACATGATCAGATCCGTACATATAAAAAATCTTCATGAAATTGAATATAAATTCCTGATTTTTAAAAATGTGTATTAAGTAGGACAGGAGGATAGTTCCTTTGCATGACAAAGCTACATACATAACACAAAAACATTCTTTATCTAAAAATTATACTTTGTCATTAATATCAGGAATAAGACAGTTAGTTTCATCTCTGTTAGTTTTTTTCAAGTTTTTATTTAAACTCCGGTTACCATACAGTGTAATATGAGTTTTAGGTGTAGAATTTAGTGATTCAATACTTGTATACAATGCCCAGTGCTCATCACAATGCATTGCTTAGTTTCATCACCCATTTAACCCATCCCCCCACCCACTGACCCTCTGGCAAACATCAGTTTGTTCTACACAGTTGAGTCTGTTTCTTGGTTTTTCTTTCTTTTTTTCCAACTATGTTTATCTGTTTTGTTTGTTAAATTTTATATATGAGTGAAATCGTATGGTATGCGTCTCTTTGAATCAGTATTTTTTATCCTTTGGGTAAATACCTAATAGTGCAATTGTTGGATCATAGAGTATTTCTATTTTTCACTTTTTAAGGAACCCCCATTCTGTTTCCCAGAGTGGCTGCACCAGCTTGCATTCCCACCAACAGTGTAAGAGGTTTCCTCTTTCTCCATATCTTTCTCCAACACCTGTTGTTTTCTGTGTTGTTAATTTTACCCATTCTGACGAGTGTGAAGTGATAGCTCATTGTAGTTTTGATTTTTATTTCCCTGGTGATGAGTGATATTGAACATCTTTTCATGTGTCTGTTAGCCATCTGTATGTCTTCTTTGGAAAAAAATGTCGATTCATGTCTTCTGCCTATTTTTAAATTGGATTATTTGTTTTTGGGGTGTTGATTTTGATAAGTTCTTTATGTATTGGGGGTATTAACCCTCTATCAGAAAAGTCATTTGCATATATCTTCTTCTATTCAGTAGGCTGCTTTTCAGTTTTGTTAACTATTTCCTTCACTGTGCATAAGCTCTTTATTTTGATGAAGAACTGCTAGTTTATGTTTGCTTCTATTTCTCTTGCCTCAGGATACATATCTAGCAAGGAGTTGCTATGGCCAGTGTAAAAGAGATTATTGTCTGCGTTCTTTTCTAGGATTTTGATGGTTTCCTGTCTCACATTTAGGTCTTTTATCCATTCAAATACTATTTTTGAAACTTCCCTATTCATTATGATTTGCTGCAAATATTTTGCCAGTATTATTTACAGATTAAGAGACTTTGCTTCATGTGCCTGGAACTGGAGGGTATTATACTAAGTGAAGTAAATCAGTCAGAAACACAGTAATCATATGGTTTCACTCATATGTGGAACATAAGGAATAGAGCAGGGGACAATAGGGGTGGAGATGGGGGTAACTGAATGGGAAGAAATCAGAGAGGGAGACAAACCATATGAGATTCTTGACTCTGGGAAACAAACTGATGGTTGTGGAAAGGGAAGTGGGTGGGGTAATGGGGTATTGGGTGAGTGGCATTAAGGAGGGCATGTGATATGATGAGTCCTGGGTGTTATACTGAACTGATGAATCATTGAACATTATATCAAAAACCAATGATGTACTACACCTTGGCTAATTGAATTTAAATAAAAAAATAATAAAATAAATTTTAAAAAGTTTTCTTCACTTTTATGAATTTTTATCGGTTTATTTTGAGACTTGATGCATCTATAATGATGATTATGTGGGGTTTTTTTTTTTTGCTTGTTTGTTTTAGTCAGCTGAAATACACCAAATGATTTTTTAAATTTAAAGTCAACTTTGCATTTCTGGATTAAATCTAATTTAATTATAAACTATTACCTATTTTTTTACTTCATTATATTTGGTTTGTTAATATTTTAATTTGAAAATTTTTACTTCTATGTTTATGACAAAAACTATGTTTTTCTAATCTGGTCTGTTAATGTCCTTCTCAGGTTTTGATTTCAAGTTTATGATTTAAAAGAAAAAAAAGGTGAGTTAGTCTTCCCTTTTTTGTTAGTCCCTGGAAGAGTTTATACAAAATGTGCATTATTTCTTCCTTAATTCTCTTAGCTAGAATTCATGACTTAAGACAACAGGTCATGGAATTTATTTTTAAGAGAGGTTTTTTTTTTTTTTAATTACAGATACATTTCCTTTAATAAGTATAAGCTATTCATACTTTCCATTTCCTCTTAATTTCCAAGAGTTTTATTTTTCTAAGATTTTGATTACTTTATCCGAATCATGAAATTTATTGGCCTAAAGCTGTTTATAAGATGCATAGTTATTGTACCTTTTTTGCTAGTTACATCATTATAATTGTGCTTTCTCTTATCTATTCTTTCCTGTGTCACTCTTACATTGGTCAGTCTTTTCAAAGAACTAACATTTACCTTTTTATATATGTGTGTGTGTGTGTATTTTTATATATATATATATATCACTTTTAATATTTTCATTTTTTCTTCTTTGACTTCTTTTCCCTTCTTGACTTCCACTTTTTTTTTTTTTTAGATTTATTTATTTATTTTAGAGCAATAGAGAGTGCACATGCATGAAAGCAGGGAGAGGGGCAGAAGGAGAGGGAGAGAGAGAATATAGAGTAGGCTCCCTGCTGAGCCTGAAGCTTGACATAGGCCTTGATCCCACAATACTAAGATCATGGCCTGAGCCAAAATCAAGAGTTGGATGTTTGCCAGCCACCCAGTGCCCCAACTTCCACATAATTTTTAAAATAACTTCTTGTGAAAAGTGTTTTGAAAAGATTTGCTGTCTTACTCTTTCAAATATGTACAATGGATTTAAAAAAGCAGAGTTCTTTCTAGTTATGATTAAACTACATTCTAAAATTAATATATATTGTATATAACAATATTATATTTAATATTCAGCACTATCTGCTGAATATTATGCATTATATACATCAAATGTGTGCATAATCATTTACCTTGTGATATTTTTGAGCTGTTTATTAAGAATTAATTTCCAAGGGTGTCTGCGTGGCTCAGTTGGTTAAGCATCTTCACTGGACTCAGGTCATGATCCCAGGGTCCTGGAATCGAGTTCCACATTGGGCTCCCTGCTTAGCAAAAGCCTGCTTCTCCTTCTCCCTGCTGCTACCCCTGTTTATACTCTCTCTCTCTGTCAAATAAATAAAGACAATTTTTTTTTTTTTAAGATTTTGTTTGTTTATTTCTGGGAGACAAGGAGAGAGAGAGGCAGAGGCAGCGGGAGAATCAAGCTCCCCACTGAGCAGGGACCTGATACAGGACTCGATCCCTGGATCCTGGGATCATGACCTGAGCTAAACCATCTTAACCACCTGAGCCGCCCAGGCACACAATAAACAAAATCTTAAAAAAAACAAAAAGTAAAAAATAAACAAACCTAAAAAAGAAGAATTATTTTCCATATTTCTAAACCTCAGAATTACTATAATATTTTTATTTTGAATTTCTAACATAAAACCATTGCTGTAAGATAACATATATAACTTAAAACCTTTGGTTTTTGTTTCATTTGCTTAACGTACAAACAAATGGTAACAAAAAATATATATTGAAAAAGTATGGTTTTTTTGTAGTTCTTTTGTACAGACTTATGCATTTGTAATTTAGGGAAAGTTTATGTTGTTCATTTTTTATATTCTTATTAGTTTATTATCTCTTATTGAGAGATGTTTGTTAAAATTTTGCACTAAGATTGTCAAATTTTACATTTATTTTAGTTTTGTCAATTTTTATTTTTTCATATTTTAGGGTTTATGAAAATAAAATTGTTAAATTGTCTTGGTAGATTGAAACCCTTAACACTGTAAAGATTCTCTTTATCTGTAGTAATAGTTCTTACATTAATATTTACTTTTTCTAATTGTATAATCCAATCAACTTTGTTTAGGTTAGTGTTTCCACAATAGCTTGTCATATATTTCATATTTTCTTCAAGTTCTTCATTTTAATTTTTCCATTTCCTTATTTTTTATTTGTGTGAACTATTTTTATTTTTTTAACATATTTTATTTATTTATTTTAGAGAGAGAGCACAGGGGGAGGGGCAGAGGGAGATGGAAAAAGAGACTCTCAGACTCCCCACTGAGCATGGAAACTAACATGGGGCTCAATTTTACGACCCTGAGATCACAACCTGAGCTAAAATCAAGAGTCAGACACTTAACTGACTGAGCCATGCAGCCACTCCTGTGTCACCCATTTTTCTAATCTCATCAGACAACTTTTGTCACATAATTGTAGCATTTACTTCATATATTCAGTGTGATTTCCGATATATTAGTCCTTAAGTATTTGATTTCTATTACTTTTCCTTTGCCTTAGTTGTTTCCTTTAGATTGAGTATTCTTATTCTATCTTTATACCTACTAAGCTTAACAATTAAATGTGTTTCTTTCTTTTAATGCCTTGTATAGTGATTATAGTATGCATCCTTGAGTTATCTAAGACTAACATAAATTAAGAATTTTACCTCTTTCTAGACCTGCTCTGTCTAATATGGTAGACATTGGCCCCATGTTGTTTTGTAAATTTTAAGTTGAACTTACTAAAATTAAAGAAAAAAAGAAAGATATGATGCCATCAAGGTCTAAAATATTTACTATTTTGTCCTTTACAAAAATAGTTTGCTGACTCTTGGTATAAGCAAAAGCATAGATAGGTAGATCAATGAAACTAAATAGAGAATCTGGAAATAGAACCACATATGTTTGCCAGCAAAGGTGCAAAGGCAATTCAATGCTTAAAGGGAAATTTTTTTCAGCAGATAGTGCTGTACCAACTGGATATCCATATGTAAAAAATAAACTTCAATATGAGCCATACCATATATAAACTTTAAATCAAATTGCACCATAGACCTAAATGTTAAACCAAAAGTTATAAAGAATGTAGGTATAAACCTTTGTGACTTTGGTTTAGGCAAATACTGCTGATGTAAAATATCAAAAACATAATCCATAACAGAAAAAATGACAATCTGAACTTCAAAAGATATTGTTAAGAGAAGGCGGAGGCAAAACACAGACTGCAAGAAAAGATTTGCAGATGACATATATAATAAAAGACATTTCTCAAATCCACAAAAAAATCAATACTGAATAATAGCAATAATAAACAACTAAAAATAGACAAAAGATTTGAAAGAATGGGTTGACAAAGATGTGCACATAACAAATAAGCATATGTAAAGAGATTCAACATCATTATTCATCAGGGAAATACAAATTGAAACCCAATAAAGTTTCCATACACCATATAAAATGTCTACAAATTTTTTTAATCTGGCCATAATAAATGCTGGTGAGAAGACAGTATAACTGAACTCACATATTATGCTGGTAGGAGTGAAAAGTTGAAGAACGCTTTGGAGAACACTTTAGCTACAGTCACTTAGCAATCACTGATGCAAAGTGATCAGCAAATCAACAGTTGCAAAATTAATTCTTCTATATTGCTGCTATTGCTTGGGTAAGCAAGCACAGCATTATGATTTTAAAATGTGAGATGTTTAACTACTCAAGAAAATGTCTATATAGGTTGATATCAATTCATTTTCATGTATATTAATACTATACTTAAACTGAATATTTGTTGGATTTAAATGAGTGCTTCTCCCTGGCTCTGAGAATCAAAGAACATAGAACATTTCAAAATATAAATTGTTATGCAAAGTATTTTTTTCAGAAGTGGGTCAGCATACTTAACATCTGGGTTTAAAAAAAAATCAGGCAATCAATTAGTGCTAACATAGATTTAATAGTTTTTTGTGTGGACAAACCTGGATTCTCCAGGACTTCTGAAATCAACACCTTACAAAAATCATGAAACCTCTTGTGTGGTCTCCTCAGAGCTACAAATAATATTGAGAGGGTACCTCTGGGTTACAAAAGGAATTGTGTGGTTGGCCTTGTACCACTATAACTTCGCTTTTCAGATTTTCTGCTGTTTAACTTCTAGAAAAAAGATTTGTGTTTCTTTTTATATTTAGACCTAGCCTCCTTCTGTGGCCCATGAAACATTTTATTTCTGAACTCAATTTTGAGTAAAAGACACATACCAGCATGTTGGATTTCATGTTTTCAAGGACATGACATTTTGTAAGTCTTGTTTATGGCGCACTCCAGGAGTTTTGTGAAATGTAGTGTTTCATTTCTGGGTCACTGGTTGAAATTGGGATCATTAGTGAGGTAACTGTTAAGGCCTACCTGAGAAAAATCCTTCAATCAAACATGTTTTTATTGAATGGAAGAAAGGGGAGCACTGACACAGGTCACTGCCACCCAGTGAATGCTCATTTCTGAGATTGTCAGTGTCCCATTTGTCGCACCACAGGCAGCAAAACTTTTGCTGTCTCACTATGGCACCTGCATCATCTATCCAACTTTTCTATATGATGTAAATATTTTGTTTAAAATGCACAGGGTGGGGGTGCCTGTGTAGCTCACTGGGTTAAAGCTTCTGCCTTCGGCTCAGGTCATGATCCCAGGGTCCTGGGGTCGAGCCCTGCATCGGGCTCTCTGCTCAAGAAGGGACCCTGCTTCCCCATCTCTCTCTGCCTGCCTCTCTGCCTACTTGTGATCTCTGTCAAATAAATAAATAAAATCTTTAAAAAATAATAAAATAAATAAAATGCACAGGGTGTCTAATTTTCTTATGAAATTTATTTCTAAACAATTCCCTCCCCATGATGAAAGTTTGAACTTAATAGAAATAACAATAAATTTGGGAGAAATGGTAGACGCAACAGGTAAGGACAATAGTAGAACATGGAAAACATTTATAATGTCAAGTTACATTATTTGTTGAGGTCTTTTTGTGGGCAGCATTCATATATTACAAACTTGCACAGAGAAAAATGAAAGACTCATCATTGAAGTGTATATTGGAGAGTAATACTGACATGAAAAGACATATTATATGATTTTATTCGTAAATATTTGGATATCGAGGATGATTTATGTCAGTCTCAGAATACTGGTGGCTCAGAGGTTAATGTTACATCAAGGACTGAAACACATGCTTAGAATCAATTCTATATTTTACCCATCTTATCCAAAGGAAAATTGCATTTTCTGTTACATGTACCTTATGTTCTCATAAAAGATATGAGACAGAGACTTAAAACTCCTGCTAAATATTACTCCATTTCTCTATAACCTGGTTATGGAAAAATTTATATGGAGAGAAAAAAAAAGCAATAGTTAAAAATTAGTATAGCATTAACAAATTTATTCAAATCTTTTTGAGCCATTAGAAATAGTTCACTATCTACAGAGAAATAGGAAAACAATAGTTCTATGAGAATAGATTCCTCCTGTCATTGTATGACAACAAATACATGAGTAGATGCCCTACCTGTTTTACTGTGTTAATAAGCAACAAAATTCTAGAGAATATCCTGGACTGTACACTGACATAAATTAATACAGTATTAATACTCTACTAAAGAAAATGTTACAATAAATTTCTATTGAGACACTTCTTTTTTTGTTAAATATTTTTAAAACAGAAAAAAAAATAGTCTCAAAGACGGTTTTAAAGTATTTATGAGAATCTCTGTCTGCATAGTTAGGTTGATTTTTTTTTCCCCCAAAGTAAGCTCATTTATGTCAACACTTGAGAACCATAGCTTAACAAAGTACTTAACATATTAATTTAAGAAAAGGTAAGGCAATCAATGTGGTAATTTTCCTTATCAGGTATCTCACAATTAGCAGCTAGAATTATTTACTAGATCATAAAATAAAAAAAAAAAAAATAAAAGCAAGTAGATTGATGCCAATCCCAAAATTAGAAATCATTTTATTTTAAGTTGCCTAGGGCACTGAACATTTTATTTTGGCTTAAATTCATTTTCAATTTTTCAGCGTTCTTGCTGGTGAAAATAAATATTTATCAAGCAGAATACCACATGGTTAAGGGTAAATTCTTGATTTATCTTTTTCTTTTTTTAAGTTCTTTCAGAAGCTGCCTTTAGTTCTGTAGTGAAAATTCACTATCTAGAGCCTCCTGCTGGTTCCTACTTTATTCTCTTTGAATTCCTGTTCTCTTTTCATAAATAAATAAATAAATAAATAAATATACTTACATAACTCAAATGATGTTTTTCTTAAAAATAAAAATTAGGAAATTAAAAAAAAAACGCTTCCCCGTGGTTATAAATAATTAATCAATGGAAAATAATTTTAGAACCATTACTTAGCAAGTCTTGAATTTTGCTTTCTGAAACTGTGATTGAAATAACATTTTCTCTTAAATTCAATTAAAATATGAAAATCATTCAGATGTTGAATTTTACCAGTATTATTCTGAAATAGTTAAAAAACGAAGTCACCCAAATAAAGTAGACAAAAAAAGTGTCATAGAACAATTTCATAAACTAAATTTATAATATAAATTTATAGATAATCATTGATATGTAGGGCAGAGCAAGAGGAAACAAACAAACTAATGTAACCCTAACTGTCCTTTATTGCTTCATTTCAAAGAAGAAATATAACTTAGAAAAAAGTCTTTAGAATTCACTATACTGAATGTTTTTTGTTTACATAGTGTTCTAGAATATCATGTTTGCTTGTTTGTTTGTTTAGTAGGCTCTATGCCCAACGTGGAGCTTGAAATCACAACCCCTGAGATCAAGTATACTAGCGTGCTCTGCTGTCTGAGCCAGCCAGATGTCCTAGAATTTTACCATGTCTTTAAAAACAAATATATATTATCTTCCAAAACCTAGCTTCACAATTACACTAACAAGAAATATGGCAAAGATAGATTTTCGTGAATGGAATTCTTGATGACCCTGAACACTCAGGA
Source organism: Martes martes (assembly GCF_963455335.1). Lineage (NCBI taxonomy): Eukaryota > Metazoa > Chordata > Mammalia > Carnivora > Mustelidae > Martes > Martes martes. The sequence goes on along the minus strand of NC_137889.1, from coordinate 72,663,183 downwards.
AACCATGGAGGTAGGAACGTAATTACTTTACGCGCCTCTGGATCATCTGCAACTTAACAGTTGTGCCAAAGAGGTGCATGCCTCAGATAACTACTCACTGTCTGTGTGTTTTGTAAGATTACCAAAAACTTTACAAAGTCAGTATTCAAAACCTTGGCTCCAGAGTATCAGAAATGAATCCTCAATAACATAGAAAAGATCCCTGACTTCTCTTATGCCAATTAACTGGAGCCTTTCACCTCTTGCCTCTGAAATTTGCATATCAGACCCCCATTATATACTCACTGTTACAAACCAATAACTTATTTTAGAATGATAATATTCTATTTGTTTTCAGTATCACCTTACAATTTATAAATCCAAATGTTAGATGTCCACTTCATGAGACCTCATAGAGAACAAGAAACGGATGTCCTCTTCTTTTCCTTTCCTTTCTTTCCTTTCCCTTTCTTCCCCTTCTTTCCTCCACCCTTTTTTCTCACACAGAGTATGTACTTCATAAAAAATAAAACCAGCTTTTCATCTTATCTAAACCCAAACAGTCATAATCATTCCCAGTTTAAACCAATCTTTATTACAGAAGTGAGAGATTCATACCCTTCCAGCTATATTTTATCACTGTTATTCTTCACGTGCCTTTTGAGAGATATTTATGAATCAGTTATCTCATCAACAGTTGTTTTCTTTATGATGGACCCTCAATATTTAAAACAAAGACAAAAACAAAAGCCCTGTTCTCCCGACTGCCTGACTGACTGAAAAAATTAAATGTGCTTGCCTTATCACCACAGTGTTCCATTAAGACTTGTGTCCAAAATGGATGGCAGGAAGAGGTTGTGTTTTAGAGTCTTAAGTTGATTTTCCTACTTCTACTCTCCTACATTATCTTACTTTATATTTATACCTTTGTTATTATGATGGATGACTCAAGCAGAAATATGTACTACATATATAACATTCATATCAATGAAACTCTTTGCATTTCTCAAAGCATTCATCATTATTTATTTATATATTATTATAGGATGTTTACTTCCTGGCATTAATGTTTGAAAAGAAATCTGCTAGTATATATTCTTATTATTAGTCATTGCTACCTAAGTAAATAGCTGCTATAGCTGGGAGAAGAAAACACAAAGGTTATTGTGACCTTGCCACAATGCATACAGGTGGTTTACTTTATCACTGTCATTCCTGCAGGTGACAACTGTGACAGAAACTGCTGACCTAAGGAACTGTTGAACAGCATGGGGTTTAGAGAACTCTGCAACCTAACTGTATAATGAGAATAGTAGAGTTCATAACCTTTTGTCATCCTAAAAAATATTTCAAGGAACTAAAGACATCCACAAAAGAAGACCTTATAGAAATAACACATGGGAACTAAAGACGAACCAACAGTAATAGTTCACAGAACACCTCTTTAAGTAAACACAATATATCAAACACCTAAAACTATAAAATAATTCGACTATGATGTATTTTTTTCAATTGCTAAAAAGTTCTTTTTAACAGAGCATCAGAGAAATGTTTACAAATACATCTAACAAAACATATGTAGGATATTTACACAGATAAAATTTTACACTTTATTTGAAAAAATTAAAGAATATCTTAAAAATGTAATTATATGTTTATGGATAATAAGACTCAGTATTGGGGCACCTGGGTGGCTCAGTGGGTTAAAGCCTCTGCCTTCGGCTCAGGTCATGATCTCAGGGTTCTGGGATCGAGCCCCACATCAGGCTCTCTGCTCAGCGGGGAGCCTGCTTCCCTTCCTCTCTCTCTCTGCCTGCCTCTCTGCCTACTTGTGATCTCTGTCAAATAAATAAAATCTTAAAAAAAAATAAGACTCAGTATTGTAAAAATAACAATTCTCTCCAATTTATCTATGGATTAAATGTAATCACAATCAAAATCCTAGTCTGTGTGCATGTTTGTGCGAACTGTAAGCTAAGCTTACTTCAGCAAGATGCATGATGGAAGGTTAGAAGGAACCAATGATAATCTCCCACATAAAAACAATAAAAAATGAATAATAATAAACCAGTAAAAATAGTTCATTGGAAGGCCCTGAGCTATAATGAAGCAGCAGCAGAAATCCCGAGGAACTAAGAAACTGATGATGGCTACGTAAAAAAGCAAAACAACAACAACAATCAAACGAACAAAAATCCCATAGGAAGCATATTACCTGTGTCACCCTATATCCCAGGCCAGAGGAGCATGGTGCCAAGAAGTACAATTTGGAGGGATTTCACCTTACTCAGAAATGGAGAGCAGGAATATCCCAGCAAGCTTTACTCCCTGGATATCTTAGCTTTTTTTTTTTTTTTTTTAAAGATTTTATTTATTTATCTGACAGAGAGAGAGATCACAAATAGGCAGAGAGGCAGGCAGAGAGAGGTGGGGAAGCAGGCTGCCCGCTGAGCAGAGAGCCCAATGCGGGCCAGGATCCCAGGACCCTGAGACCATGATCTGAGCTGAAGGCAGAGGCTTAACCCACTGAGCCACCCAGGCACCCAATATCTTAGCTTTTGCCTGAGGACCTCCACATCTTCACTGATGATGAACACAGCTGACAGAGCTGTCCTGAGTCTCTGCTACTGGGTTTCCTCCCTGGGGCTGGAGATATCACTACAGTGAGACCTGGGCCCTGGTCCTCTAGTCACTGTTGTGCCCTGTTTGCTGGGATTGGTTTGCCAATAGCCACAACACCTTGTCATCTGAGATACCAAAGCTAATGCTGCTCTGCACTCCACCCTTAGGTCCCAAGCCTTCATTGTGAACTTTCATTACTAGCACTGAGGTGCCACTGTTCAGCACTCTACTTCAGAGTCCCAAGTTGGGGCTTTGACCCACCATAACCACAATGATGCTGCTGCTGCTGTTGCTGCTAGACACCCCAATCCCAGGTCCAAGTCCTGGTTTTGATCCATCACCCCTCGGACTTTGTTACTGTCTGTGACTTGCTCCAGGATTCTTAGTGGAGGCTGCAAATTGCCATTACTGGATAAGCTGCTGCTGGTCTCTAAGTATTGCATAAGAACAGAGCTGGAACTTTAAGCCACTACCCAGAGTGTGCTGCTGTCCCACCCTGTCTTAGGCTCAAGCCACTGTTCCAGGCTGTCATCCTAGGGCCTGTGCCATTGTTGCCTTCCTGTCCTGCACCCAGGGCATGAATCATTTCTGTGAGCACCAGAGAACAAGATCCTAGTTCCATGGGAAATCTGCACACGCTCACACCATGCATTCTGACATCGTACCACAGTAAATGCCCCATGACCTGGAACCCAAAAGCTGTGGTAGTTCTGTTTGTCTCTAATCCCAGAATCCCAGCTCCACTACCACTGAGTCCCAGCATGCTGGTGCCAGTGACAAGAAAGATCCACTTGCCTAGAACATCCTCCCAGGGGTGGGGTGGGGGAGGAAAACTAGAGGATTGCAGCAGTCTTCATCTCCAAGGACCCCAAAAGAACTAGCCATCACTAACACATACAGGATCTCCATAATCTTGTCTATAGAAGATCCTTCCCCCACCCAGCAGTCTTACCCATCACTTACCTCAGATGACAGAGCTACACAAAGATTATGCCAACGTGTTATTCCAGGAGCCAGATACATTGCACCCAAACCAGCCAATGCCCTCACAGTCATATCTTGGTGAAAGTCTTTCTGCACCAAAGTCAGTCAGATAAGCCTAGAATATGTAACTTCTCCCTCGAAAGCACAAACAGTGCAAAGTCACTTGAAACACGAGAAAACAAGGGAACTCAACACCGTCAAAGGAGTGCAGTAACTTTCCATTATCTGACCCCAGAGAAATGAAGATCTGAAAATCACCAGGGGAAAAAAAAAAGAAGAATTCATTTAATTATTATTATTTTCAATGTTTAAGTAGTATATCATTTTTTATTCTTTTACTTTCAATCTACCTTTTTTTAAATTAACATGTAATGTATTATTTGCTTCAAGGGTACAGGTCTGTGGATCATCAGTCTTACACAATTTATAGCACTCAATATAGCACATACCCTCCCCAATATCCATAACCCAGCCACCCTATCCCCTCCCCTGCACCCCCCAGCAACCCTCTTTTTGTTTCCTGAGATTGAGAGTCTTTTATCATTTGTCTCCTTCCCCAGTGCCATCTTGTTTCATTTCCCCCTCCTTTCCCCCGACAACCCCCTAAGAAAGGTCAGTAAGATTCAAGAGAACACAGAGAGACACCAATGAAATCAAGAAAACAATGTATGAAAAAAAATGAGAAGTTCAACAAAGAAACAGAAATCTTTAAAAAAAAACCCACACATTCTTTTTATTTTACTGTTTTATTTTATTATTTTATTTCTTTTCAGTGTTCCAAAATTCATTGCTTATGCACCACACCCAGTGCTCCATGCAATATGTGCTCTCCGTAATACCCACCACCAGGCTCACCCAAACACATATTCTTGAGCTGAAGAACAGATAAATAAAATAAAAACTGCAATAGAGAGCTTCAACAATCAAACAGCAGACAGAATCTGTGAGCTTGACAGACTTTATAATCCCATCCTATCAGAGAAAAGAAAACAAATAAGAATGAAAAAAGCCTATGAGAAAAAAGCTTATGAGAATTATGGGATATCATGAGATGAATCAATATTCATATTATGAGAGTGCCAGAAGGAGAAGAGAGAGGGAAAGGGACATAGAACTCATTTAAAGAAATAATTACTTAAAACATACCAAATTTGGGGAAAGATTTGGTTATCTGGATATGGTCATAAAGATATAGCATGAAAATGCTCAGTTCAAACCAAAGAGGTCTTCACCAAGACAAAATATCATCAAATTCTCAAACACAAAAAGAGAACATCTGATAAGGGTTAAATCCAAAATATATAAAGTACTCATAAAAGTCAATAGCAAAAATCATATAATCCAATTAAAATGAGCAAAAGACCTAATCAACATTTTTCAAAAGAAGACATGTAAATGGCCAATAAGTACACAAAAGGTGCTCAACAGCACTAATCATCAGGGAAATGCAAATCAAAATCACAGCAAGGTATTACCTCATACCTATCAGAAAGGTTATTCTCAAGACAAGAGGTAACAAACGTTGGTGAGGACGTGGGAAAAAGGGAACACTTGTGTACTGTTTGTGGGGAAGTAAATTGGTATATCCATTAAGAAAATAGTATGGAAGTTTCTCAAAACTTAAAAAAATAGAACTACCATATAATTTAGCAATCCCACTTTTGAGTACATATCCATAAACAAAAAAACAACAACATAAAGACACAATATCAAACAGATGTTTGCATTCCCATGTTCATTGCAGCATTATTCACAATAGCCAAGATATGCAAACAACCTAAATGTCCCCTAATGGATGAATGGATTAAAAAATTATATATCCATATATATATATGAAATTATATATATATCCACATATACAACTTCATTGAAACTGAGAACAGAATGGTGGTTATCAGGAGCTGGGGTGAAAAGGAAATGGGTAAATCTAGATTTTTTTTTTAAGATTTTTTATTTATTTATTTGACAGAGAGAGAGATCACAAGTAGGCAGAGGCAGGCAGAGAGAGAGAGGAGGAAGCAGGCTCCCCGCTGAGCAGAGAGCCTGATGGGGGGCTCGATCCCAGGACCCTGGGAGCATGTCCTGAGCCAAAGGCAGAGGCTTTAACCCACTGAGCCACCCAGGTGCCCCAGGTAAATCTAGATTAAAGTGTGCAAACTTTCAGTTATAAGAAATGCTAAGTTCTGAGGATCTAATAAACAACAATGGTGACTATAGTTGATAATATAGTATTGTACACTTGAAAATTGCTGAGAATAGATCTTCAGCATTCTAACAACAAATTAAACAAAAAGATTTAACTGTATGAGCTGATGTTTCTGTCAGTTATCTTGATCTTGGTAATCGTTCCATAATGTATATGGATATAAAATCATCACAATGCACACTTTGAATAGATAAAATTTATAATTATATTGGTCAATTAGTCCTCAATAAAGATAGAAAAATATAAACTGACAAGCTGATTCTGACATTTATATTAAGAAATAAATGTCTAAGAAACATCAAGGCAGCCTAAAGAACAAAATTTGAGATCTTATAGTGGCATTTCAAAACCTATATAAAGGAATACTAATTAAAACAGCACATTCTTGTTACACAGATGAAAAATAGATCAATGGAACAGAATGGGTCTGAAACAGAGTCCTACACATATGAAGACACTAAATGGTTGACAAGAATGACACTGTAGAATAGTGAGAAAAAACAGTCTTTCTTTTTTTTTTTTTAACACAGTCTTTCTATAAATGACTTTGTCTCTTAGAAATTCATATTTTAAAACCAGTATTGACTGCATTCTCCCAGCATTCAGAAAATAAATTGCCAGTACATTCCTGGTCTAAATGTAAAAAGTACACAATAAAGTTTGTAGAAGATAATATGAGATAACAACTTGATGACCTGGAATATGCCCAGACTTTTTAAATATAATTTAAAAATGCAAATTTTAAAGGAAGAAAAATGTTATAACAATCGTGTTATTATTAACTATTTCTGTCAATGGTGGGCTCCTGGTAGCTCAGTCCGTTAAGCATTTGCCTTTGGCTCAGGTCATGATCCCAGGGTCCTAGGATCAAGTCCCACACTGAGCTCCCTGCTCAGCAGAAACAGGTTCTCCCTCTGCCTGCCACTGCCCATGTTTGTGCTCTCTTTCTTTCAAAGAAATAAATAAAATCTTAAAAAAAAGGAATTTATCTCAAAGGTCATAAAGAAAAGGTGAAATGAAAAAAAACAGAATAGGGGAAGATATTTGCAATACATATATCAGATAAAAGACTCACATTCAGAATATATAGAGAACAACTACTATTTATAGAGAAGGAAAATCTGTGGAAAAATAAACAAATTATTTAAGCAGACACTTTATCAAAGAGAATATGTATCTGACCAATAAACGTGTAAAAGATGTTTAAATTCATTTGTCTTTAGAGATACATAAATTAAAGCCACCACACACATTGGAATAACTGAAATGAGAACCTATAGCTATTTCAAGTATTGGTGAGAATGTCAAGCAACTAGAAGTCTTCAATAGCGCTTGTGGAAATACATGTGGTACAGATACTTTGGAAATCTAGCACTATTTACTAAAACTGAACATATACATAATTTTGACCCAGTGATTCCTGTTGTAGTTATAAGGCATAATCCCAAAATAAATTAATAATATATTTATCAGGCATCACATATAAGAACCTTTACAGCACCATAATTAGTAATATACAAAATCTTGAGATTTACCGATACCCGTCAGATGTCATCAAGTGTAGATTGGATAAATACATTATGATATATTCACACATATTTAACAATAAGAATGAAAGCTCTTCAACTGTGTACAGTAATATGACTGCCTTATAAATATATTTCTGAACAAAAGGAAAAAGACATAAAAGAGGAAATCTTGTATTGGTTCATTTACATAAAATATAAAGCAGATTTAGAAATTCAAGTAGTGGCTACACTTGAAGGAGAGCTGTACACTTAAAAGGGGTTCAGTGGAGGCCTCTATGGTAATAAAAATGTTTTCTATCTGGATTTAGGTTCTGGCTACACAGATAAGTTCATTTATTGTAAATTCATTAAGTTGTATACGGATGAGTTTATGCCTTTTTCATGCATGCATGTATGTTTTACACTTTTTTTTAAAAGATCAGAAGAATTTCTCTAAAGTGTATTTAGAGTGTAAGTCAACATGCAATTAAAAAAATGTGCACATATGGCTTCAAGATAATTTATATTGTGTAATGTGAACTATAGTTACCCAAAATAAAGTAAATGGATAACAAGGCAGCCCAAATCGAAATGTTCCTCAAAGCAGATAGAAATACCTCATGTATGAGAAGTGCCCCAGATTTGAGATGTGCAGAATTGTCTTCTCCTTTCCTCTTTCACCTGCTTGGTGTTCCCTGGACCTTATTTCTGTAATGACAAAATTCTTCCAGTCAGCATCACTGAACCTTCCCCCACCGTTTTGAAATATGACTGAATATTATTGGGTTCCCTTCCTTTGACAGTGAGTTAGTTGTAAAGTTCTGTCAACTCTCTCCTACAATATCTTTGGCTCATCTTTTCTACTCTTACCTCTTTCCTTGCTTCAGATCTCATTATAATGATCTTTTATTTTGCCTCAATTATCACTACCAGATTATGTTTTCTGAAGTGTAGATTTAATTACATCACCCTCCCATAAAACAAAACAATTTTTGTGATTATTACCCATTATGGGGAAAGCCTTAATCAATTTGAATGTTTGTTATGTCAAAGTGAGCTCTAACTTTCCCATGACTGCCTTCTCTATGCTTATTCTTCCATCTGGGAAATTCTTCTACCCAATGCCCACGACCATATGACTAAATTTCCATTATTTCATAAATTGTATATCATCCAGCAACACTCTCACAAGTCCATGTTCTTTACACTAGTCTTATGCCAATTTTCTTCTCTTTTGACACATACATCATTCTGCCTTTTTCTGTTACTTATTTACACATATGAACTTCTAGATTGGCATATATTAAGAGATAAGTTAAGATTTCTGATTTTTAAAATCTTACTCTAGAATACCCCTATTTTGACCTCAAACTGCATCATATGTCCCTGATTTTGTATAACCTTCATTTCTTCTTCTCTGAATGAGATATTTTAAGTTGTTTTATATTTATTTTTCTCTTTAATCATTACATCTATTACTTGCCTTTACCTTCTTAGCCATTACCTTTGGATCTTCTATAATTTGCCGGTTACCCTCACAGTATATGCTTTCAACCAAATGCATACCATTTAATATTGTGATATACCTGCATCTTATATTTTTATCTAAGCAATTAATTGAAATATAGAATAGGACAGGGCCAGAGACAGACCTCTTACCTTCTACCCAGTTTTATTCCTTATTGTTAGGAAATGTCCTTTGGATAAATCTATAATTAGCTACGAGAACTTCCAACAGGAACAATAGCTACATATTCATGCAAAAAATGCAACAAATGTAGCAGAGTATGTTTATATCAATTCTCTATTTTTTCATCAAAAATATGGAAAAGAGAAAAGTGATTATCATTGTAGTCTTAACGAATGGTATTTAGAATCTAGTTATGCTTTGCTAAGTAACCCCACAAATTATCTAAATATTATTACAGTAGAATGTGAATATATAGACTGATATAAATATTAGCAATTATGTCTGGCCTTTATAAATTTTTCCTTTGGAAATTCATAATGTTTGGCTTTATTGAATCTTCTGTCAACTCTGTCATGTCATACGAGTGCTCAAATACATTGTCATGTCTTGACCCAAGCTCATTTTTGCAAACTTTTGTTCTTGTGATTTAACTCACCTTAACCAGGAAACCTAAATTATGTTTAAAGGGATATGGTGAACTCTAATCAGATCCTCCTAACCCATAGATTTTAATTCCAAACCTGTTTGTATATATTGTTTTGTTTTTTCAGATTGAAGATTAACTTCTTCTTCAGAACGTATAGAAGTTAATGAGAAATGTGAATTTTTTTATTTCCTTCATCTGTTAACATACTGGCTGTCTATTGTACTAGAGTTATGCATTTCTTTCATGTATCAAGCAGAACTGAAAAAAAGATGCTGTGTTTAGTTTTTCATGATTCATACTTTATGCTTAATAATTTTGACAAAATTAATATGAGTTTATTGTAATTTTTTATTTCTATGCATTTATTTACTTTAGGCAAAGGGGGTGAAGGAGGCAGGGACAGTGAATGGAAGAACATAGAGATAAAACTAGGGAGGTGGCATGAAGCTATTTGGGGTTTATTTTAGTGTTTTATATTTACTTTTGTTTATAGCTACTTCATCATCCTCTGTTTTTTCAAAGTCTATAATTTCATAAAGCAACCTGGATACTCTATTGATTTCTTTAAATACCTTTGCATTTTATTTCAGATTTTATCTATTTGTTTGAAAGAGAGGGAGAAAGCGTGAGCAGAAGGAGAGGGAGAGAATCTCAAGCTAACTCCACGCAGAGAATGGAGTCTGATGCAGGCCTTGATCCCACAACCCCTGAGATCATGACTTGAGCCAAACTTAAGAGTCAGATACTTAACCCCAGGTGTCCCACCTTCATACTTTTTTAATCAAGATTTTTGGTTATTTAAAATTCAGACATATTACTCTACAACTTTTCATTAGCCACATTCCTTTTAAAGGTTTGTGTAAACATACACTTTTTATGTTTTGAAATTTTGTCTTTTAAAAATTTTGTTTCTTAAAATATTTTGTAGTTCAATGATCAGTTATTGGCATGGAATAAAAAATATGGTCAGAACTCAGGTCATGACCTTATGTGAAATCCTGGGATTGGGAAAGAGATAGCCTGCCACTAATGCCTCTCTGTGAAAGTTTCATTTACTTCTTCTGGGCACTCTTCCTAGTGATTAGAATATATCAAAGAACAAGATAGACAAGTTTCTGCTTTCATGAAACTTAAGTTTTGGTGTCTTGAAGAGAAAAACATGAAAACAATTTTTAGAAATGGGTATGTGTTTTTGTGTTAGCTCCTCTCTTTAAAATTCAACAAAGAAGCATACTTTATAACCAACTTATTAATAAATATTGATTGATTATAATTTATAGGGTATTTCCTGAGCTGTTAATCAAATACTAAGTATGCATTTTGGTCAAGTATAAAGTTTGACTTGATGTTCAGTTATTATTATTATCCAATGATTGAGGATTTTTTAGTTCAATTAGGTCTAGATGAATAAATCACAATATCTTTTAAATATCACATCAGAAAAAATTATATATATTATATACACAAATATTATATCTATTGATTATATGTATTATCTATCATGTATAAATTAAAAAGGATACCAAAGGTAAACTTACAATTAAGAGAGAAAATTTTCACTTTAGATAACTTTTGATCAACTATGAAAACATTGTTTATGATAGAACATGAATAAATATTTGTATAACTGTATGCATTGAAGCATTAAATTATTTATTATCCCTGTTGATTTATTTGACATAAATGATAGATAATGACATATTAGTCATTAATACTTTAATCCATTTGCTTTTCTTGGGAAATTGGGAATTTTGGAACCTGAGATATAGCAATTAAAAATGAACAGGCTAAATAAAATATTCTCAAATGGTTGAGTTTAGGCTTTTATATTTCAGATATTTTTGCAATACATAAAGCTTTCCAGATGCTAAAATTATGCAAGCATGCATTTGCCATCCATCCTTTGACATAATCAGAGTGATTTGATTTTTATTTAAATGTTATTAAATTTGATTAAAATTATCTAAGGCAATTTATTGCTCTGATAGTTCTAAGATCCTATTTGTTAAAATATACTTCTTCTGAGAAAGTAATTTAATTTTCAACTTGGTAGTTCAGTTCATTAATTATTGCATCTTCAAAACTGAAGCGTTTTTTTTTGTAAACATGTGATGTGAACATGTTCAGAAGCTAAGACTGAATGGGTTGTGGACAATGATTCTCATAGTTTCCAGACTTACTTACTACCACACTTCTATTCAAAATATCAAAACCCAATACTTCACTTCTAATTTCCATAGAACAGAATGAAACTAGTTTATATTGGTGCTATGTTGAATGTTTTTTCTTTCTGTTGTTTGTATTTGTTAATTCCTTATAAAATAATTCAAGCACTGTTCAATATTTTTTAAAATCACAGATCTTTCATATCTTTCGGATCAGCCTTTACAAACTCTTATGCATCCCACCTAAAGAAATATTTGTATTTACAAGTTATTCAGTTTTAAACTTATGTTGTTTAGTCATTTTCTGTTGAAGGCCAAAAGGATGCAGTTTGCTGAAATGTGGGCATTACATTTTTTAAGAGAAACATAGTTCAGTGTTTTCAGGAAGCTGGAAGTTTCAGTCTAGAAACAACTTGGAAAAGATGTTACTAACATTTTTTTTAATTTATAATGATTGCATTTAATTTTTATTTCAGTTCATTGGATATATCAGAACAATGATGATCTGTATCACATTTTGTAATCCTCAGCTAGATGATTTTGACTGAAATTGAAGAAGTGTGATTTTATATAATTATAAATTACATATTAACCAATTATAAGAATGGTAAAATCACATTTGCTATTATATTCAAAATTTTGTGTGTTTTTCCTATTGCTTTATTTATTAATTTAGTGATTATCAATTGTTTTTTTCAATATGATTATAATAGTGCTATTTGACAAAAGTATAAATTAACAATGTAAATTTTTGAAGACAAAAATTATCATAGTGTATGCAAAATTTCACATTTATTAGAAAGTGAGGGTGATTAAATAATGAGCTTTTTGTTCTAATTTAAATGCTTTGCTTTTATCTGACATTACAATTATATGTTTAATAACTAGGCTTTTTTGCCTGGGTGGCTCAGTGGGTTAAAGCCTCTGCCTTCGGCTCAGGTCATGATCCCTGGGTCTTGGGATCGAGCCCCATGTCAGTCTCTCTGCTCAGTGGGGAGCTGCTTCCCCCCTCTCTCTCTGCCTGCCTCTCTGCCTACTTGTGATCTCTGTCTGTCAAATAAATAAACAAAATATTAAAAAAAAATAACTAGGCTTTTGAAAAATATAGTTAACATAAAATTATTTGATTGACACTTTATAAAGTAGACTGCTTTCAGGTTTGGTCAATTATATAATATCTCTCATATATTTGTGTATAATTATGAACACTCAAGTGCACAGGGTATTTTGAACTTCTACTTTATTTATGACAAACTCTCATAATTTCTTACAGTTTGTATTAACAAAAGATTAATTTATTTCATTCTCTGAAAGCATCGTGTGTGTGTGTGTGTTTATGTATGTATATATGGGTGTGTATATATATATATACACACATATATGTATATGTGTGTATGTGTGTGTGCATGCATATATATATATATATATATATTTCACAGAGATCAGAGCCTTATGACCAATAACTTCATGGTAAAGCTTTTCTCAATTTTCAGTATTTCATCTAACTCCATTGCTACTTATTCTACAACACACTTTCTCTCTATACTTGCAATTAAAAAAAAAAAGATTGATGAGTACATCAATAGACATGTAATAAATTGGAAGAGGGTATAGAAAAACTAAATAAAACTTTGTTACTGTATTTGAATACCAAATTCAGCTCTGAATGCTTGGAATATATCAATGCAGTATAATGGGTTTCACAAAATACCAATGCAGTATAATGGATTACAATGGATTTCTGAACATCAGGAACTATTCCTGATATTAAACAATAAAAATAATTTTTCATTCAAAAAGGCATTTTTATATTAATATAATTAAGTAATATCAATGTTTTCATAGCAACTTTATTAAAAAATGTAAAAATGTAAGCCACAAGCTTGATTTTCAGAATATCTACATCTCAGGGGCACCTGGGTGGCTCAGTTGGTTAAGCCACTGCTTTAACCTCAGGTCATGATCCTGGAGTCCCAGGATCGAGTCCCGCATCAGGCTCCCAGCTCCACAGGGAGTCTGCTTCTCCCTCTGACCTTTTCCCTTCTCATGTTCTCTCTCACTGTCTCCCTCACTCTCTCAAATAAATAAATAAAATTAAAAAAAAAAAAGAATATCTACATCTCAGTACTTGCATTTTGACCCATGAATAGAGTCAAGTGATGGAAGTTGGGCTTCAACAGTATTTCTTTCTCACTAAAATTGATAAGGTTTCTCATGCTGCTGTTCAACCTGTCAAGAACAGAGACCAGAGATGAGACCTTGATATGGTACAGTTCCTTAAGAAGACCTGTTGGCCACTTAGTATTAAGATGATTACATCAGAACTTTCCACTCTGAAGGCATCTGTAATTAGCCTTTACTAGATTGATAACTCAAATTGGGTGTGAATTTGCCCTTTCTGCCTCTAATCTTACTGCCTCTTTGCTCTCAGAGTAATCTTACAGAATGGCTGACTTATTTCAATGGGTTTCACAAAGGATTTGTTCAAGGCAATTTTATGAAATCCACTGAGTTTTCTACATCACTTTGATGCAACCAAATAGATCAATAGAATACATTATTAAAAACCCAGCTAAAAAGTTAGCACTGGAATCATGCCATATTGGAGTGCACTATCCTCAAGGATGTAACATTTGCATTCATCCAATGGCAAATATTCTGAACCCACACCAATAGTTAGAATATGGAGGGATGTATAAACTAAGGCCCTAATAGATTAGGAATCCAGCCCAGAAACTGGTATGGTTCCACCAAGGGGAGAGTCACATTCCTCAATCTTTCTTAGTCTTGAAACGTGAAGAGTACTGGTCATTTGTTACAACAGTGATCTTTCAGTTGAATTTGTCCTATTTGTTCCAAGATTTGATTAAGGTTATTTTTGACAAAAATATCACAGAAGTGAAAATTCTATAAATTCATCATGTCTGAGAGCAAGTAAGGTTGATATATCTTATTAATGATGATATTAACCTTAGTCCCTTGTAGAAGGTGTTGTCTGCTAGGTTTTCCCACTGTAAAGTGACCATTTTCCTTTGGTAATCAATAAACGTCTTAGGGAGATACTAACACATTCTTCAAATATCCTATTTCTTCTCAAACTTTTGCTCACTAATTGTAGCATGCATTACTGGATCTTGACAATGAACAGAGACACTGAACAATTATTCTGTTTCCTTTATTCATTCTACCTTTGTGAATTTGAATTCTTCTGTATAGGAGGGCTGTATCTTCTCATATATTTATTATTCAGTTATTCATTCATATTAGTATACATATGGATTTTTTGAATGTTTGAGATTTTATCCGACTTCTTGCCCAAATTTTTCCAGTCTGAACAATGGGAAATCTCTCAGTTTGGTTCCTCTACCCTTTCAACATTCCTCACTCTTTTTTTCATGGACTTTTAATTTTAGTATAGTTTTAAATTAGCTAAAAATTGTTATAGTTATCCTATTATTAAATCTTACTTTAGAACCAAAATTGATACATTAGTATTAATGCTATACTTTATTGACATTTTCTTTATTTTTACCTAATGATCTTTTTCTTTTCCAGAATCCCATTCAGAACATTCCATTACATTTAGTACTCAAGTCTTCTTAGATTCCTTGTGGCCCTCACCATGATTGTTTTGAGGAATCTTGATCAGGTATTTTTTTAAAAGTGTCCCCCTGTTAGGATTTGCCTGATATTTTCCCTCATTATTGGATTGTATTTATGTGTTTTTGAGAGGAAGAGCACACAAAATGCCATTTTCATTTTATCATATCAAGGTTGCAGACTACCAACATGACTTTCATGGTTGATGTTAACCTTAGTCACCCAGCTAATTTTTTTGATCAGTTTCTTCCATTGCGAAGTTACTCTCTTCCCCCTTTTCCACAGGTACTTCTGGAGATGAATTCCTAATACACAAACCACACCGAAGGGGTAGAGAGTTATACTCTATATCTTTGAGGGAGGAGTATCTACGTAAGTTATTTGGAATTCTGCACAGATTTATTACTTCTCTCCCATTTATTTATTCACTCATTTGCTTTTAGTAGTTGGGAGTCAGGGTGTCATGGACATTTATTTTATACTTTGGGTTATAATGTAATACTGTTTTATTTTGTTTCTCATAATGCTCCAGCTTTGACAAGTGGGAGCTCAATTGGTTTATGTGTGCCATGGGCATTGTAGAGGATGTGTGTGTGTGTGTGTGTGTGTGTGTGTGGCGGCTGGGGGGTGTATTTTTACTTTTTTTTTTCTTTCTTTCTTTCTTTTCCTTTTTTTTTTAATAGCACTTCTTTATTTCTGTCACTCTAAGATGTTTCAGACACATTGCTACATTTCCTGCCTAGGCCTAGAATTATCTGTTTCTCCAAAAAGTCCACTGAAAACATTCTCTGCCCTCTACTTTCACAAATACTTTTTTCCAGCCTCGTAACTTCTGCATTCCCCTTATATAAGATTGAAAGTCTATAGGGCCTTAACAATAGAGAAGTGTTCTTACCTTAGTTAGGATAGTTTCTGGGATAAGCAGTGTGTCTTCACCTTTATTTCCTTTTGTGTTTGCTATTTGTTTAAAAATTACACAAGGTATGAATTTTTGCACTCTTCCTAAAATATCGTTCACAACTGATGGTGTGGAAGTTGCTGGTTTTCATGGTAAGCTGTGCCTTGGTAACACTTTCCCCTGAGCTGGATTTGGGGAAATGGTAGCAGCTGTAGGCTGTAGGCAATAAAGCCAGCAGTCTTCTACTCTTCTCACCCAAAATTCTAACATTTTTTTCATAAGTAAACGTTTATCAGTTGTTTTGGGCAATTTGTAGAGAAAGCCCTTGAGAATGGTGGTGTTTTTTTTGGCTGTTTTCTTCACCTTTATACTCGATTTTTGGAAAGTGGATTCCTAACCTTTCACATCTTCCTACAGGCTGCCAAAGCTCAAAGCTACCACCTTGTTATTTGTCCTTGGAAACTAAATCTGGTTGGAAATTCTGAACATAAGGAAAATAATGATAAACTGCTAATTTCACTACTGGGTATTTTAAATGGGCATTAAAATGAGGAGCTCCACTTCATTATTAGTAGGCTTTCTTTCTAGGATTAGTAAAACTCCTCAACAAGATATATCTAACTTCTTGCCTAGAAGATGAAATAAAAGATAATTTTAACAATTCAGAATCCAGAATATAATATTTAGTCATCCTTCCTCTCTTCATCTTGGTATTCTTTCTCTTAAATGAAATCGGTGCCTTCTAGTCTACAGACGTAAATTGGGAAAATTTCTAGCAAAAATCAGAATAACTGATTTACATAGGTGTTGAAATCATTAAGAGAGACTATATTCTGAAAATCAGTCTGGGTGACAGCAGGCCATCATGAAACACTAAATTTAAGAAAGCAGTAGTCTCAGGGCGCCTGGGTGGCTCAGTGGGTTAAAGCCTCTGCCTTTGGCTCAGGTCATGATCCCAGGGTCCTGGGATCGAGCCCCACATCAGGCTCTTTGCTCATCAGGGAGCCTGCTTCCTCCTCTCTCTCTGCCTGCTTCTCTGCCTACTTGTGATGTCCATCTGTCAAATAAATAAATAAAATCTTAAAAAAAAAAAAAGAAAGCAGTAGTCTTGAGTTTTGAGGAAAAATCTATTGTCATATGGTTAATTTTTTGTTCATACATGAGCTAAAAGGCATTATACATAATGATTCAGAACATATACCACCCACATAGTTACAATAAAAAAAAAATTCTTTAAAGGTACTCTCTAGCCAGCTTAACTTTGACTAGAAAGTAAGAGTTTTAAAATGGGGGAAATTGTAGAATAAAAAGTCTTGTGGACCTTCTTTTTACTCAAATTTAGGAAACTAATTGTATGATTTGTTGTCTGTTATCTTGCCCTAAGCTCTTCTGTAATCCTATGATTCACTTTATCTTAGTATAACATGTGTTATGTACTTTTAACATTCCCTTCACATTTCATAGGAAATCTTTTGCTAGATTTAATGGTCTTAGAATATTTATATTTTCTGTTTCACTAACTTGCAAAAATTGCTAAAATATTTGTACATTTAGGACATTACAAATTGTCTCTTTATAAATTCACAAAACTGGAAAGCAGAAACACGGTAGCATTGAGTAATTATAAGTACTTATGCTCTGGAGTCCTACTGGTTTCAAATCTTGGCCCGTCATTAATGTCAGAGGATTGTGTGGTACTCCTCACTGGTCCATTCTCTGAAACTAATGCAAGGCCTGGCATAATTGGCACTCAAATGATAATTAATTTAAAAAAGAATATTATGTAACCTCTTCCTGCCTCACTATCTTAATCTGTAAAAAGAGAATAAAGTATTATATATTTATATTGTTGAATTAACACACACACACACACACACACAGCAGTAGCAATGTCCAGACCACAGTATGTTTCATAAAATTTTAGCTGCTATCCTTAGTTTAAATGTTTGCAATTCTTATAAAAGATAAAACTAAGAAATTACTCTTTCATTAAAATTCTATGTTAATATGTATTTTAAGCTAAAGAACACTAATGAAACACTCTTCTAGAGCCACTTCTAGTAAGTCTCTTTAATCATGTTTTATCCATACCTTTGGATGAACTTTTTTGATAAACTGTGCTTTAAAAGAAACATATGGAATATATCAACAATATAAATATATGTATGGAAACCCTATAGGGACATTTAGGAAAATATTAATAGTAGTTGTGTTAAGGGGATTCTGGCTGTTTCACTAAAAATTAATGTATTGAAATTCTCCAAAATGTTTATGATGATCAATTGTTAACATTGTAATGAGTAAAATTATTTTAAAAATAGTAACACAGATTTGTGTATGCAGTATAAATGCAAAAGAATGTAAAGATAAAACACCAGAATAGGAACTATTTAAATGCAAATTGAAAGTTGACAGATAATTTTGCTTCTAATGTTCTGTAATTTATATTATGCCTGGATATTTGTGATAGAAAAATAACTTATTTTTGAAGGAATATATAGAAACTGTATATAAAATGATTGGGTGAGAGATTTCAGATAGAAAAATATGTCTGGTGGGAGGATCAAGATGGTGGAGGAGTAGGAGACCCTACTTCAACCAGTCCCCTGAATTGAGCTTGATATCCACCAGAGCACTCTGAACACCCATGGGGGGCAGAGAAGCATCAGTGGAGAGGACTGGGAGTGCGTGGACAGGTATCACAGGATAAACAGAAGGAGGAGGGAGCCACCAGAAGTGAACCACTGGAATGTAGTACTCCAGTGTAAAAGTGTCCTGTGTTTGGGGACCAGCAATAGCTTGGAGACCAGTGTCTGGGAGGCAGGAAGGGACTGATAACAGCACTCAAACAGAGCAAAGGGAATTAAGGGACACTTACTGGGACTGGGAAGCCTCAGGAGCAGACCTAAGCCCCATGGGACTGGCTACAGCTGCCACTCACCCATACCTGAGGGGGCCTAATATGGGCTCAAGTTAGCAGTCTCTGGCGCTGGCAGCTGCCATGACCACCACAGCCACCTCCGCTTACTCCATAGTCCCTGGGCTGAGAATACCCTGTGTGGGCTCAAGTTTGTGGTCCCTGGGGCTAGCAGCTGCCGCTGTTATCAAAGCCACTGCCACCACTGCTGCTGCCACTGCCTTTGATGTGGCTGAAGGAACCCAACATGGACTTGAATCAGTGGTCCCAGGAATGGCAACAGCCAGGACCAGGTTTACCTGGACTGGTGTCACTTGCGGTTTTGGTGGCATGGGGATACAGAGACCAAGCGGGGGCTAGGGCAATCCTAAGTTGGTGGCTGGGAGTGCTCACAGCTTGTGGGAGGATGTGATATTCACAGGGGTTTGCAGAGGGGAAGTCTGTGTTCTGGACCATTCAGACAGGAGCAGTCTGTGGCTTTTCTCTGAGACAGAGTTCAGGGTGCAGACAATTTACTTTTCTCTGACCTTCTGAAAAGGCATGAAAAGCCACCAAAGAACAAAAACCTCCAGAGAACAAAAGCCAAAAAAACTGGTTTCCACAGAGCCCAGCCCCTTGATAGGGAATGGGGAAACTCTGCCCAAGAAGGATTGAGTGAAAAACAATGCAGCAGGCCCCTTCCCAGAAGACAAGCTGAAAGAACAAGAGAACAACAACCACTGGTTCCCCATAATACTATAAAACCCCAACACCAGGGGAAAACAATATATTAAGTTCCTGGTGTTGTCTCATAGACTGCATATTTCTTAGAAACAACTTACCTCTCTCTCTTTTTAAATTCTTTCTTATGATTCTTGTTCTTCTGTTTTTTTTTTTACCTACTTACCATTTCAACTAGAAGTTTAATACAACATATTCCGTAATAACTTTTTAACTTGAAATTTTCTCATACATATAATTTTTTTCTTTTTCTTTATATCTATCTATCTATAGATATAAGTTTCAATGTAGTTCTTTTTAGCCCTATTCAATACTACCTTTATAGATATACCAGTTTTAATTTCCCTGTATCTATAGAAAGTTGAGTCCTCTAACAAAGCTAACAAGGTACACCCAGAAAGAACTGAAATACCCTTCCTTGTCCACACTGAGGGATTATAATCACCTTACCTTCATGCCCTCCTTTTTAGTTTGTGTTTTGATTTTTATTTTTCTCATTAGTCTTTTTATTTTATTTATTTTTTTTTATTTTATAAATTTTACTCACGGGGATCATTTTGGCTGTTTTTTTTTTTTCTTTTTTCTTTCTTTTTGGCAGTGACTTCCGATTTCCCCAAAACTTTCTAGGGTGCACCTTGCTTGGATCAATAGTTGGTATTTTCAGCTATACTTCCCCTCAACCACATCCCACCAGTACGACTTAGAAAGAGAAACACCCAGAAGAGGAAAAATTCAGAGACTGTGACCTCAGCCATAGAACTAATGGATATGGCCATAAGCAAGATGTTGGAAATAGAATTCAGGATAACAGTTATGCAGACAATGGCTAGTTTGGAGAAAACCGTTAGTAACAACATAGATTCTCTAAAGACAAAAGTGAGAGCTAATCTGGCAGAACTTAAAAATGCTAACAATGAGTCTAATCTAGATACTCTAATAGCTAGGGTAAGTGAGGCAGAAGAACAAATTAGTGATTTAGAAGACAAAATGATAGAAAAGAAGGATCAGGAGGAGGCCTGGAACAAATAGTTTAGAATCCATGAAAACAGAATTAGAATAATAAATGATGTCATGAAACATCCCAGTGTCAGAATTGTTGGGATCCCCGAGGGGGTGGAGAGAGAGAGGACTGGAAAATATAGCTGAGTAAAATCTAGCTGAGAATTCCCTTAATCTGGGGACTGGAACAAGCGTTCATGTCCTAGAGGCAGAGAGGACACCCCCCACAAGATCAATGCAGGTAAAGAGACCTACCGGCATGTGATTCTGAAACTCGCAAATTATAAAACCAGAGAAATAACTTAAGGGCAGCTAGGGGGAAGAGATTCCAGACATACAGAGGGAGAATACTCAGAATAATAGCAGTCCTGTCCATGGAAACTTGGCAAGCCAGAAAGGGCTGGCAAGACATATTCAGGGCACTAAATGAGAAGAACATGCAGCCAAGAATACTTTATCTGGCAAGGCTGTCTTTTAGAATGGATGGAGAGATAAAGAGCTTCCAAGACCAGCAAAGACTAAAGGAATATATGACCACCAAGCTGTCCCTACAAGAAATATTAAGGGGGGTTATAAAAGAAGAAAGACCCCAAGAATGATATAAAACAGAAATAGAGAGAGACAATCTCTAGAAACAAGGACCTCACAGGCAAAATGATAGCAATAAAAACACATCTTTCAATAAACACTCTCAACATGAACAGCCTAAACACTCCCATAAAATGGCATAGGGTTGCAGATTGGATGAAAAGACAGGACCCATCCATATGCTGTCTACAAGGGACTCATTTTGAACCTAAAGATACATCCAGACTGAAAGTGAAGGGATGGAGAACCATCTTTCATGCCAATGGGCCTCAAAAGAAAATTGAGGTTTCTCATATCAGACAAATTAGATTTTAAGCTAAAGACTGTGGTCAGAGATACAGAAGGACACTGCATCATTCTTAAAAGGTCTCTCCAACAAGAAGATCTAACAATTGTAAGTATTTGTACCCCCAGTATGGCAGCCAACTACATAAGCCAACTGTTAATAAAAATTAAGAGTCATATTGATATGAATACATTAATTGTAAGGGATCTTAAGACACTGCTCTCAGTAATAGATCATCTAAGCAGAAAATCAATAAAGAAACAAGAGCATTGAGTGACACATTGAGACCAGATGGACCTCATAGATATATACAGAACATTCCACCCTAAACCAACAGAACACTCATTCTTCTCAAGCACACATGGAACTTTCTCCAGAATAGACCACATACTGGGCCACAAATCAGGTCTCAACTAATATCAAAAGATTGAGATTATTCCCTGCATATTCTCAGACCACAATGCTTTGAAACTGGAACTCAATCACGAGAAAAAGTTTGGAAAAAATTCAAATACCTGGAAGCTAAAGATCATCCTGCTCAAGACTGTTTAGATCAACAAGGAAATCAAAGAACTTAAACAATTCTTGGAAACTGATGAGAATGAAGACACATTGGTCCAAAACCTATAGGATATGGAAAAGGCAGTCCTAAGGGGGAAATACATAGCTATCCAAGCCTCACTCAAAAAAAATATATATATATGTGTGTGTGTATATATATATTCTTTATATATATATATTTTATATATATAATATATATATTATATATATATTATATATTCTTCAGGGCATAAAGAGAGTTTGTGTATTTGGGATATATATATATCCCAAATACACAAACTCTCTTTATGCCTTAAAGACCTGGAGAATCAACAACAAATTAAGGCTACTCCATTCATGAGATTGGAAATAATTAAGATTAGAGCAGAGATCAATGAGTTAGAAACCAGAGATACAGTAGAACACATCAATGAAACTAGAAGCTGGTTCTTTGAAAGAATTAATAAGATCAATAAGCCACTGGCCAGACTAATCCAAAAGAAAAAAGTAAGGACCCAAATTAATAAAATTACGAATGAAAGTGGAGAGATCACGACTAACACCAAGAAAATAGAAACAACAATCAGAAATTATTATCAATGGCTATATGCCAATAAGTTAAGTAACCTAGAAGAAATGGATGCGTTCCTGGAAACTTACAAACTTCCAAGACAGAAACAGGAAGAAATTTACAACTTGAATAGACCAATATCTAGTAATGGAATTGAAGCAGTGATCAAAAACCTCCCAAAAAACAAGAGTCTGGGACCTGATGGATTCCCTGAGGAATTCTACCAAACATTTAAAGAGAAATAATACCTATTCTCCTGAATATGCTTAAAAAAATAGAAACAGAAGGAAAACTTCCAGACTCTTTCTATGAAGCCAGCATTACCTTAATCTCCAAACCAGGCAAAGACCCCATCAAAAAGGAGAATTTCAAAACAATATCCTTGATAAATATGAATGCCAAATTTCTCAACAAGATCCTAGCTAATAGGATCCAACAGTACATTAAAAAGGTCGAGTTTTGATCTTTTTTGAAAGATGACCATGACCATGACCAGGTGGGATTTATCCCTAGGATGCAAGGTGGTTCAACATTCACAAATCAATCAATGTGATAGAACAAACTAAGAAGAGAGAAGAACCATATGGTCCTCTCAATTGTTGCAGAAAAAGCATTTGACAAAATACAGCATCCTTTCCTGATTAAAATTCTTCAGAGCATAGGGATAGAGGGAACATTCCCCAACTTCATAAAATCCATCTACTAAAAACCCACAGGATATATTATTCCCTATGTGGGAAAGCTGAGAGCCTTTCCATTTCGATCAGAAACATGACAAGGATGCCCACTTTCACCACTATTGTTCAACATAGTACTAGAAGTCATAGCAACAGCAATCAGACAACAACAACAACAAAAATAAAATATATTCAAATCAGCAATTAAGAAGTCATACTCTTTGCAGGTGACATGGTACTTTATGTGGAAAACCCAAAAGACTCCACCTCAAAATTATTAGAACTCATACAGCAACTCAGTAATGTGACAGTATACATCAATGCACAGAAATCAGTTGTTTTCTTGTACCTTAACAATGAAACTGTAGAAAGGGAAATTGGAGAATTGACTCCATTTACAATAGTAACAAAAACCATAAGATGCCCTGGAATAAACCTAACCAAAGAGGTAAAGGATCTATACTGGAGGAACTACAGAACACTCATAAAAGAAATTGAAGAAGACACAAAAAGATGGAAAAAAATTTCATGCTCATGGATTGAAAGAATAAGCATTATTAAAATATCTATTCTATCCTGAGCAATCTATGCTTTCAACGCCATCCAGATTCAAATAATATCAGCATTTTTCAAAGTGCTGGAACAAACAATCCTAAAATTGTATGGAACCAGAAAAAGACCCTGAATTGCCAAGGAAATGTTGAAAAAGAAAAACAAAGCTGGGGACATCATGTTGCCTGATTTCAAGCTTTATTACGAAGCTGTGATCACCACGACAGCATGGTACTGGCACACAAAACAGGCATATAGACCAGTGGAATAGAGTAGAGATCCCTGATATGGACTCTCAACTCTATGCTCAAATAATCTTTGACAAAGCAGGAAAAAATATACAGTGGAAAAAAGACAGTCTCTTCAATAAATGGTGCTGGGAAAATTGGACAACTATATATAGAAAAATGAAACTCGACCATTCTCTTACACCATACACAAAGATAAACTCAAAATGGATGAAAGAACTCAATGTGAGACAGGAAACCTTCAGCATCCTAGAGGAGAACATAAGCAGTAACCTCTTCAACATTGGCCACAGAAATTTCTTTCAAAACACGTCTCCAAAGGCAAAGGGAAACAAAAGTGAAAATGAACTTTTGGGATTCATCAAGACCAAAAGCTTCTGCACAGCAAAGGAAACAGTCAACAAAACAAAGAGGAAACCCATGGAATGGGAGAAGGTATTTGCAAATAACACTATAGCAAAGGGCTGATATCCAAGATCTATAAAGAACTTCTCAAACTCAACACCCAAAAAACAAGTCAAGAAATGGGCAGAAGACAATGACAGACACTTCTCCAATGAAGACATACAAATGGCTAACAGACACATGAAAAAATGTTCATCATCATTAGCCATCAGGGAAATTCAAATCAAAACCACATTGAGATACCACTTTACACCATTTACAATGGCAAAAATTAACAAGACAAGAAACAACAAATGTTGGAGAGGATGTGGGGAAGGGGGAACCCTCTTACACTGCTGGCGGGAATGCAAGTTGGTGCAGCCACTTTGGAAAACAGTGTGGAGATTCTGCAAATAATTAAAAATAGAACTACCCTATGATCCTGCAATTGCATTACTTAGTATTTACTCCATAGATACAGACGTAGTGAAAAGAAGGGCCATCTGTACCCCAATGTTCATAGCAGCAATGTCCACAATAGCCAAACTGTGCAAAGAACCAAGATGCTCTTCAATAGACGAATGGTTAAACAAGATATGGTCCATATATACAATGGAATATTACTCAGCCATCAGAAAGGATGAATACCCAACTTTTGGATCAACAAGGATGGGACTGGAGGAGATCATGCTGAGTGAAATAAGTCAAGCAGAGAAAGTCAATTATCATATGGTTTCACTTGTAGAACATAAGGAATAACATGGAGGACGTTAGAGGAAGGAAAGGAAAAATGAATGGGAGGAAATCAGAGTGGGAGATGAACCATGAGAGACTATGGACTCTGGGAAACAAACTGAGGGTTTTAGAGGGAAGGGTATTGGGGGGATGGGTGAGCCTGGTGGTCGGTTTTAAGGAGGGCACGTATTACATGGAGCACTGGGTGTTATATGTAAACAATGAATCTTGGAAAACTACATCAAAAACTGATGATGTATGGTGAGTCACATAAATAATAAAAAAAGAAAAATATGAAATGGTTGTTATACATAAAAAAGGGACTTGGAGCTATGAAAAAATAAAGAATGTAAGTTTATGAGAAAAGCAGGAATGCACAATTTTGCAAAGTAACTTTGAGAAAGCTCAGGGTAGCTGAGGAAAAGCATTCAGAACCTTGTTCTTATATTTATATTGGAAGATGTGAATGAAATGAGAGTTAATGGGCCAAGTTGGGTCATGTGTCATGTATTCTGCTCTTCTATACAGCTATTGCAGACAAGTCTAGTGTAACATGTTATCAATGTTGGACCTGGGATGGGCATTTTACTTATTTATTTAATTTTTAGTTTTTAAGATTTTTCTTTTTTTTTTAATTTTAATTTCAGTGATTTAACATACAGTGTTATATTAGTGTAAGGTGTAAAATATAGTGACTCAACAATTCTATACATTACTCAGTGCTCAACAAGATGAGTGTACTCTTAATCCCCTTCACCTGTTTCAAGCATTCCCACATCTACCACCCTTCTGATAACCATCTGTTTGTTCTCTAAAGAGTGTGTTTTTTAGTTCTTTTTATTATTGTTTTTTCCTTTGTTTTATTTGTTAAATTTTGGAGACAGCATTTTATTTTATATTATTATTTTTTTAAAGATTTTATTTATTTATTTGACAGAGGGAGAGAGGTCACAAGTAGGCAGAGAGGCAGGCAGAGAGAGGGGGGGAAAGCAGGCTTCCTGCTGAGTAGAGAGCCGGATGTGGGGCTCGATCCCCGGACCCTGAGATCATGACCAGAACCGAAGGCAGAGGCTTAACCCACTGAGCCATCCAGGCACCCCTGGAGACAGCATTTTAAAGACTAGGTATTATAAACCTAGTATCAAGAGTTTTTCAGCTTTACAGCAATCTAGAAAATTTTTTGAGACTTAAACACGGGGACACATACATAATTCTTGCACACCATACACAAACATAAATAAATGCATACAATTTAAATTATGAAAAACAAATTTTAAATTAAATATATGGGAGGGAAGAGTTAAAGATAGCCCAATATTAGGAGGACTTTATGCTTGCCCCATCCATCTAACACAGCTAAATAATTATCAAACTATTCTGAACACCCATGAAATCCATGAGCACTGAGAGAACAAACTGAACAACTAGAGGGAGAAAGAGGCCACAAGGTGGAAAGAGTTGTGGTGATGTGATTTGTGGGAGAAAAGAATCAAGTTTGCAGTAGATAGAGGGAGCCCTGATCATGGAGAAAGGAGGGAGAAATAGAGCAACATTCAGGGGACTATACAGGAAAAACACTTCCCCCAAACCATTGACTGGGAAAATGAAAGGGGCTGATTATTGCAATTTTTTACAACCCAGCAGTTGTAGTACTATATATTTACCAAAAGGATACACGAGTAAAACAAACAGTAAGAGAATATTAACTACAGAGAACGAACCGGGTTGATGGAGGAGAGGTGGGGGGAGATGGGCTAAATGGGTGATTTGTATTAAGGAGGGCACTTCTGATGAGCACTGAATGTTATATGTAAAAGATGAAACACCAAATTCTATTTCTGAAATCAATTTTGCACTATATTTTAGCCAACTAGAACTTAAATACAATTTTGTAAAGAAACAGTAAATGCATAAAAATAATTTAGTCATTACTTCATATATTTATCTAAATTTAGGTCAATAAAATAAAATGTATATAATAAAATAATTTATTTTAATATAATTCTAATCAATAAAAAATAATCTTAAATATATCCAGCAAAATTGTGTTTAAAGTGGGATATTTGTAAGGGTGCCTGGATGGCTCATTACTTATGTGACTGACTCATAATTTCAGCTCAGGTCTTGATCTCAGAGCTGGAAGATCAAGCCCTGGTTGGACATGGAGATTAGTTAAGAAGAAGGAGATATTTATAAAGCTTAATATATTTGATGTGAACAAAGAGATATGTTCAAATTTGCGGTGCCTAAAGACTACAAATTTTTTAAAACAGTCCTTCATGATGTCCAGTGAAAATTTTCTGGTAACAAGCATCAGAGTACCCAAAAATCAACACAAACTGACAAGCACAGAAGAGAGATGCAATATCTGAGCTTGAATGCAACAGCATCCAAACCCACCCACCCTCTAGTTGAGGCCTCCCACAAGTATTAATTATTTTGTCTGGGGAAAACGGAGCCCTTAGGTGTGAGATTCAGAGAAGGTCTGTATTTCCCTACTTCCTGGTTAAGTGAAAATGTTGTTCTACATAGTTTGGAGGATCTTGGGGAAATAGATGGAGTTCAATTATGAAACAAGATTAGTCAATATATTATGAATGTGTGGGAAGTATGTGGGTCTTGCAGACAAGAGGAAGAAATTTGGGGTATTAAAGTGGAAACATTAGTCTTTTAGGGACTGGTGGATTAGCAAAAGAGATTGACTCTTCATCACTTTGGAAGTTTCATGAACGTACCGAAATTAAATGAGCTAGAGATGAGATTTTGCAATACCAGGGAGTGAATTGAAGATAGAGTATTTAAAATAGCTGAATAAAAAAATTGTGTGTTTACAAATACGTAAGTATGTGTTTATAGGGCATATTAAGGGAAGAAATAGCATCAGGATTTAATTCATGTGATTGTACTGGAGCCTATTAATGAGTGATAAGGCTATAATATCACATAAGCAAAGATCAACACCTTATTTTACTTATTGTAATGAAGTACTTTTTACCATTAACTTGTGCTATTAAAAATTGTTATTGTTCTTGCTATTTCTATGGAAAGCTATATATATGGTGAATGTACAATGGCACTCTTCTGATTGCTAATGTATACAAGTTATGACCTAATTTATCTATTAATGACCTTGGAACTTGTGACACATTCTAATTCCACATGGCTTTATTACAGTCATTTTTTTCTGGTAGGGATTCCAACAGGACATTTTGCAGCTACATGAGAAGCCATACTCCAACTGCTATTTTGTCTTGCACATCCATGATTACACTCTGTTTACCCTTTATTTCAGTGTTTTCCATGATTGGTTACTACACTAAACTCCAACTTTCAAGCCTTTGAATTTCTTAATTTTAAACATTGCAATATATATCAAGATGGCAAAGCCCTAGATATAGAAAACTAGAAAGAAGGAAGTAAGCATAATAACTTGCAAAAGGAACATTTTTTAAAAAGATTTTATTTATTCATTAGATAGAGAGAGAGAGAGAGAGAGAGTACAAGCAGGGAGAGTGGTAGGCAGAGGGAGAAGCAGGCTTCCTGCTCAGCATGAGCTTGATGCGGGGCTCAATGCCAGGACCCTGGGATGGAGACCTGAGCTCAAGGCAGACACTTAACTGACTGAGACACCCAGGTGTCCCAGAAAAGCGTCAACTTTTTAGAAAGCTACTTAGTTGTAGTCATCTGTCTATTGAAATTGGTTAGAAATAGAGAACTCAGAATGGAAAAGAAAACAAAACCTCTTTCTCAAATCTTTTTGATTTGTTTTTAATTTTTTTGTTTACTTGTTTTATTATATTTTTCTCTCTCATCCTAATTCAGCTTGACATATTGCATCTAAATTTATTCCTTAATAATAAAATTGAAGTGTTCACTTTTTGAATGAGACATACAAGTACCAAGTATGTACACATGAATGTGAATGCATATTGTCATTGGATACACAAATATATCCAATGATTTCATGTTCTTTGAATTCTGATTCCTGGGCTTAAAATGATCCCATCCTGCACTATTTAGGCAGTACCCTTTCATTCCTGGGTGAATGGTTTTCCTATCAACTCTCATCTTTGTATGTAGGCCCCTCTCCATAACAATGTCTCCATTTTCTGTTATCTCCAGCTGTCACAGTTAAAATTTCAAGACTTTTAGTTTATTTTTTAAATACATTTCTAATGTGAATTTTAATCAATACATAATTCTTCTACTTTGATTCACAAGATGACTAAAGTATCTTGTATTTAAAGTGTTTTACTTTGGGGCGCCTGGGTGGCTCAGTGGGTTAAAGTCTCTGCCTTCGGCTCAGGTCATGATCCCACAGTCCTGGGATCGAGCCCCGCATCGTGCTCTCTGCTCGGCAGAGAGCCTGCTTCCTCCTCTCTCTCTCAGTCTGCCTCTCTGCCTACTTGTGATCTCGGTCAATCAAATAAATAAATACATAAAAATATTTTTTTAAAAAAGTGTTTTACTTTGTGGAGAGGTAGTAATGGTTATGTTTGTGGAGTTTGGGATATACAGATATATGCATTTGTCAAAATGTAAATGTGCACTTAGGATTTGCATTTTATTGTATCTAAGTTTTATATGAAAAAAAGAAAACTGTAAACAAATGTGGATATCTATATAACATGCATGCTGAGATATTCAAGGAGAAGAACAGAGATGTGCAAGTTATTCCAAAATGTATAAAAATATAAGATGCATTAACAGATGGATAGATAAATATATGACAAAATATAAAATGTTAATTGTAGAATCTAAGTAGTAGCTTGTGAGTGCTTACTGTAAAATTCTTTCAACTTTTCTATATGTTTTATTTTTTATGATAGAATGTTGGAGAAAATAATACAAGTTCAATGTTTTGAAAAGATTGGTACTTTGATCATGACTGATATTTAAAGATATCACCAGCATAAATCTCAGATACTAATATCCTGAAATGATTTAACTACTCAAATTTTTATCAAAATTCTTTTAGATAATATTGTTGAACAAGGAAAATCCACCTTTTCTTACCTTTTTATATGTACCAGGTACTATTTGGGGCACTTTATATGTATTATCTTTGGGGTTCCTGGGTGGCTTAGTCAGTTAAGAGTCTGGCTCTTGGTTTAGGCTCAGGTTTAAATCTTGGTTTAGATCTCAGGGTCCCCATGCTCAGTGGGGAGTCTGCTTAGGGATTCTCTCTTGCTCCCACTCCATCTGCCCCTCTCATGTGTTCTCTATCACATGTGCTCTCAAATAAATAAATCTTTAAAGAAAAGTATTATGTTTACATTTCCATAGCCCAGAAAGATAACCATTATTAGTCTCCTTTTTTTTTTTTTGAGGCTCAGAGACGGTTTATACTGACTTTAGTATAATTAGTATAGTTTAGTATACTAACCTTTATTTTTTTTTATTTTTTTTTAAAGATTTTATTTATTTATTTGTCAGAGAGTGAGAGAGAGAGCGAGCACAGGCAGACAGAGTGGCAGAGGGAGAAGCAGGCTCCCTGCGGAGCAAGGAGCCCGATGTGGGACTCGATCCCAGGACGCTGGGATCATGACCTGAGCCGAAGGCAGCCGCTTAACCAACTGAGCCACCCAGGCGTCCCTATACTAACCTTTATTATTATTATTATTTTATTTTATCTTACTTTTTTCAGTGTTCTAAAATTCAAGTATATGGGCTATATTTGTTTTAGTATTGCCAGTAAGTAGAAGCAGCAGAATTCAACGCCAGTTATTTGGCCCCCATATTATGTTCTACTGCTCTTTTTTTGCTGCCTCTCTAACTCTTCTTATTTAAACCAATATGTACCAACACAAAAGTAGGGCATTTGGAAGGTTGTCTTTAATGCTGTTTTTGAGTTCTAATAACAATATCTTTAAATAAAAATATCAACTTAGTGTTTATATGAATATGTAATTTATTATAGCCTTAAAATATTGTATTTGGTTCTAAGGTGTCTGTTAGTATCCTCCATTCTTAATGTGTAATTTGGAACAGTGAAATTGGAAAAATAATTTAATCATTTTTCATATTTCACTATATTTTCTGTCCAGTGATAAATGTGAATGTAGAATTTGTGATGAAAATGTGGTGTCAGACATTTAATTATATTTTCTCACAAACTTTTTTGGCAGAGAAATTGAGCATACCTTCTAAAGGCTTCACATTACTAAGATGCTTATATGGCAGTCAAAGATAAATTTTATATCAATCTTTAATATACTGTTTATTTATTTGTTTTCAAGTCTGGAAGTAGGTAACATTTAGCTAGAGACAGCTTTTCACAAAACTGTCATCCTTTATGGTGTTCATACATTTTCTAAAGAGTACAATATTTTTTAGAATTATTTTAAACTACAGAAAATGAAGCAAATTTTAAGAGTATTTCCCAAATGAATTATTACATTCTCTATGACTTAATTTGTTCTGACAATTTTTGTAACAACAATGCAGTTTTCTTCTGACAAGTACAATTAGGTCTGGTAAAGAGCACTTACTTCATGTTTCTGAGAAAGCAACTTGAATGGAGAAATATATGTGATGGAATGGACAGTGCAGAAGAAAGATAGAGTAAATTTAAGTAAATGTTCTGCTATGGTTCATAAAACAAATCCATCCACCGCTGTTGTAAGTTTAAGCAAGAACCTACTTAAAATAGAATAGACTGCCTAAATGGTACATTTTCTTCTAGAATCAGAGTTGAGAAAGAAAGAAAAATATGTAAGAGCAAAGAGAAAGAGATTCTTGTTAAACTGCTAGAGCTTTTAATGTCTTGAAATTATATAAAAAGAAATTGCAAGGCTCACTCAAATTCCCCTCTTAGAAGCATTAATAGCATCAGAAATCTTCTCAATGCATTTATCACCTTTGGATTTTCATTTATAGCTGCTGAACACTTGATCAATATCTGCCTACTTTACAAGATTGTATGCTCCATAGTGGCCGAGATCATATCTGGTTTTGTTCAACATTTTCTCGAGTTCTTAGCACTGGTGCTAAACCAAAAGGAGGGACCTAAAATATTGATAGAATCAATGAGCTAATGGTTTTACTTTCTGAAATTACCTCATAAATTCTATCTAACACCTAAATTCTTACTCTAAAAACTCTATATACTATAGCTTTTATAAAGTACAGTTTTTATAAACATCCATTTATACAGTTCATTAGAGTGTCTTGTGAGAACTAGACTCAAAGTTTGGTGCAGATTCTGGTGTTCTCTATATTATGCCATAAGCTTTACTAGCATACATTCTTTTAATTTTAAAAGCACTTCTATGAAGAAATATTCTTTTGTATTTCTTGATTATATAGCATGTAAGTTATAATGCCATAGAATGTTTGTAGATAGAGATACTAGAAGTTATTGAATATCATTTGGAATAAATGGATTTTTGAAACTTCTAGAATTCCAACTGGAGAAAAATATTGGTTATTAAAATAATAAAATTCCTAATGAGTAGATGGTCATTTGAAGAATACATTTCAACAACATACTAAGTTGCAACTCCTTTTCTATGTCCTGTGGTCCAGTCTCACATTTCCTGTCTGTCATACAAACTAATTTGAAAAAAAAAAAAAAGTTCCTTATGCATTGGGATAGTAATCAGTTATTAACATTTCCTTTTGAGAAACAACTGCACTTTTGGAGTAGGAATGAAATTGACCATTTTTAAGGTGGTCTGAGTTAGACTTAATCATATTTTCTCTTCATCATAAATAATTTTAATAACTCAAACCTATGATCAATTATAGGACAATTATAAAGCTCTCTTCAAATTAAGATATTTTTAATAATGAATTCACATATATTTCTAGAGGAATGTCTAAGAATTAATTAAGATATCTAGATAGTTATAAAAATTATAACCTATTTCCTCAATAGAATGTGAGTCTCCCTAAAGCACTAGGGCGTGAATAATAGCATTGGAAATTAAATTCTAGAGACATTATAGATTGACTTATTGACATTGATTATAAGATACTGGAAAAGTTCATTGGCAACATAGTCATAAGTTGGTTATTTTTTTTACTTTCAACATATCCTGAAATCCTATGGCCAACTGAGATTACCTTGCTTTTGGAGGTGCCATTACCTCACTGATGATGGGATAAGCTACTGCTAATTTATTATATAACTCAGTTTCCACTGAACTATTTCTGAAGATTTTTAAAGTATATATTGTTTATAATCTCTGTGGCACATTCTTTCTTATTTTAACTACTAGGAGCAGCTGCACTGCAATTATCTGAAAGCTCGCTAAGCCCCTTCTTAAAGGATGTTCTAAGCTCTCTCTCACTGATCCACTCTGTCCCAAACACTGACAGATCTCTTTCATTATTCTCTAGTCACAGTTAATACAAGACCAATGCTGAGTTTTGTTATATACTGAAGTTTTCCTGGAAGGAATTACAGCACAGAATAAGAAAAAAAAAAATCAAAACTGGAAACCAGAAATCTTTATCACCTTCTAGCATGTTTTCTGTTCTCCTTAGAACGTAGCCTCCACGTCCATGACATTGTAATTGCACTTTCCTTAGCTCAGAGCACCTTCTTCTAAATAGGCTTCCATTGGAAGCCTCTGGCCAGAGGAAACTGTAATGTACTTAACATAAAATAGTGTCCAGTCCAAAAGAAGATAACCTCTCTCAGGATCATATAATTTTATTTCCTAATTGATCTGAATCCCACCATGCTGTATATTGCACTAACTTTAACTTTGCATAACCAGAAGACATTTTAAATGAGAAAACAGGAGAAAAAAAAAAAAAGATAACCCCCAAAACAAATTCAATTCATGCTTGACAATAAATAAGAGATTTTTTTTTTTTTTGGTTTTGTCTTAAGCAGGATTCTTATGAAGGACTGGTGACTTTGGTGAAGAAACCCTCATTCCCTTTTTACCTAACAGCACTAATAAGCTACAACAGGGGTGGGGGAGGAAAAAAAAAACTGTGTGTTTTTTTCCAGATGAATCCAATAGTCTAAATTTCTATCATTCCTACTTTCCATCTATTATCCTTATCTTTAGTTTGTAATCTCCTTAGTGGTTATTTACAAGACTGAACCCCTTGATTACTTCTTGCTCCTTGTGGTTCTTGGTAAATAAGTTAATCTATCAATTCAACAAGAAAATAAAAATTTGTCATATAAATTTTCTCATTTTTCTTCTCCTCCTTTATGATTATATCTCCAGTTATACATTTTCTAAGAAAATGAGTCATTCATACTTTATTTAAAGGTGAATTATTTGTTTTCTGGGTCCCCTCCTCTCACATTCTGAATTATTGCCTCCCACTTATCGATTTTTAACCTTGCTGTGTACTTCTCTGCTGATTTATTTCCCTCTCTTTCAAATAATTAGAAACATTATTCATATTTCTTTTCCAAATCCTGTCTTCTTCCTGTGCACAGGAACTCAAAATTAGAAAAAAAAAGTACTTTCAAGGAAATAAATAATTTAGTGATTCAAATTAAAAAAAAAACCTGACACTTTCCTCGGCAGATAAATATACTTTTTAAAAAAATATTGAAGTATATTTAACACACAGTTATACTTGTTTCTGGTGTGCAGTACGATTTAACAATTCTATGCATTACCAGTGCACATCAAGATAAGTGTACTCTTGATCACCTTTATTCTACCCCTTACCCTGCCTACCTGCCCTTTGGCATCCACTGGGCTGTTCTCTGTATTTAAGTCCATTTTGTTGTTGTTGTTGTTTGACTCTTTATCTTCATTGTTTCTGAATTTTCATACATGAATGAAATCATATGGTATTGGACTTTCTCTGACTGACCTATTTCACTTAGCATTATAACCTCCAGGTCCATACATGTTGCTGCAGATGGCTAGATCTCATTCTTTTTTTTTTTTTTTTTTTGTGGCTAATATTCGTGTGTGTGTGTGTGTGTGTGTGTGTGTGTTTTCACATCTGTTGTATCCATTCATTCTTTTATTGATAGACACTTGGGTTCCTTCCAGATCTTGTCTGCTGTAAATCATACTGAAATAAATATAGGGGGACATATGTCTTTTTGAATTAGTGTTTTCATTTTCTTTGTCTAAACACCCTGTAGTGGAATTACTGGATCATATGTTAACTCCATTTTCATAGAGATTGCATTAAATCTGTAGATGTAATGGACATTTAACCATATGGACACTTTAATAATATTCTTCCTTCCAATCCATGAGCAAGAAATCTCTTTCCATTTCTTTATGTTTTCTTTAATTTTTTTCACCAGTTTTTTATAGTTTTCAGAGTACAGATCTTTCATCTTCTAAATTTATTCCTAGGTATTTTATTATTTTGGTGCAATTTTAAATATGATTGTTTTCTTAGTTTCTATTTCTGCCATTTCTTTATTAATATATAGAAATGCAACAAATTTCTGTAAATTGATTTTGTATTCTGAGATGTTGCTGAATTTATTAGTTCTATTAGTTTTTTGATGGACTCTCTTGGATTTTCTATATATAATAACATGTTTTCTGCAAAAAGTGAAAGTTTTACTTCTTCCTTAACAATTTAGATACTTTTTTTTATCTGAATGCTGTGCTAGGATTTCCAGTACTATGTTGAATAAAAGTGGTGAGAGTGGACATCCTTGTCTTGTTCTGACCTTATGGGAAAAGCTTTCTTTCTTCCCCATTGAGTATGATGTTACCTGTGGGTTTTTCATAGATTTTCTTTATTATATATTGAGGTATTTCCCTCTGAACCTACTTTGTTGAGGGTTTTTATAATGAATGATATTGTACTTTGTCAAATGCTTTTCATGCATCTATTGAACTGATCCTATTGTTTTATCCTTATTGATGTGACGTGTCACACTGACTTGCAAATACTGAACCACTCTTACAACCAGGAATAAATCCCATTAGATCACGGTGAATTATTTATTTTTTTTAATGTATTATTGGATTTGGTTCACTAGCATCTTATTGAGGATTTTTGCATCTATGCTTATCAGAGCTGTTGGCCTGTAGTTCTCTCTTTTGATGGAGTGTTTATATGGTTTTGGGATCAGGGTAAGGCTGGCCTCATAGAACAAATTTGGAAGTTTTCCTTCCTTTTATATTTTTTGGAATAGTTCGAGAAAAATAGTATTCACATTTTCTTTAAATGCTTGGTGAAGCTGTCTGGTCATGGACTTCTGTTTATTGGGAGTTTTCGGATTACTGATTGAATTTTGTTGTTGGTAGTCTGTTCAAATTTTCTATTTCGTTTTGTTTCAGTTTTGGGAGGTTATGTTCCTAGGAATTTATCCTTTTCTTTTAGGTTGTCAATTTCTTGGCATATAGATTTTCCTAATATTCTATAACAGTTGTTTGTGTTTCTGTGGTGTTGGTTGTTGTTTCTCCTCTAATTTGTGATTTTGAGTCTTTTTTCCTCCTTGGGTCCAGCTACAGATTTACCAATTCTATTGATTTTTTTTTCCCCAGAAAAACAATGCTTGGTTTCATTTATCTGTTATGTTTTTAGATTGTATGTAATTTGTTTCTTCTCTAATTTTTATTACTTCTTTCTTTCTGCTGGTTTTAGGTTTTGTTTTGTTTTGTTTTGTTGTTTGTTTGTTTTCCCTCAAGTTCTTGCAGGTGTAATGTTAGGTTGAGATTTTCTTGTTTTTTGAGTTATGCCTGTATTACTATTAACTTCCCACTTAAGATCTGTCTTTTTATTATGTCTTTCCATTTATTCAGATTTTTTAGCTTGGTTAGTGTTGTATGGTTTTTAGCATTCAAATTTTGTACATGTGATTGTTAAATTCATACTTAAGACTCATTTGTCTGAGCAATTGTAAATGGTTTTGTATTTGTAATTTTGGCATTCACATGTTCAGATAGTAGAGATATGTTCAATTGATCTTTGTATATTTATCTTGTATTCTGTGATCTTGCCAAACTCACTTATTTTTTTTTTTTAAAGATTTTATTTATTTATTTGACACAGAAAGAGAGATCACAAGTAGGCAGAGAAGCAGGCAGAGAGGAGGGGAAGCAAGCTCCCTGCTGAGCAGAGAGCCCGATGCGGGGCTCGATCCCAGGACCCTGAGATCATGACCTGAGCCGAAGGCAGAGGCTTAACCCTCTGAGCCACCCAGGCGCCCCCAAACTCACTTATTCTAATGTTTTTTTTTTTTTTTGAGGGTCTTCCTTGGGATTTTCTATGTAGACAATCATATCACCTGAAAATTTGGACAGTTTTACTTACAATCTATATACCATTTTTTTCCCTTCTCTCATTAAACAAGGCTAGAATGTCTAGCACTATTCTGAATAAGAGTGATGAGAGTAGATGTACCTGCTTTCTTCCATATAGTAGGGGAGAATCATTTAGTATTTCATAAGTATAATGGTACCTGTAGGATATTTATAGTTATTCTTTATAATTTCAAGTAAGTCTGACTTTATTCCTGTCATGTTGAGATTTTTTTTTTATCATGAATAAGTATTGTTTTGTCAAATACTTTGACTGCATCAAATGATATGATCATATGATTCCTTCAACAGCCTGTTAATATGGAGGATTACATTGATTTTTACAAACCAACCTTCCTTCACTGGAATAAACTCAACTTGTTCATGGTGTGTGTTTGTGTGTGTGTGGTGGGGGGGGATATATCTATATCTATATCTATTTATGTAAATACTTGTTAATACTTCATAATTTCTGCATCTACAGTAATGATGAATCATAGCCTGTGGGATGTGTGTGTTTACTAGTTTTGTCTGATTTTGATGTCAGGGTTCTATCATCTCCATAACATGAATTGTTATATGTTCATTCCTTACATGTTTTCTCAATGATATTCTGTAGAATTAGTGGTAGTCCTTTAAAAATTTGGTAAATTTCTACAGTAGAGCCATCTATGCCTAGTGATTCTTTTGTGGGAGTTTTTGCAATAACTTGTCAAATTTGTGGGTGTAGTATTATTCCTAGTATCCCCTTATTATCCTTTTGATGTTTTCAGAGTTTGCATTAGTCTTTTTTTTTTTTAATTACAAGTGTTAATAATTTGTCTCTTTCTCTGTTAGTTATGCTAGAAGTTTGACAACTGATTTTTAAGGGTTGCCTGGGTGGCTCAGTTGGTTAAGCATCTGTCTTTGGCTCAGGTAATGATCCCAGGGTCCTTGGTTTGAGCCCCAAATTGGCCTCTGTGCTCAACTTGGAGCCTACTTCTCCCTCTCCTGCCTGCTGCTCCCCCTGCTTGTAGTCTCTCTCTCTCTCCCTGTCAAATAACTAAATAAAATCTTTAAAAATTGATTCAAAAAATAACTTTGTTTCACTAATATATCAATTTTTTCTTCATTTCATTGATTAATTAAGATATGTCTGCAAATATCTAAACTTTTATTTATTTTTGGTTGTTTTTACTTTTGTTCTTGAGGTGGAAGCATAAATTATTCATTAGAGGCATGTTTTCTGATGTATGTATATAGTTTTATAAATTTTTTTCTCAACATTGTTTTAACTGTGCTACACAAATTTGATATTTTCATTTTCATTCAGTTCAATGTCTTTTTTTTAAAAATTTCACTTGCAATTCCTTCTTTGACACAATATTTTTTTTTAGAAGTAATATTTAGTTGCCAAATGTTTGGAGACTTTTCTGTTGCCTCTTACATTGGTTTCCAGTTTGATTTAACTGTGTCCAAAGAACACTCTGTATAATTTCAATTCCTGTAAATTTAGTGAGATTTGTTTTATAATTCAGCATTTGGTCTGTTTTCATGAATGTGGGAACTTAAGTGAATGTTTATTCTGTTTTTGTGTGGAGAGTATTTTGTATCAATCACCATCTGTTGGCTGATGCTGCTGAGTTGTATGTCAGTGTACAGTTGTTCTATTGTTGAGAAAGGAGTATTGAAGTGTCCAGCTCTTGTTTTTCTTTCTAGATCTAGCAGTTTTTGCTTTACATATTTTTCAACTTTGTTTTATATGTACACAATAAGGGTGGGTATATTTTTTTGGTAGATTGGCATGGCACTTTTACCTCTATATAATGTCATCCTTTGTTTCTGGAAAATTACATATGATAAAGGGCCAATTAAGAACACATAACCATTTTAATGTGTGTTCACATACCATGAGAACTTCAAAATATAAAGGACAAATAGACAAATCCAGAATTATTGCTGGAGAGTTTAATAAGCCTGTATCAATAATCAATAAAAGGAGTAGACAGGGGAAAAAAAGTAAGCATATCAGGACCTAAGAAACACAAACATTATGCTTGAAATCATTGGCGTTTTGAGAATGCTACATGCTATAGCAGCAGAATATATATTAAAACACAGCATCTACTCCAAAAATCTGAGTCTTTTGTATAGGCAACATACTCTGTCAACTATTTGATCCCCTTGACAGCTACATAGACAACTTTTGGTTTTCCTTGAAAGTACTAAGCAGTTTACAAGCAACTGAACAAATGCATAGGGACAAACTTCAAAATGATTAAGAAAACAAGGGATGCAGAATATGTAAGGAATAACCAAAGAGGAAGAGAAGAAGGGGTAAAGGAAAAACCAAAGAATGCTTTCGATGTCTCCTGTTCACCTAAATAGTGTACTAGTAGTTTTATGAATATGACTTGTACAGTTGACCCTTGAACACACAGGCTTGAATTGCACCGGCCTACCTAAACACAGATTTTTGTTTGATAAATACAGTATAGTACTGTAAACATTGTTTCCCTATAATTCTACAATATTTTCTTTGCTTTATATATGTTATATGCTACATTCTTACAATAAATACAAAATATACGTTACTTGACTATTTGTTATTAGTGAGTCTTTTGGTCAACATTAAGTTCTTGGGGAGTCAAAAGTTATAAGTGGACTTTTAACTGTGGCATAGCTGGTACCCCTAGCTCCCGTGTTGTTTGAGTCAACTGTATTTCTATTTACCATTCCACCTTGTCCAAATCTAATATATTCAAGTTGTAGCTGAAATTTTTCTTTTTTGACAAAGATATTCTTAAGCAAAAATATAGAAGAACCTTCAATCTCTGAAATGTTGCAGTTTATCTTGCCAATATTATTTACTAGTACTTTGCTTACTAATCTATCAGTTATAACCACAACATCATTAATAACTGAAAATAACCTTAGGGAATGAGAATAAGTTTGGGATTTTATATAGGCATTTAGAAAACTGTGTTACTATTATTATCCTTCTTTGCTGTTTTTAGTTTTTATAATAATTTGTATTTTAATTTGTAGATTTGTTCTGTAGTTATTACAGTATTTTTTTAGAACAACAATACAAAAAATTTGTAGAAAAAACACTTATTAACAATGCATTTTAACATAGTAGTCTGTCAAAATTACAGATAGAAAATACTATTTAGAAACTTTGCTAATACTAGCCATAATATTATTATTTCCTTTTAAAATTAACATATGTTATGCATTATTATATATCTTTCTCATGCATTTAAGCTTAATGAAACCTCTTTAATAAAGTGAGGTAAAATAGATTTTTTTTCCTTCTCTCTCTAACCTATTATTTTAGTTATATCTCAAAGGTTTAAGAATACAATAAAAATAATCTCTTATATATCCCCATGATTTGTGATTTATATTGCAGTTTCATGTCTAGTTATCTTCATTTCCAATTAAATATTATCAAGAAAATCCATCCTAGGTAAATTAAACCTGAAAATAATTTTTTATAATAATTGATTTTATTATATACTTGAGACAACATAAAGGGTAAATATGAAATACCTAATTAATGGAATTATTTGCAAGATTTTATGCTCAATTGAAAGTAAATAGAAGCTAAGAAATATCAACAAGCTTAATAGAAAATTCAGAATTTTATGGTAAAAAAAACTGATATTTAAGTGGAAAACTAATATAAGAAGTTCAACACACAGCTATCTTTTAAATTTTCTTATAAGCACAGAAAATAAGAAAGTAGGCTTCTTTTAGGCTATGCATTTTAAGAATTCTTACAAGAGAAGGCAGACAATATCTGACTCAAACAAATAATAAAAAATGTCATAAATATGTACAATAAAAGGATTCAAAGATAAACAGCAGTTTTCAAATATACACATGAAAAGATTGTTAAAGTATCTAATTACTAGAAAACAACATCATGAATGAGAGGTAACAAAATATAATAAACTGAGGGTGGAATATTGAAAAAAAAAAACAAGATTTATGAAAATAATTAAAAGGTCTTAAAATAAGTAAAATTTATTCCCCGGACATTATGGCATTCATAAACATAGCTTGATATGAAGAAGAC
Organism: Martes martes; assembly: GCF_963455335.1. Classification (NCBI taxonomy): domain Eukaryota; kingdom Metazoa; phylum Chordata; class Mammalia; order Carnivora; family Mustelidae; genus Martes; species Martes martes. Next base: position 72,621,624 of record NC_137889.1, on the reverse strand, counting down.
TATTCTAGTAAATTAAGCTGATTTAAAACCTTCTTAAATGGGTATATAGTAGAGGTAAACAGGAGGTATATGGAAGAGGTAAAGTGTGTATCTGATTTAAAGATTGAAAAGCTAAAGGAAAACATGATGGAAGATAGTTGTAAGAAAGAAAAATTACATGAAAGAATATAAACGTTTAGAGCAGAAAACTAAAATTTAATAATACTAATAAATTTTTGCTTTGATTTGAAGAAAGACAAAATATTGAAAAGAACCAAATAACTTAATTAAGAAAGAATAATCATTTTCCTATATACTAACAAAGAACAAGTGGAATCAAATTACAACACAATACCATTTACATTAGCACTCCAAAACTCTGGTATATGGATCTTGTATATAGCTCATTAGATCTAAGTCTAGGAAAAACTACAAACTGGACAAAAGTAAAGAACTAAACAAATGGAGAGATATTCCATGTTCATGGAGAAGACCATATATTTTCAGGATGTCAGTCCTTCTCAACTTGATCTATAGACTCGATGCAGTATCAGTTAAAATATCAGCAAGTTATTTTGTGGTTGTCAACAAACTAATTCAAAAGTTTATATAGAGGGGCGCCTGGGTGGCTCAGTGGGTTAAAGCCTCTGCCTTCAGCTCAGGTCATGGTCTCAGGGTCCTGGGATCTAGCCCCGCGTCGGGCTCCCTGCTCAGTGGGGAACCTGCTTCCCTTCCTCTCTCTGCCTGCCTCTCTGTCTACTTGTGATCTCTGTCTGTCAAATAAATAAATTAATAAAAAAAAAGTTTATATAGAAAGGCAAAATACCCAAAATAAACAACACAACATTAAAGAATAAAATTGGGGAATCAATATTACCTTACTTCCAGACTTATACAGCTACAGTGATCAAGACAATGTGGCATTTGTAAAAGAATCTGTAGATCACTGGAACAAAAGAGAGCTTAGAAACAGAGCTCCATAAATACGGTCAGTGTATTTTTTAACAAAGGAGCAAAGGCAATACAGTGAAGAAAAATGAGTCCCTTCCCAAATGGCACTAGAAAATTAAAAAAAAAAAAAGACTAGACCTAGATTTTATACTCTTCACAAAAGTTAATTCAAATTGGATCCTAGACCCAAATATAAAATGAAAGACCATAGAAAACCTGTAATGACATTGGGTATGGCAATGACTTTTTAGATATATCACCACCAAAAACACCATCTGGGGGGGAGGCGGAGGACATGTTGGACTGCATTAAAATTACAAGCTTCTGTACAAAAGACAGTGACAAGAGAAGGATGACAAGCCACAGACTGGGAGAAATTATTTGCAAAAGGTACATGTGATAAATGACTGTGATCCAAAATATACATAGAGTTATTTTCATTGAGTTTGAGTATTCTATTAGGAATGAGCCAAATAACTCAACAGAAACATCTCCAAAGAAGATTTATAATGGGAAATTAACATATTAAAAGGCACCCCACCCCACACATAATCAGGGAAATGCAAATGAAAACAAGATACCATGATATATTATTAGAGTAGCCAAAATCTGGACTAATGACAATACCAAATCCTGGTGGGGATGTGGAGTAACAGGAACTGTATTCATTGCTGGTGGAATGGTAGGAAATGTGATGTTTTCTTATAAAAGTTAATATATAATTCAGCAATTGCACTTTTTGTTAGTTACCCAAAGAAGCTGAAAATTTATATTGATACAAAGACTTGGACCTGAATATTTATAGTAGCTTTATGATTGTCAAAACTTGGAAATAAATAAGTAAAGATATCCTTTACTTAGTGAATGGACAAACAATGGTATATGCAGACAATGGAATATTATTCAGCACTAAAAAGAAATGAGCTATCCAGTCGTGAAAAGACATGGAGGAAACTTAAATCCATGTTACTAAGTGAAAGAAGTCAATCTGAAAAGAATACATATCCAACCGTATGTTATTCTGGAATAGCAAAACTATGGAGACAGCAAAAAAAAATCAGTGGTTTTAGGGGCTGGTGGTCAGAGGAGGAATGAATAGGAAGAGGATGGAGGATTTTTTTTTGAGTGGTGGAGAAATAAATTTTTTGGAGACATACATTGTATTTTTCCAAACCCTGAGAATGTGCAACACTGAGTGAACCATAATGTAAACTATGGGTTGGATGATTAGGACTTGTCAATGTAGGTTCATCAATAGTAACAAAGGTACTCCTCTGGTGGGAGGTGTTGATAACGACGGAGGCTACGCATGTGTGGGAAGAGGAGTATATCGGAAATCTCTGTGACTTCCCTCTCAATATTGCCGTGAACATAAAACCACTCTAAAAAGTCTTAATAAAAATAAGGAAAGAAAATGTAGGGAGTTTAAATAAGAAATGAGAACTTGCATTTTCTCTTTCTGCATTTGTTCTCTGTATCATTTTGGCTTTTCTAAATCTAATATACTGTTCAAGATGTTATAGGGGAACTTAAAAACATACAAAATCAAAACTTGGAGTCTGTTCCCTTTGTTGTATAGAAGTTTTTAGTTTAATGTAGTCCCACTTGTTGATATTTTTTGTTGCCTCTGCTCTTGCTGTTATATGCAAAAACTTGTTGCTAAGACCAATGTTAAGGAGTTTTCTCTCTTTTATTCTAGGAGTTATAGTGTTTCAGGTCTTTAGTTTTTAATCCATTTTGAGTTGACTTATGTATATGTTGTGAGATAAGGATCCAATTTCATTCTTTGGATTGTGGATGTCAGTTTTCTCAGTATCATTTATTGAGGAGACCATGCCTTCCCAGTGGTGTATTTTTGGTAAACTTGTCAAGGGATAATTAATCATGTATGTGTGAATTGTTTCTTGGCTCTCTATTCTAACCCTTGGGTATGTGTGTCTACTTTTATGCTATTTCCATACTGTTTTAATGATAGCTAGTGAGATGATCATATGACTTTTTCCATTCATTCTGATAAATAGTCTTTTATATTTACAGATTGTTTATATTGAACTACTTTGGCATCTCAGGATGAATTTCACTTGATCATAGTCTATGAACCATTTCCTGTGCTATTGAATTTGGTTTGTTAATATTTTGTTGAGAATGTCACATCTTTGTTTATCAGGAGAACGCAATCTGTGTATATTTAAAGTAATTATTCATAGGTAAGGGTTTACTGTTGCTATTGCAGATCTCTATTTTAGTGGGGTTAGTACTGGAGCTTTATTTTGTTTCTTTGGTTAGTGTTATGTTTTGATTCTTCATGTTCCTTGAAGATTTAAATTACCCTCTTCACATTTCAAGAAGTTGTCCCCAATTTGTCTTTACTAACTAGCTTCAGGTGTAAAAGACATTTACCAGTCCACTCAGCTAGACATTTTTAGAGTTATTCGGATTTTTTTCTATGAATTTTCCTTCCCTGCTCCTCTTGTTCCCTTTTAATAGATAAGTCTTAGGATTGTGCCTCCTCTCAATCCTGCAAAGTCAGTCTAGGTGCTGAGATCCTCCCATTCCCCCTCCAGGTAGTGTCCTGTAGTGTTCAATGTTGTGTGCTTCTCCCAAACCTGCAATCGAGTTGATGCTATTTGTAGGGTCTTGCAAAAATCCCTTTAAAGGCTCATACATACCATCTGCAGAGGCTTGCATGCACTATTCTGGGAGTAAGCACTATCTGCAGTAGTTGGATGTTCCATCTCCTGAGAGCCTTTTGGCCAGTTTTGTAAGGACTGCAAGTCAGACATCTCATCGACTTCATGGGCAGGACCCTTCCTAGAATCTGAGGGTTCCATGGGTGGATTTTGAGCTTCACACTCATTTGCTGTGAGCTCCCACCTTATTCCCCTACTCCTAGTTCCTACAAGACTGTTTAGCCGTGCCAGTTTCCTCAGTGATCTGGGTGGGACCAGGCAGAAGTGAGCCCCTTGAGCATTATTCCACAATGAGGCACTTACTCCTTCCTTACCTCCCCCGTGGGAGAAATCATAGGCTAAGGGTTCTCTCTTGGCACTGAGCTGTGCTGCCATAGGGGAGAGGAATGCTGAAAAAGTGAAACTGTTCTTCTTTCCCTTTCCAGTGCATGTATTCTTGATTTTTGCTATAATGGGATATAGGAATCTTTTTACTGTACTTCTCAGTTCCCATATGCATAGTTATAATGGATGTTTCTGCGTGGGTCTAAGAGCTGGAATCCCCTATTCCCCCATCTGACATCTCTAAGGAGGGAACTTTTATGTTGAATGTTGGTTTTGTGCATGTTAACAGTGATGTGCCTACCAGGTTTTCCCAGCAGAGGCAAGCCATGCTTCAGATGATGGATGAGGGTTTGCTCTTTTACCTCTTTACAAATAATACTTTTTCTGTCATTCTAGAAATGTCAATAAACTGATTTGTTTTTATTAGGAGACATAAAAGTGATTATGGGGGAACATAATTATAATCTGTTAAAGAAAAATTACTATTCAAAAAGTGATCTGAGAGAAAGAGATAAGAGTCAATAAGTAGACCTGGTGGCTTTCTTACAGGTATATCTGGAGTTTTAACAAAAAGTAGTAACTTTTAATGATATAATATAAAACATATATACTTAACACACACAACTGTTCAACCACTTTGATGACTAAAAGGATATTTTTTAAAGGATGATAAATTTTTTAAACAGATAAATGAAATATGAGACTAATCATTGCTTATCTGAGTTTTTAATCAGTAAAATCAAGTGAAACTATTTCACAACTCAGAATAAACACAAAGAATAGAAATCAAAACACATATACACACAACACAAAACAAAACTCCTCTCCCTCTAACTCACCATTTAAAAAATAGACAAAAATGAAAATCTATAAGGGAAAAGATGAGAGATTAGAAAGAGGAACCAGGATACCTAAAAAGGACCCAATAGGATTTCTAGAGAAGTTAAAAGCTGGAGCAGGAGAAGTAAATATTACAAATAACAAGGAAAATGTATCTAAACTTAATAATATATTCAACCTACAGATTAAATGAGGTCAATGAGCCCAGGCTGTTTAACAAATGCATCTATCACCCTAGACTTATCCTAATGAACTTACTAATTGCCAAGGATAATGTAAAAAAAAAAAAAAGTTACAGGTTTCCAGATAGAAAGCACAGGCTACTCATTACTGACAAGTGTAGGACTTAACATTAACATTACATCAACAATTAAAGTGAAACAAATTATATGTTATATCAAAAAAAAGCCAGAGAGCCATTTAATTAAATTTAGCAATGATTTATGTAAAATTCTCCCAAGAACATAATAAAAATAAGAGAAATAAGAGTCCTCCTAACCAATGATGAAATACTGAAATCATTACAAATAAATGGCTACTATCATCATTTAATAGGAAATATTGATCAAAGGGAGGAGTGGCATCAATATCAGAGAAAGAGTTATTAGTAAATTCAGTATAATTCTTAGAGATGTGACTTGATGTTCTGGGTAGGAACTCAGATCAGTGTAGGTTGTTGCTGTTTGAATTGATTTTTGCACACCTCTTACTTGGAGATATGAATACAGAAGCAGTGTTGTTGGTGACAGTGAGAAAGTGAACATAGGTAGTCAAGATTGCCACCATCGATCAGTGTTATTTGGAAATTCTAGTTAATGACCTAGAAGGACATGGCTATGGATAAAACCTGAAAAGCAAACAATCTATGTAATTGAAAATGTTTTTTACATACTTAAAATTATCATAATTTAAAATCAATATTTTTAAATAATATGCAAAAATGACTGGGTAACAGAAATTCAAGATAACTAATATTTTTTTCCTATATGCCAGTTATGGGAATTAAATGAAACATTTGTTAAAAAACATTCCACAAGTGGCGCCTGGGTGGCTCAGTCAGTTAAGCGTCTGCCTTTGGCTCAGGTCATGATCCCTGTGTCCTGGAATGGAGCTCTGCATCGGGCTCCTTGCTCTATGGGAAGCCTGCTTCTCCCTCTCCCACTCCCCCTGCTTGTATTCCCTCTCTCTGTGTCTCTCTCTGTCAAATAAATAAATTAAATACTTAAAAAAATATTCCACAATAGTAATAGTCGTTTTTGGATAGTAAACTATAATGTAAAAAGGAAAAAAAAGTGTCAGTATGATTTCTATTTGACTTCACTTTTATTGCCATTCTATATCATACTTGATCTCTACAGATATATTCTTTACTTCTCTCATTGTCAGACTCTTTTCATTCTAATCAAAGAATCACTTAAAGGACCTTCCAGAGCCTTAACACATGTTTTTAGGGATATTTCAATATCATTCTGAGATCTAAGGATATGTAACTTCTCTTCCATTCTTATCTTGGCATAAATGTCACATTTTGTCAGATACTCGGTCTTTCATTGTTTGGATTTGTTGCCATGCAATTGCTTCCAATTTAAGTTTTTTTTTTTTTTTCCTCAAATACTAGAAAGCATAGTCCTTTTTCTTTTATTTTGAAGTTAATTTTCAGCTCAGATATATTAAAGAGTTAGAGAAAGGAAACCTATAATTTTTATTACATTTGCAGAATTCTGAATCAATTGTTTTCTTGATTAATCAAAATTTTATTTTTAATGGCTTGTTTCCGCAAATATCTTAAATCTTGTCTCACATATTTTTACAAAATATTTACATATGGTTAAAAGCCTCGTGTGATAATTTTAGAATCTTAATACTTTAGGATTTATTATGGTTGTCTTATATTTTCTTATTCTGTTACATATAGTCTGTTTTTCTTATTTGCCTCTTTCTCTGTGGGTGTGGGATGATTATTTTTGAATTATGAATTTACTTTTTTAGAGCAGTTTTTGGTTTCTAGCAAAATTGAGGGGAAAGTACTTAGATTTCCAATATACCCTTCCTCCACATATGCATAGCCTCCCATTACCCATGTCCCCTACCAGAGTAATACATTGATGACAATTGTGGTGAACCTACATTGATACACCATAATCACCCAAAGTTCTGATGAATGACAAGAAAGAATTAAACAGAGACTTAGTTCATGTTCATTGATGTAAAAATTTAATGTTGGTATGTCAGTTCCCAACTGATCTATAGGTTTAACTTAATCCTAATAAAAATTCCAGCAAGGTATATTGTGGATATTGCCTTATAGTTTTTTCCTAAAGCTCTTGTACATATTTTTAAAAATTTAAAAATTTTTTGGGAGGTGCTATGGTATAAATGGTATTGTTTTAAATTTCAGATTCTACTTGTTTGATGTTATATAGAAAAGTGAATGACTTTTGCATATTAACCTTGTATAATGCAACCTTGTTATTGTTTCATATTAGTTTCAGGAGTTTTTAGTCCACTTTTTCAGATATTCTACAACTATATCCTCTGTGAATAAAAATAGCTTTGGTTCTTCCTTCCCAACCCATGTGCCTTTTATTTCCTTTCCTTGTCTCACTGCACTAGCTAGATCTTGCAATACAGTATTGAAATGGAGTGGTGAGAAGGGATATCTTTGCCTTGTACTTGATCTCAGTGGAGAAGATTTGATTTTCTCACAGATATGTATGATGTTAGGTTTTGGGATTCTTTTTTTAAGTTTATTTGAGAGAATGTGAGCAAAAGCACATGAATGGGGGGTGGGAGATAGAAGAAGAGACTCTTCGAGCAGACTCCCCGCTGAGCATGCAGACTAACTCAGGGGTTGATCTCAAGACCAGTGCAAGCATGAGCTGAGCAGAAACCAAGAGTTGGATGCCGAATGGACTAAGCTAACCCAGGTGCCCCATGTGTTGGTTTTTTTAAAGATCTTTTGAGAAGATCAAGTTGAGAAAGTTTCCATTTATTCCTCGTTTATGGACTCGTTTTTTCCCCCAGTGAATAAGTGTTGGCTTTTGTCAAATGTTTTTTATGCAGCTATTGATATGATCATGACTTTTTAGCCTGATGATGTGATAGATTACTTTAACTTATTTTTAATTATTTTTGAAAACTGAATCTGTCTTGCATACCTGCAATAACGCTCCCTCGGTCATGATGTATCATTCTTTTTATACATTGTTGGATCAGATTTTCTATTTTGTTGAGGATTTTTGCATTATTGGTTTATAGTATTTTTGTAATGTCTTTGGTTTGGGTATTAAGAAAATTCTAGGCTTATAGGACAAGTTAAAAAATATTTCTTCTTTCTATTCTCTAAAAAGGAATGTAAAGAATTGGTATACTTCCTTCCTTAAATGTTTGGTAGAAATCACCACTGAACCCATCAGTGCCCACTGGTTTCTGTTTTAGAAGATTTTCAATTATTGTTACAATTTCATTAATATAGGCCTATCCAGGGGTGCCCAGCTGACTAGGCTGGTTAAGCATCTGACATTTGATTTCAGCTCAGGTCATGATCATAGGGTTGCAAGACTGAGCTCCTGCTGGGTGTAGAGACTGCTTAAGATTCTCTCTCTCTCTTATCCTCTCTCTCTCTCTCCCTCCCTCTGCCTCTTCTTCCCCCTAATGCACACATGTGCACACACTCTCAAAAAAAAATAGTTCTATTCAGATTATATATTTCTTCTTGTTTGAGTTTTGGCACTTGTGTCTTCCAAGGAATGGTGCATGTCATCTAGGTATTCAAATTTGTGAGCATGAAGTTGTTAATAGTATTTATTTATTAGCCTTTGAATGTCCATAAGATCTGTAGTGATACCCCTATTTAGTTTATAATATTAGTAATTTATGTCCTCTTTTTTTTTCTTAGCCTGGCAAGAAGTTTATAGATTTTGTTGATCTCTTCAAAGAAACTGCTTTTGTTTTCATTGATTTTTCTCTATTATTTTCCTGTATTAAATTTCATTGGTTTGGCTCTAATTCTTATTTCTTCTGTTTTCTTTGATTTAACATGCCCTCTTGTTCTAGTTTCCTAAAGAAGGAACTTAGATTATTGGTTTTAGATTTTTCTTCTTCTCAAATACATGAATTCAATACTAGAAATTTCCCTGTACAAACTGCTTTTTTCTGTATCCCACAAATTTTAGAAAGTTGTGTTCTCCTTTAGATTTAGTTCAATATTTTTAAATTTCTCTTATGATTTTTCTTTGACCCTTGTGATATAAGAAAAGTTAATATCCATGAATTAATATTTTTCAGTTATCTTTACATTATTGATTTCTAGTTTAATTTTATTGTGGTCTAAAACAAACATTGAGTGATTTCTAGTTTTCTTAATTTTATTAAAACAGGTTTTATGACCCATAATGTGGTCTATGATGGTGAATGTTCTATGTGAGTTTGAGAAGAATGTATATTCTGCTACTGTCAGATGAAGTAGTCTATAGATGTCAATTATATCCATTTTCATTGATGATGATATTGAGCTCAACTATATCCTTACTGATTCTCTGCTAGACCTGTCAATTTCTGATAGAGGGATTTTGAAGTCTCCAGTGATAATAGTGGCTTCGTCTTATTTCCTTTGCAATCCCAATACTTTTTGCTTCATATAGTTTGATGATCTGTTGATAGTGTTACATCTTAGAGAATTAACCCCTTTATCATTACATAGTGCTTTTCTTTTACTAGTAACTTTACTTGCTTTTGAAGTCTGCTTTGTCTGGAACTAATATAGCTACTCCTGCTTTCTTTTGTTTGTGTTAACCTCGTATATTTTCCCCCATCCATTTATTCTTAAGCTATATGTATATTAATATTTAAAGTGGGTGTCTTATAGACAACATATTGTTCAGACTTTTTTATGCACTCTGATAATTTCTGGTTTTTTTTTAATTGGAGCATTTAGACCATCAATGTTCAAAGTGATTACTGATAAAGTTGATTTGTATCTACCATATTTGTTATTTTTTTCTATTTGTTTTCCTTGTTCTTAGCTTTAATATTGCCTTCCAATCTTGTTCAGCCTTGTGTGGTTTAACTGAGCACTTTATATGCTCTAATTATTTTTGGAATTATTTACAATTCCAAAGGTAAAGGTAAGAAATCATTTCTACAAAGGGTCTTACCATTTACTTATTCCAGGTACCTGATAAATCCCAGGCAATGTTTAATCAATATTAAAGCTTGATATTAAAGTTTCCCTGCATGCCTCAAATTTTAAAATGATTAACTCTGGAGGGGGAAGTTTTATTCAGCATTAGGACAGTATATTTCTGTAATGCATGTTTCAAAATGGACCTTTAGGGATCCAGCTTATTATGAGATGTCTCCTGTTAAATTGTCCACCTTCAAAAACCCTGCATTTTGATTACTGTTTCTCTTACTTCACAATGTTAATGAAATTTAAACCCCCTAATCACCAAATGCTTTCAAGAAGAAAATGGGTTTGTGATGTTTTCATTATGAGTTCCATATTTTCTTAAGTATTATCATTAACCACTGTTGTAACTACTAAAGAAAAATAAGGTATATATAATTAATCAAGTCAGGATAAAGAAAAAAATATACAAATATATGGAATAAGAAAAATAAAAGGAAGTGGAAATACACTGCTAAAAATGTTTTATAATATATGTAAAATAACATAATGTTATTTAAGGGTAGAATAAAATTAGTTAAAATAAGTTACTTTGAAGCACTAGAGAAAAATACCTAAAAGGCAAAAGAAAGAGATATAGCTAACAAGCCAGTGGTGGAGATAATACATTGTACTTAAAAATAAACTGTATTCAATTTAAAAAGGGCAAAAAAGAAAAATGAAACAAAAAACAGATGGGACAAATTAAAAATAAATACCAAGATGGATGATTAAACACAGCTGAATCAACTAGGAGAGGGAAGATGGTGGAAGAATAGGGGACCTGTGTTTCATCTTGTTCCTTGAATTCAGCTAGTTATCTATTAAATCATTCTGAACACCTGTGAATTCAGCCTGAGATGTAAGAAAAGAATTGTTGCAATTCTACAAATAGAAAAGTGACCACTTTTTGCAAGTTTCTTATTTTATCAACTCTTTGTTTTTAAATCTTTTTAAATTTTTCATTCTTACATTTGTGTTTTATAGATATATTCTTCATTTTTGGATTTCTTTCACTATATTCAATTTTATTTTTGTGTATGTATGTAAGTTTTTTTCTCTTTACAATTTTGGGAATTAGTGTCTTCTAACAGACAAAAATACACCCAGGATGAAATGGATCACCCTGTTTTGTCCACCTGTGATTATAGTCTCTTCCCCCGCCCTTTTTTCCTTTTTTGGGTTTCTGAGCTCTTCAGATTTTTCTAGTGTGTATTTCACTGAGGTTGTGGTATGAATATATATATACATATATACACACACACACACACATATATCATACATATACATATACACATACATATACCATATTGTGGTATGAATATATATGTTGAATATATATGTGTATATATATACACATATATACATATATATGTGTGTATACACACACACTCACACACACACACACACACACACACATATATATATATATAGAGAGAGAGAGAGTTCTTTTGTTCATCTTGTTCATGGCTTAGAACTTCCCTAATCTGGTGAAGGAAACAGGCATTCAAGTCCAGGAGGCAGAGAGAACCTCCTCTCAAAATCAATAAAAATAGATTAGCACCTTGCTATATAATAGTGATGCTTGTAAATTTCAGAGATAAAGAGAAAATCCTGAAATCAGCTTGAGACAAGAGGTCCTTAAAGTACAAGGGTAGAAACATTAAACTTGCACCAGACATATCCACAGAGATCTGGTAGCTCAGAAAGGGCTGGTATGATATATTCAGTGTACTTAATGAGAAAAACATTCAGCCAAGAATGCCTTATCCAGCAAGGCTGTCATTCAGAAAAGAAGGAGAGATAAAGAGCTTCCAGGACAAACAGAAACTAAAAGAATTTGTGGTCACTAAACCAGCCTTGCCAGAAATAGTAAAGGGGATCCTGTAAGTGAAGAGAGAGCCAAAAAGTAACATAGAGCAGATTGAAAAAGACACAAGGACTTTACAGGTAATACAATGGCACTAAATTCATATCTTTCAATAGTTACCCTGAATGTAAATGGACTAAATGCTCCAATCAAAAGACACAGGGTATCAGATTAGATAAAAAAGCAAGATCCATCCATATGCTATCTACCAGAGACTCATTTTAGATCCAAAGACATACATAAATTGCAAGTGAGGGCATGGAGAACAATTTATCACACTAATGGGCATCAAAAGAAAGCTGGGATAGCAATCCTTATGTCAGACAAATCAGACTGTAGTAAGGGATGAGGAAGTAGATTATATCATACTTAGATCTTCTTGTTGGATAGACCTTTTAACAATTATTAATATTTATGCTCCTAAATTGGGAGCAGCCAATTTATAAACCAATTAATAACAAAATTTTAAAAAATCACACTGATGATAATAAAATAATAGTAGGGGACTTTAACACCCCACTGACAGCAATAGACAGATCATCTAAGCAGAAGATCAACAAGAAAACAAGGGCTTTGAATGACATACTGGACCAGATGAACTTCAGAGATATATACAGAGCACTCCATCATAAGGCAACAGAATACATATTCTTCTTGGGTGTACAAGATCATTTTCCAGAATAGGGGTGCCTGGGTGACTCAGTGGGTTAAGCCTCTCCCTTTGGCTCAGGTCATGATCTCAGGGTCCTGTGACTGAGCCCCGGTGTTGGGCTCTCTGTTCAGTGGGGAGCCTGCTTCTCCCTCCCCTGCCTGTCTCTGTCTACTGCGATCTCTCTCTCTGTCTGTGTCAAATAAATAAATAAGATCTGAAAAAAAAAAAAAAAGGAGAGAGAGAGAGAGAGATAGAACATTTTCCTGAATAAATCACATGCTGAGTCACAAATCAGACCTCAACTTGTACCAAAGATTGGGATTATTCCCTGCATATTTTCAGACCACAGTGTTTTGAAACTTAAACTCAATCACAAGAGGAAATTTCAGAGGAACTCAAATACTTGGAGGCTAAAGAGCATCCCAATAAATAAAGAATGGACCAACCAGGAAATTATAGAAGAAAAAAGTTTATGGAAACAAATGAAAATGAAAACACAGCTGTTTGAAACCTTTGGGATGTAGCAAAGATGGTCCCAAGAGGGAAGTATGTAGCAACACAAGCCTTTCTTAAATAATTAGAAAATGTCTTCAACAAATGGTGTTGGGGAAAATTGGACAGCCATATGTAGAATGAAACTGGACCATTTTCTTATACCATATACAAAGATAAATTCAAAATGGATGAAAGACATAATTTGTGATATAGGAATCCATCAAGATCCTAGAGGAGAGTACAGGGAGCAACCTCTTCCACCTCAGCCACAGAAACTTCTTGTTAGACACAACTCCAGAGGCAAGGGAAATAAAAGCAAAAATGAATTACTGGGACTTCATCAAGGTGAAAAGCTTCTGAATATCAAAGAAAACAGTCAACAGAATTAAAAAACAACCTACAGAATAGGAGAAAATATTTGCAAATGACATATCAGACAAAGGGTGAGTATCCAAGATCTATAAAGATCTTATCAAACTCAAAAGCCAAAAAACAAATAATCCAGTCAAGAAATGGACAGAAGGCATGAACAGATATTTCTCCAAATAAGATGTACAAATAGCCAACAGACACATGAAAAAATGTACCGCATCACTTGGTATCAGGGGAAAACAAACCCAAACCACAATAAGATACTACCTTACACCAGTTAGAATGGCTAATATTAACAAGACAAGAAACAAGTGTCTGTGAGGATGTGGAGAAAGGGGAACCCTCCTACACTGTTGGTGGGAATGCAAGCTGGTCCAGCCAGTCTAGAAAACAGTGTGGAGGTTTTTCAAAAATTTGAAAATATAGCTACCCTATGACCCAGCAATTGCACTACTAGGTATTTATCCCAAATATATAAATGTAATGATCCAAAAAGGCACCTGTACCTTAATGTTTATAAAAGCTATGTTCACAATAGCCAAACTGAAAAGAGCTAAGATGTCCATCAACAGATAAATGGATAAAGAAGTGGTGTATATATATACATATATACATATATGTGTGTGTGTGTGTGTGTGTGTGTGTGTGTATTGCAATATTACTCAGCCATCAGAAAGGATGAATACTTACCATTTTCAGTGATGTGGATGGAACTGGAGGGTATTATGTTGTGCAAAATAAGTCAATAAGAGAAAGACAATTATGTTTTCATTCATATGTGGAATATAAGAAACAGCACAGAGGATCATATGAGAAGGGAGGGAAAACTAAATGAGAAGTCATCAGAGAGGGATAAAAAACCTTGAGAGACTCTTAATTATGGGAAACAAACTGAGGGTTGCTGGAGGGGAGGTGTGTGGGGAGATGGGGTATTTGGGTGATTGGCATTATGAGTATTGGGTATTATATGCATCTCACGAACTACTGAACTCTACATCTGAAACTAATGATTTACTATGTGTTGGCTAATTGAAGTTAGATTTTAAAAATCCAGCTATATCAAAAATTACATTAATTTTTTTTCTGCCTTCTAATTAAAGCAGAGATTTTCATATAATTAGAAATTATGACTTATCTATTTATATGACATCTGTAAAAATATACCTTGTATATAAAGACACTAAAAACAACAAAAAAAAGACAAGAAAATATGCATTAATATCAGGCAAAATAGAATACAGCATAAGGAATTTCACCAGGGATAAAGGAGGACAATTCATAATAATTGATATGTCAATTAGTTAAGAAGACATAGCAATCTTAAAAACAAGAAAACAAAATGAAAAACAAAAATAGGGCTCTGTAAGTTTTTTATTATTTCCTGTTCAGTACAAATGCCTTACACTTTTTTAAAAAGATTTTATGTATTTATTTGACAGAGAGGGAGAGAGATCACAAGTAGGCAGAGCAGCAGACAGAGAGAGAGGAGGAAGCAGACTCCCTGCTGACGAGAGAGCCCAATGCGGGGCTCACCCCCAAGACCCTGAGATCATGACCTGAGCCAAAGGCATAGGCTTAACCCACTGAGCCACCCAGGTGCTCCTCAAACTTTTATTAGGATGTTATATATAACATTTTGCTATGTTCCAAATTATAATGTCTTCTGGGCATATTGTTTTATCTCTTTATATCTTAACCTGTCCTGTCCTGGATCATATGCTTACATATCCTTCCATACTCTAAATGGTTCAAAAATCCTAAACCCCAAATTAGCCAACGTGAAAAATAAATAGCAAATTCTCATTGTAGTTGGTATTTTAATTCTTCACTATCATTAACAGGTGTAACATGTTGGGGGGGAATTAAGAATACAAAAATACCTTTTTTTAAAAAAGATTTTATTTATTTATTTGACACAGAGAGAGAGATCACAAGTAGGCAGAGAGGAAGGCACAGAGAGAGAGGGGAAGAAGGCTCCCGCCGAGCAGAGAGCCCCAATGCGGGGCTTGATCCCAGGACCCTGAGATCATGACCTGAGCTGAAGGCAGAGGCCTAACCCACTGAGCCACCCAGGTGCCCCTACAAAAATACTCTTAAATATTGACTGATTTGGTCTAACTAACTTTACAATTGGTAGATCAGGAAAGAAACTCACTGCCCATTTCTGTACTTCTATTTCAGGCTCCTAAAGTTTCCTGGGCAGTATTGTAATCTCTAGCATATACATTTGGAATTCATATTACCTTATCTTGGCTGATAATTCATTGCTATTCAGCAATCTGTGTGTTCAGCTTTTATTCTATATCCCATTCCTCAGAGTAAGAATCCTTAAACCTCTATACTGTTTGAGGATGGGTTTTCAGTTTATCATTTCTTACTGGCTAGCTGAAAATACTGAGTTACACCAAATATATTTTACCAAATTCACTGAAAATTTACCTCTGTGGCCCGTTTTTATGATAGGAAGAAATATTTTCCCAACTATTTAGGGTTTCCATATTTTGACATATCAAGTATTTTTTTAACATATTCTACCTCTTGTATTTTGACTCCTTTTATCGGGGTTTCAAATTTAGTATGTTCTAGTAAGTCTGAGGCATATGTATTGAGATAGAAAATAGTCTAACCACTGACAGTCTTTATTTTGCTAGTACCATATGGGATGTAGAAGGTCCTTTAATATTTTTGCTACACTCCAAGTCAGTATGCCTGAAAGCATTACACTTTATGTCTTGATCTACTGTTACAGCCCATACTTTTGCTTCTCTCTAAATAAATATTTCTATTATTTTAAACTTGTTAAAATTCCACTCATTTCTTAGAGCCCTGGGTGGCTCAGTGGGTTAAGCCTCTGCCTGCAGCTCAGTCACTATCCCAGTGTCCTGGGATCAAGCTTGCTTCTACTTCTCTCTCTGCCATTCCCTATGCTTGTGCTCTCTGGCTCTCTCTCTCTATCAAATAGATAAATAAAGTCTTTACAAAAAAATTCTACTAATTTCTTGAAGTTGGCATTAGAAAATACCTTCTTCTGAGAGTGTTTTCTGAATCTTTCCCATGAATTTGGTATTTTCCTCATTTCAGCTATGATTATGTTTATATAACTTAATGGCACTCATTATCAGAATCATTATCTGTATCATTATTTATCAACCACTATATTGCCATCTCCTTGAACACAGATTAATTGTATATATATATATTACACAATAATCATAATGTCTTGAACATAGTAGATACCCAAAATATATCAATTTGAATTTATTTGCATTTAACGTCATTCTCTCCGTCTATATAGCTTTGACTGGGCCTCTGCAACCTCTATAATTTGACCTCTTATCTACATATTCTTAAAATCAACAATTACATTATGCCAATATGGGAAAATTATATTTATGACCACAAAATAAAAACCTCATGTATGGAATTTACAGAAAAAAAATAATATTTTCATTTACTGAATAATAGACCACTTATAAATTCTAAAAAAGAAATTATAATGACTGAAAATAATTAAAATATGCTTGTCATATTATTGTATCCATCATTTAAGTTAGGAGAAATAAGGAGTAAACTTAGTAAAATATGTTAAGAATCTAGTCTTGGGAACTTTATTACCCGGGCTCAAACCACAGGTCTATTATCCACTGTGTATTACCTTGGATACGTTATTTAATCTATCTGCATCTAAGTTTATTTCTCTGTTAAAGTTATATCAATAGTAAATACTCAGACTCATGGAACTGTGAGAATTAAATAAAGTGACATTTGTAATATTGGCAAAGAGATTAACATTGTAAAAATATTAAAATAAGTAAGATTACTTTTATTTTCCATGTATGTATCCTTAATTAATTTTCTAATGCCTGTCCAAAAATTGGAGATTTACAAAACAGTATTTTGTTTATACTGTTTTGTATTTGCTATGATCATAAGATGGAAGTGATACAATTGCTTTTTGAAGTGTTTCCAAGGTGGGATGCCTGGGTGGCTCAGTGGGTTAAGCCTCTGCCTTCGGCTTAGGTCATGATCCCAGGGTCCTGGGATCCAGCCCCGCATCAGGCTCTCTGCTCAGCTGGGATCCTGCTCCCTCCTCTCTCTCTGCCTGCCTTTCTGCCTACTTGTGATCTCTCTCTCTGTCAAATAAATAAATAAATAAATAAAATCTTTAAAAAAAAAAAAAATAGGACTGCCTCCATCCCCCACCCCCTAGGAACTATCTCTCCTGACTTTCATGGGAAGCATCTACTTATTAAAACAAAACAAAACAAAAGGAAGATGAAGTGTTTCCAAGGTAATTATCCAACCTAAAAAAAAAAAACACTCTAGTCAATTGAACATTAATATTTTTTTCCTTTATTTTTATGACACTTCAGATTTTGAGATTCTTAGAAAATGTTTCCAAACTTCTGTCAGATTTTACTTTATTATTGCCATAATTAATAGATCTCTTTACCTTTATTTTATATTCAATCACTTCTGCTTATTAGTATTAATCTTCTTAAACTGATATTTTTATAATTTCATTCCTTTGGCCATTGATTGTTCTCAATAATGCCTAAGCCAAGTTCAACCATTATAGCTTTATCTTCCATTTATCTTTTGGTTTCTTCTAGCCTTTTCCTCTCAAACCATCCATATGATCCAGTCAGATTACTTTGGACAAACGCTGGATGCTTTAATACTGTTTATCTCATCCCTTCCCCCAATTTTGCTACTCTCACATGCCTATCTCTAGATGTGTTTCCCAACACTGAATGATGGAAAGCATATTGATTTGAGGGTCAATATCTGAGTTCAGATAAAGACTCTAAAAACAGGTATCTGTGTGAAAGATGCCTGTTTACCTAAATTGTCTGGGCCTCAGTTAATGGGCTTGTGGTAGGATTAAATTATATAAAGTGTGTAAGGTATCAGGCACATAATACAGGTCAGTTAGTGATGTGCTCTTCTTTCTCAGCCTATCCAAATCTCTAGATTCTAGCTCAAATTTCATCTTTGTCAAAGAAATTTCTTTAACTCATGGGAACAGGTTTTCTTTTTCTCCTAAACTTATTTATTGCACTCATTTCATACTAATAGCCTTTTTTTCTCTTTAGCTTTGGGAGGTCTTTCTATGTATATATTTTATTTTATTGATTCCATTAGGTTGCAAACTGTTCAACTGCTCTTCTCTCCACAGTTATCTGAAAGAAGACTTTCAAGTATATATTATTTTAATTTATTAGTTATTTTAGCATTACTTTATGTAAGTTATTTTATATTTGTTGCCTTTACCTAAAAATTGTAAAAAAAAAAATTGAAACATATTTTGGTGGGAATGCAAGTTGGTGCAGCCACTTTGGAAAACAGTGTGGAGATTCCACAAAAATTAAAAATAGAGCTATCCTATGACCCTGCAATTGCACTACTGGGTATTTATCCCAAAGACACAGATGTAGTGAAAAGAAAAGCCACATGTACCCCAATGCTCATATCAGCAATGTCCACAATAGCCAAACTGTGGAAAGAGCCAAGATTCTCTTCAACAGATGAATGGATAAAGAAGATATGATCCATATATACAATGGAATATTATGCCTGCATCAGAAAGGATGAATACTCAACTTTTGTATCAACATGGATAGGACTAGAGAAGATTATGCTGAGTGAAATAAGTCTAGCAGAGAGAGTCAGTTATCATATGGTTTCACTTACTTGTGGAGCATAAGGAATAACACAGAGGATATTAGGAGAAGGAAAGGAAAAGTGAATTGGGGGAAACTGGAGGAAGAGATGAACTATAACAGACTGTGGACTCTGAAAAACGAACTAAGGGTTTTAGAGGGGAGGGGAGGATAGGTGAGCCTGATAGTGGATATTAAGGAGGGCATGTATTGCATGCAGCACTGGGTGTGGTACATAAACAATGAATCTTGGGACATTGAAAAAAATTAAAAAATAAAATGAAATGAGTTAACATACACTGTAGTATTGGTTTTATGAGTAGAATTTAGTTATTCATCACTTACATATAACACTTACTGCTTCTCCCAACAAGTGCCTTCCTAATGCCCATCATCCACTTAGCCCATCCTCCCACATACCTCCTCTCCAGCAACGCTGTTTGTTCTCTATAGTTAAGACTCAACTCTGGTTTGCTTTCCTCTCTGTTCTTATCTTATTTTATGTTTCCTCCCCTCCCCCTATGTTCACCTGTTTTGCTTCTTAAATTCCACATATGATTGAAATAATAATTTTCTTTCTCTGAATTATTTTGTTTAGAATTATACACTCTAGTTTCATACATGTTGCTGCAAATGACATCATTCTTTTTTACTGCTAAGTAATATTCCATTATATATATATATATTCCATTATATATATACACACACATATATGCATATATATATGCATATACATATACATTCATATATATCTTTTTTATCCTTTCATCAATGACATTTGGGCTCTTTCCATAGATTGACTATTGTTGATAAGGCTGCTGTAAACATTAGGGTGCTTTGGTCCCTTTGAGTCAGCATTTTTATATCCTTTGGATAAATACATAGTACCACACTTGCTGGGTCATAGGATAGTTTTATTTTTAAATTCTGAGCAGCCTCCATACTGTTATCCTGAGTGACTGCACCAATTTGCATTCCCACCAGCAATAAAATAGCATTCCCCTTCTCCAAATTTTGGCCAATATCTGTTGTCTCCTGAGCTGTTAATTTTAGCCATTCTGACAGGTATGAGGTAGTATCTCATTGTGGTTTTGATTTGTATTTCCCTGATGATGAGTTATGTTCAGCATCTTTTCATGCAGCTGTTAACAAGCTCAACATCTTCTTTGCAAAAGTGACTATTCATGTCTTCTGTCCATTTTCTAACTGGAGAAAGTTCCTTATAGATGTTGTATATTAATCCTTTATCCAATATGCCATTTTCAAATATCTTCTCCCTTTGCATTAGTTGCCTTTTACTTTTGTTCACTGTTACCTTCACCAAGCAGAAGCTTCTTATCTTGACAAGATCACAATAGTTCATTTTTGGTTTTGATTTGCTTACTTTCAGAGAGGAGTCTAGTAAAGAGTGGCTGCAGGTGAGATCAAGGGAGTTACTGCCTATGATCTACTCTAGTATTTTGATGTTTCATGTCTCATATTTAGGTTTTCTATCCATTTTGAATTTATTTTTGTATATGGTGTAAGAAAGTGGTCTGACTTCATTATTCTTCATGTTGCTGTCCAGTTTTCTCAAGACCATTTGTTGAAGAGTTTGTCTTTTATTCAATTGGATATTCCTTCCTGCTTTGTTGAAGATCAGTTGACCATATAGTTCTGGGTCCATTTCTGAGTTCTCTATTCTGTTTCATTGATTTATGTCTCTGTTTTTGTGTCAGTACCATTGTCTTGATGATTATAGCCTTGCAATACAGCTTGGAATTTGGAATTGTGATGCCTCCCACTTTGGTTTTCTTTTTCAACACTACTTTAGGTATTCAGAATCGTTTCTGGTTCCATACAAATTTTAGAATTGTTTATTCTAGCTCTGTGAAAAATACAAGTTTTATTTTGATAGGGATATCATTGCATGTGTAGATGCTTTGGGTAGCATACATATTTTTAAAATGTTCTTCCCATCCGGAGCATAGAATGTTTTCCCACTTTGTGTCTTTTTCAATTTCTTTCATAAGTGTTCTACAGTTTTAGAGTACAGATCTTTTAACTCTTTTTTTTTTAATTTTAATAAACATATAATGTATTTTTATCCCCAGGGGTACAGGTCTGTGAATCGCCAGGTTTACACATTTCACAGCACTCATCATAGCACATACCCTCCCCAATGTCCATTTCCCCACCACCCTCTCCTGTCCCCCCTCCCCCCAGCAACCCTCAGTCTGTTTCTTGAGATTGAGTCTTTTATGGTTTGTCTCCCTCCCAATCCCATCTTTTCATTTTTTCTTTTCCTACCTACCCCCAACCCCCCCCCGCCTTGCATCTCCACTTCCTCATATCAAAGAGATCATATGATAGTTGTCTTTCTCCGATTGACTTATTTCGCTAAGCATGATACCCTCTAGTTCCATCCACGTCGTCACAAATGGCAAGATTTCATGTCTTTTGATGGCTACATAGTATTCCATTGTGTATATATACCACATCTTCTTTATCCATTCATCTGCTGATGGACATCAAGGCTCTTTCCACAGTTTGGCTATTGTGGACATTGCTGCTATAAACATTCGGGTGCACGTGCCCCTTCGGAGCACCACGTTTGTATCTTTAGGATATATACCCAGTAGTGCAATTGCTGGGTCATAGGGTAGCTCTATTTTCAACTTTTTGAGGAACCTCCACACTGTTTTCCAGAGTGGTTGCACCAGCTTGCATTCCCACCAACAGTGTAGGAGGGTTCCCCTCTCTCCGCATCCTCGCCAGCATCTGTCCTTTCTTGACTTGTTAATTTTAGCCATTCTGACTGGTGTGAGGTGGTATCTCATTGTGGTTTTGATTTGTATTTCCCTGATGCCGAGTGATGTGGAGCATTTTTTCATGTGTCCGTTGGCCATCTGGATGTCTTCTTTGCAGAAAGGTCTGTTCATGTCCTCTGCCCATTTCTTGACTGGATTATTTGTTCTTTGGGTATTGAGTTTGATAAGCTCTTTATAGATTTTGGATACTAGCCCTTTATCTGCTGTGTCGTTTGCAAATATCTTCTCCCATTCTGTCAGTTGTCTTTTGGTTTTGTTAACTGTTTCCTTTGCTGTGCAAAAGCTTTTGATCTTGATGAAATCCCAATAGTTCATTTTTGCCCTTGCTACTGTTGCCTTTGGCGATGTTCCTAGGAAGAAGTTGCTGCGGTTGAGGTCAAAGAGGTTGCTGCCTGCATTCTCCTCAAGGATTTTGATAGATTCCTTTCTTACATTGAGGTCCTTCATCCATTTTGAGTCTATTTTCGTGTGTGGTGTAAGGAAATAGTCCAATTTCAATTTTCTGCATGTGGCTGTCCAGTTTTCCCAGCACCATTTGTTGAAGAGGCTGTCATTTTTCCATTGGATATTCTTTCCTGCTTTGCCGAAGATTAGTTGACCATAGAGTTAAGGGTCTATTTCTGGGCTCTCTATCCTGTTCCATTGATCTATATGTCTGTTTTTGTGCCAGTACCATACTGTCTTAATGATGACAGCTTTGTAATAGAGCTTGAAGTCTGGAATTGTGATGCCACCGACTTTGGCTTTCTTTTTCAATATACCTTTGGCTATTCGAGGTCTTTTCTGGTTCCAAATGAATTTTAGGATTATTTGTTCTATTTCTTTAAAAAAATGGGTGGGATTTTGATAGGGATTGCATTAAATGTGTAGATTGCTTTAGGTAGCATAGACATTTTCACAATATTTGTTCTTCCAATCCATGAGCATGGAATATTTTTCCATTTCTTTGTGTCTTCCTCAATTTCTTTCATGAGGACTTTATAGTTTTCTGAGTATAGATTCTTTGCCTCCTTGGTTAGATTTATTCCTAGGTATCTTATGGTTTTGAGTGCAATTATAAATGGGACTGACTCCTCAATTTCTCTTTCTTCTGTCTTGTTGTTAGTGTAAAGAAATGCGACAGATTTCCGTGCATTGACTTTATATCCTGACACTTTACTGAATTCCTGTACAAGTTCTAGCAGTTTTGGAGTGGAGCCTTTTGGGTTTTCCACATATAGTATCATATCATCTGCAAAGAGTGATAGTTTGACTTCTTCTTTGCCAATTTGGATGCCTTTAATTTCTTTTTGTTGTCTGATTGATGAGGCTAGGACTTCTAGTACTATGTTGAACAGCAGTGGTGATAACGGACATCCCTGCTGTGTTCCTGACCTTAGCGGAAAAGTTTCAGTTTTTCTCCATTGAGAATGATATTTGCGGTGGGTTTTTCATAGATGGCTTTGATAATATTGAGGTATGTGCCTTCTATCCCTACACTTTGAAGAGTTTTAATCAGGAAGGGATGCTGCACTTTGTCAAATGCTTTTTCAGCATCTATTGAGAGTATCATATGGTTCTTACTCTTTCTTTTATTAATGTATTGTATCACATTGATGGATTTGTGGATGTTGAACCAACCTTGCAGCCCTGGAATAAATCCCACTTGGTGGTGGTGAATAATCCTTTTAATGTATTGTTGGATCCTATTGGCCAGTATTTTGGTGAGAATTTTCGCATCTGTGTTCATCAAGGATATTGGTCTGTAATTCTCTTTTTTGGTGGGATCCTTGTCTTGTTTTGGGATCAAGGTGATGCTGGCCTCATAGAATGAGTTTGGAAGTTTTCCTTCCATTTCTATTTTTTGGAACAGTTTCAGGAGAATAGGAATTAATTCTTCTTTAAATATTTGGTAGAGTTCCCCCGGGAAGCCATCTGGTCCTGGACTTTTGTTTGTTTGGAGATTTTTGATGACTGTTTCAATCTCCTTATTGGTTATGGGTCTGTTCAGATAATCTATTTCTTCCTGGTTCAGTTGTGGTAGTTTATATGTCTCTAGAAATGTATCCATTTCTTCCAGATTGTCAAATTTGTTGGCGTAGAGTTGCTCATAGTATGTTCTTATAATTGCTTGTATTTCTTTAGTGTTGGTTGTGATCTCTCCTCTTTCATTCATGATTTTATTTATTTGCGTCCTTTCTCTTTCCTTTTTGATAAGTCTGGCCAGGGGTTTGTCAATCTTATTAATTCTTTCAAAGAACCAGCTCCTAGTTTTGTTGATTTGTTCTATTGTTTTTTTGGTTTCTATTTCATTGATTTCTGCTCTGATCTTTATTTCTCTTCTCCTGCTGGGTTTAGGCTTTCTTTGTTGTTCTCTCTCCAGCTCCTTTAGGTGTAGGGTTAGGCTGTGTATTTGAGACCTTTCTTGTTTCTTGAGAAAGGCTTGTACCGCTATATATTTTCCTCTCAAGACTGCCTTTGTTGTGTCCCGCAGATTTTGAACCGTGAATTTTTTCAATTCTTCTTTAATTTCCTGGTTGACCCATTCATTTTTTAGAAGGATGCTGTTTAGTCTCCATGTATTTGCGTTCTTTCCAAATTTCCTCTTGTGATTGAGTTCTAGCTTCAGAGCATTGTGGTCTGAAAATATGCAGGGAATGATCTCAATCTTTTGGTACTGATTGAGACCTGATTTATGACCCAGGATGTGGTCTATTCTGGAGAATGTTCCATGTGCACTAAAGAATGTATATTCTGTTGCTTTGGGATGGAATGCTCTGAATATATCTGTGATGTCCATCTGGTCCAGTGTGTCGTTTAAGGCCTTTATTTCCTTGTTGATCTTTTGCTTAGATGATCTGTCCATTTCAGTGAGGGGAGTGTTAAAGTCCCCTGCTATTATTGTATTACTGTCGATGTATTTCTTTGATTTTGTTGTTAATTGGTTTATATAGTTCGCTGCTCCCATGTTAAGGGCATAGATATTTAAGATTGTTAGGTCTTCTTGTTGGACAGACCCTTTGAGTATGATATAGTGTCCTTCCTCATCTCTTATTATAGTCTTTGGCTTAAAATCTAATTGATCTGATATACGGATTGCTACCCCAGCTTTCTTCTGATGTCCATTAGCATGGTACATTGTTTTCCACCCCCTCACTTTAAATCTGGAGGTGTCATCAGGTCTAAAATGAGTTTCTTTTAGGCAGCATATTGATGGGTTTTGTTTTTTTATCCATTCTGATACCCTGTGCCTTTTGATTGGGGCATTTAGCCCATTAACATTCAGGGTAACTATTGAGAGATATGAATTTAGTGCCATTGTATTGCCTGTAAGGTGACTGTTACAGTATATTGTCTCTGTTTCTTTCTGATCTACTACTTTTGGGGTCTCCATTTGCTTAGAGGATCCCTTTCAATATTTCCTGTAGAGCTGGTTTGGTGTTTGCAAATTCTTTCTGCTTTTGTTTGTCCTGGAAGCTCTTTATCTCTCCTTCTATTTTCAATGATAGCCTAGCCGGATATAGTATTCTTGGCTGCACGTGTTTCTCGTTTAGTGCTCTGAATATATCATGCCAGTTCTTTCTGGCCTGCCAGGTCTCTGTGGATAGGTCTGCTGCCAATCTAATGTTTTTACCCTTGTATGTTACAGACTTCTTTTCCCAGGCTGCTTTCAGGATTTTCTCTTTGTCGCTAACACTTGTAAATTTTACTATCAGGTGATGAGGTGTGGACCTATTTTTATTGATTTTGAGGGGCATTCTTAGCATCTCCTGGATTTTGATGTTTGTTCCCTTTGCCATATTAGGGAAATTCTCTCCAATAATTGTCTCCAATATACCTTCTGCTCCCCTCTCTCTTTCTTCTTCTTCTGGAATCCCAATTATTCTAATGTTGTGTCATCTTATGGTGTTGCTTATCTCTCAAATTCTCTCCTTGTGGTCCAGTATTTGTTTGTCTCTCTTTTGCTCAGCTTCTTTATTCTCTGTCATTTGGTCTTCTATGTCACTAATTCGTTCTTCTGCCTCATTTATCCTAGCAGTGAGAGCTTCCATTTTTGATTGCACCTCATTAATAGCTTTTTTAATTTCAACTTGATTAGATTTTAGTTCTTTTATTTCTCCAGAAAGGACTTTTATCTCTCCGGAAAGGGTTTCTCTAATATCTTCTATGCCTTTTTCGAGCCCAGCTAGAACCTTGAGAATTGTCATTCTGAACTCTAGATCTGTCATGTTACCAATGTCCGTATTGATTTGGTCTCCAACCTTCAGTATGGCCTCTTGTTCTTTTTTTTGAGGTGAGTTTTTCCGCCTTGTCATTTTGTCCAGATAAGATTAGCTTTCTCCTGCTGTGGAATTCCGCTGTTCTTGGTGAGCGAAGTTGGTTTTGGCTGGGTTTCTTGTTGATCTTCTGGGGGAGGGGCCTGTTGTAGTGATTCTCAAGTGTCTTTGCCACAGGCGGAATTGCACTGCCCTTGCCAGGGGCCAGGCTAAGTAATCCGCTCGGGTTTGCTTTCGGGAGCTTTTGTTCCCTGAGCACTTTCTGTAGAGTTCCGGAGGACAGGAATGAAGATGGTGGCCTCCCAATCTCTCGGCCCAGAGGAGCCGAGAGCTTGGGGTCCCGCTCCTCAGCGCGCCCTCAGAGCAAAGCGCCCAACCAACCCGCCTCCCTGGCCTGCGGTCGCTCCTTGAGGAAAGCAGTCAATTGCTGGAACCTGGAGAAGAGCTCCCCATCGCTTCCATCTCTGTGGCCTCTGGCCGATCTCCAAGCCCACCCAGCCTGCGACCAGCACAAGGTAACCCTGGGCTTAGAGCTCACTCCTCGGCTTTGTCGCTGTAGCCGGCTTCCCCGCTCTAATACCTGCGAGCTCTGCGCCACTCAGACACCCCCGGTCCTTCTGTGACCCCGCCTGGGTTCCCCCCTGTTTAGCCCCTGGAGTGATGTCTCCCAGTGGAGCAGACTTTTAAAAGTCCCGATTTTGTGCTCCGTTGCTCCGCCGCTTGCTGGGAGCTGGCCCCTCCCCCCGGGGTCTATCTTCCCGTCACTTTGGATTCACTTCTCCGCAGGTCCTACCTTTGAGAAAGTGATCGATTTTCTGTTTCTATAATTGTTGCTCTTCTTCTCTTCGATTTCCCATTGGATTTGTAGGTGTTCACAATGGTTAGACAAGCAATCTAGCTGATCTCCTGCTACCCGATGTCGTCTCAGCCTGCTACTTCTCTGCCATCTTGACTCCTCCCCCCAGATCTTTTAACTCTTTAGTTGGATTTATTACTAGGTATCTTTTTTTTTTCTTTTAAAAGATTTTATTCATTTATTTGACAGAGAGAGACACAGCAAGAGAAGAAACACAGCAGGGGGAGTGGCAGAGGGAGAAGCAAGCTTCCTGCTGAGCAGGGAGCCCAATGTTGGCCTCAATCCCAGGACCCTGGAATCATGACCTGAGCTGAAGGCAGCCTCATAATGACTGAGCCAAGCAGGCACCAAATCCTTAGGTATCTTATGATTTCTGATTTTAAATGGGAATGATTCCTTGATTTCTCTTTCTGTTGCTTCATTATTAGTGTAGAGAAATATAGCAGATTTCTGTATATTGATTTTGTATCCCACAACTTTACTGAATCCATGTAGCAATCATATACATATGTATATATATATATATATATATATATATATATATATATATTTGGTGGAGACTTTCAAGTTTTTCAGGTTTTCTACATACAGTATCATGTATTCTGTGAAGAGTGAAAGTTTGATTTCTTCCTTGCCAATTTGGATGTCTTTGTTTGTTTGTTTGGTTGGTTTTTTTGACTGCTGAGGCTAGGACTTCCAATACTATGTTGAACAGCAGTGGTGAGGGTGGACATCCCTGTTGTATCCCTGACCTTAAGGAAAAAGCTCTCAGTTTTTTCTTATTGAAGATAATATTCGCCGTTGGTCTTTTGTATATGGACTTCATGATGGCGAGGCATATTCCTTCTATCCCTATTTTCTTGAAGGTTTTTATTATGAAAGGATGTTGTATTGTGTACAATGTTTTTTCTGAATCTATTGAGAGGATATTATGGTTCTTATCCTTTCTTTTATTAATGTGGTGTATTGTGTTGATTAATTTGTAGATACTGAACCACCCCTCAAGCCCAGGAATAAATCACACTTGGTCATGGTGAATAATCTTTTTAATGTACTGTTGAATTCCATTAGCTAATATCTTATTGAGAATTTATGCATCTTTTCCATGTTCATCAGGGATAATGATCTGTTATTCTCCTTTTAAATGGGGTCTTTATTTGGTTCTAGCATCAAAGTAACGCTGACCTCATAGAAAGATTTTGGGTTTTCCTTCCATTTCTATTTTTTTAAACACCTTCAAAAGAATAGTATTAATTCTTCTTGAAATGTTTGGTAGAATTCCCCTGGGGAGCCATTTAGCTCAAGACTCCTGTTTGTTGGGACATTTTTGATTACTGATTCAATTTCTTTGCTGGTTATGGATCTATTCAGATTTCTATTTCTTCCTGTTTCAGTTTTGGCAATTTGAATGTTTCTAGGAATGCATTCATTTCTTCCAGATTGTCTAATTTGTTGGCATATATTGCTCATAATATGTTCTTATAATTGTATTTCTTTTTTTTTAATTATATCGATGATTTTATTTATTTTATTTTTCTTTTATTATGATAGTTGCCATATAGCACATCATTAATTTTTGGTGTAGGGTTCCATGATTCATTGTTTGCGTAAAACCCAGTGCTCCAGGCTAACCCATCCCCCTACCATCTTCCCTTCTAAAACCCTCAGTTTGTTTCCTGAAGTCCATAATATCTCATGGTTTTTCTCCCCTTTCAACTTCCCCCACTTGATTTTTCCCTACCTTCTCCTATTGTATTTCTTCAGTGTTGGTTGTGATCTCTCTTCTTTCATCTGTGATTTTATATAGGTCCTTTCTCTCTTCTTTTTGATAAATCTGGCCAAGGGTTTATCATTTTATTAATTCTTTCAAAGAACCAGTTCCTAGTTTTGTTGATCTGTTCTACTTTTAAATTTTATATATTTTATTTCTAATTTAATCTTAATTAGTTCCCTTTTCCTGTTGATTTAAGGCTTCATTTGCTATTCTTTTTCCAGCACGTTTAGGTTGTGTATTTGAGACTTTTTTAACTTCTTGAAGAAGACATGTATTGTTATATTCTTCCCTCTTAGGACTGTCTTTGCTACATCCCAAAGGTTTGAGACTGTTGTGGTTTCATTGTCATTTGCTTCCAGTTTTTTTTTTTTTAATTTCTTTTAAAATTTCCTCTTTAATTTCCATTCATTCTTTAGTAGGATGTTATTTAACCTTCACATATTTGTGGTCCTTCCAAATATTTTCTTATGGTTGACTTCAAGTTTCATAGCATTGTGGTCTGAAAACATGCATGGTGTGATCTTTTTATTCTGATTGAGGCCTGATTTGTGACCCAATATGTGATCTATTCTGTAGAATGTTCGATGTGCACTCAAGAAAGAAGATGTGTCCTGCTGTTTTAGTATGAAAAACCCTGAATATGTCTGCTAAGTCCCTCTGGTCTAGTGTGTCACTCAAAGCTCTTGTTTCCTTGTTGATCTGCTTAGGTGATCTGTTCATTTCAGTGAGTGAGGTATTAAATTCTCCTACTATCATTGTATTACTATTGGTGAGTTTCTTTAAGTTTGTTATTAAATTGATTTATATATTTGGTTGCTTCCAAGTTGGGGGCATAAATATATACAATTGTTATATCTTACCTTGGTGGATAGACCCATTTATTTTGATATATTGCCCTTCTTCCTCTCTTATTACAGTCTTTGGTTTAAAATCCAGTTTGTTTGATATAAGTATGGCTACTCCAGCTTTCTTTTGGTGTTCATTAACATGATAGATGGTTCTTCACCTTCTTATGTTCAATCTAGAGGTGTCTCTGGGTTTAAAATGAGTCTCTTCTAAGACAGGATGTCAATGGGTCTTTTTTTTTTAAGCCACTCTGATACCCTATGTCTTTTGATTGGAGCACTTACATTCAGAGTAATTATTGATAGATATAAATTTACTTTCATTGTATTGCCCATAAAGTCACTGTTCCTGTATATTGTGTCTGTTTCATTCAGTCTTTGTTTTTCTGTTTCTGTTTTTGTTTTTGTTCTCTCTTTCCCACTGAATGAGTCCTTTTTAATATTTCTTGCAGAGCTGGTTCTGTGTTCACAAGCTTCTTTTGTTTTTGCTTATTTTGGAAACTATTTCTTCTATTCTGAATGGCAGCCTTGTTGGACATAGTATTCTAGGCTGCATATTTTTCCCATTTAGCATATTGAACATCTCATGCCACTCTTTACTGGCCTACCTAGTTTCTGTGTACAGATCTGCTGCTAACCTTAAGCGTCTATCATTTTAGGATAAGGGCTTTTTTTGTTGTTGTTGTTATCTTCCTTCATATTTCTCTTTATCAGATTTTTCAAGTTGCACTATGATATATCTGGGTGTTGACATGTTTTTGTTGATTTGAGGGGAGTTCTCTGTGCCTCTTGGACTTGAATGTCTGTTTCCTTCCCCAGATTAGGGATGTTCTCAGCTATAATTTGTTAAAATACAACTTTTGTCCCCTTTTCCCCACTCTTCTTCTTCTGGGACTCCTATGATACAGATATTATTTCATTTTATAGAATCACCAAGTTTGCTAAATCTATATTTGTGATCTTATAGTTTTCTTTTCCTCTTTTCAGCTTCTATATTTTATCTTTTATATCTTATTTGTTCCTCTGCATCTTCCATCCTTGTTGTGATTACATCTAGTCAGTTTTGCACCTCAGTTATAGCATTTTATTTTGGCCTGATTAGTTTTTAGGTCTTTTATCTCTGCAGCCAGGGCTTTTCCGGTATCCTCCTATCCTTCTTTCAAATGCAGATAGTCTTCTTATGACTGTTCTAAATCCTTGTTCAGATATATTGCTTATATATGTTTTGAGCAAATCCTTGGCTGTGATTTTTTCTTGATCTTTCTTTTGGGGAGAATTCCTCTCTTGTCATTATGTCTATGTTTCTCTCTTTTGTGTGTTATGAAAGCTTATTATGTTTCCTGTTCCTGAAAATAATTCTATATTAAGAGTCAGTAATATGTTATCTAGGGCCTGACACTTAAGGAAGTGTTTATGGAGCACTCTGCTGTTTTATTTTGGCTGCTTTTTCTCACAGGTCAGTTCTCTGCAGAGTCCCTCCTTTCTTGCAATGGGGAGTGTTTGGACTTTTAACTACATGCCTTGATTTGTTTAAGAGACATCAGATTAAAAAAAAAAAAGCTTATCAAAGAAAAGGAAAAGGAACAAAAAAGAAAACAGACCAACAACAACAACAAAAACTATAAGTCTCATTCCAAAGAAAAAGAAAGAAAGGAAAAAAAAAGAAAGGAGAAAAGAAAAGAAAAAGAAGGCTGATAGAAAAACACAAAAAGTAAATGAATCAATAAATGAACAAAAACCTTTAAGCCTGATTCCAAAGAAAAAAATGTAAAAGTAAACAATGAATCTTGGAACATTGAAGAAATAAAATTAAATCTAAAAAAATCAAATAAATGAATAAATAAAAATTAAAAAAATTAAAATAAAATAAATAATACAGATAAATACAAAATACAAAATAAAGAAAGGAAGGAAAAGAAAGAAAGCTTGGTCCTATTTCCACCAGAACTGATGCTGACACTTCAGTGTATTGTATAATCAGTAGACTTGGTAAATATTGGGGACTTGTTTTGGTCTTCTGAGATAGACACCTGATACACTGGATCACAATCAGACTTGCCTAGGTAAAGATGGCCCTGCAGGGGTGGTGCAGGGGAGTGGGTTTGGCATAAGTGACTCCAGCCTCCACTGGAGGCACTGTGTTTCTCCCTGAAGTACAACCCTGCTGGTGGGCTTGGGAAGGGAGGATGTGGAAGATGGCATCACCCTGCCCTCTCATCTCCCGAGAGAGGAACTCACGGCTGTTGCCGTTCAAAAGGCCCTCAAAGAAAAGTGAACAATATCCCCTCCTGTGTCCCATGCCCTCAACCTGTCTGTGCCTGAGCTGTTGGCACATCTAAAGGTATAGTTTTCTATGTTTTAACCTCTGGCCAATAGCTGGGATTCAATCTCCAAGTCTTAAAAGGCCAATAAAACATGGACCCACTTCTCTCCCAGAATAGAGCCCCACAGTACTGTTTCAGGTTGCATTCTGTCCCTAAAAAGCAGTCACATAGTCACCCAGGTGCCTGGAGTACATGGTGAATCACAGGAAAAAAAGTGTGACCAGGTTATCTGCCCTCTGAACACTCCTCTGTCCCCTAATGTTGAACGGTCATTCAGTGGCATCTGGTGGAACTTTTGTCCTTGAAAAGGCAATATACACTTGTCCAAATCTACTCCGGGAAGGGATACATTCTCTCCCAGTATGACCCAGTGAATGCCCACACCTCGGTGTCTTGCACAAACTGTATAGGCTCCTCTCCCTCCCACTCTCTCCCTCTCTCCTGGACTTCTTTCCATGAAGCACCATGACTTTTCTCTCCCCTAATTCACATTTTTGAAACTTGCATCTACCTCATTCTCTCTTCCCAATTGTGCATATTCCTTTCTTAATCCTTGGATTGATTTCCTAGTTGTTCAAAATGATTTGGTGTTGATCTAGTTGTGTTTGAGGGATGAGGCAAGCCTAGGATCCCCCTACTATTCCACCATCTTAACTCCTCCTTGCCTTGAGAGGGTTACAAGAATTTATCCATTTCTTCTATGTAGTTCAATTTGTTGATATAATTTTTCATAATATTATCTTATAATTCTTTGTATTTCTATGGTGATTGTATTTCTCTTCTTTTTGATTTTGAGATCTCTCTCTTTCTCTCTTCTGATTTTTTGGATGAATCTGACTAATGGCTTATCATTTTTGTTGACCTTTTCAAAGAACCAGCTACTAATTTCATTGATCTGTTCTACTGGAGTTTTTTAGTCTTGATTTCATTTTTTTTTCTTTAATCTTTATTGTTTCCTTTCTTTTTTTTTTTTTAAAGATTTTATTTATTTATTTGACAGACGGAGATCGCAGAGGAGCAGGCAGAGAGAGGAGGAAGCAGGCTCCCTGCTGAGCAGAGAGTCCGATGCGGGGCTCGATCCCAGGACCCCGGGATCATGACCTGAGCCGAAGGCAGAGGCTTTAACCCACTGAGCCACCCAGGCGCCCCTATTCTTTCCTTTCTTTTGCTGGTTTTAGGTTTTGTTTGCTCTATTTGTAAGCTCCTTTAAGTTTAATGTTGTGTTATTAGAGACTTTCTTTTTTCTTCCTCACCTAAGCCTGTATTGCTATAATCTTTTGACTTAGAACAGCTTTTGTTGCATCTCAAAGATTTTGAGTCATTGGGTTTTTATTTTCATTCGTCTCCATTTATTTTTTTATTTCCTCTTTGACTTCTTATTTGACCCATTTATTGTTTAGTAGCATGTTACTTAACCTCCATGTATTGGAGTTCTTTCCATATTTTGTTCTTGTTATTGATTTCTTGTTGCATTGTGGTTTGAATAGATGCATGATATAATTTCTGTCTTTTGTATTTGTTGATACTGGTTTTATGGCATAACATATCATCTATTCTGGATAATGCTTCATGCACACCTGAGAAGTGTCTGTATTCTACCTTTTTAGGATGGGATATTCTGAATATATCTGTTAAGTCCATGTGGGCCACGTGTCATTTAAAGTCACTCTTTCCTTGTTGATCTTCTGTCTGGATGATCTATCCATTGATGTAAGTGGAATGCTAAAGTCCCCTATGATTATTGCATTATTGCTTATTACTACCTTTATGTTTATTAATATTTACTTTATGTTTTTGGGTTCTCCCATGTTAGGTGCATAAATATTTATTATTGTTATATGTTCTTATGGGATTGTTCCTTTTATGATTATATAGTGTCCTTCTTTGTGTCTTATTACAGTCATTGTTTTAAAGTCTATTTTTTCAATATAGTTATTGCTGCCACAGCTTTTTTTTTCATTTTCATTTGCATGATAAATGTTTTTCTAACCCTTTGCCTTAAATCTCCATGTGTTTTTAGGTATGCAATGAGTTTGGCAGCAGCACATAAATGGATTTTGCTTTTTTAATCCATTCAGTCTCCCTATGTCTTTTGATAGGGGGATTTAGTTCACTTACATCCAAAATAATTATTGATAGTTTCATGCTTAGTGTCATTTTGTTACTTGTTATGGTTATTTTTCTAGGTATCCTCTGTTACTTTTGTCTGCTACTTCTTGCCTTGTGAGTTGATGGCCTTCTTTAGTGATATGCTTCAATTCCTTTATTTTTTTCATATCTATGAAATGTTTTTGATTTGTAGTTATCACTAGGTTTGCATACAATATTCTATGCATGTAGTAGTCTGTATCAGATTGACAGTTGTTTAAGTTAGAACCCATTCTAAAAGCACTAAAATTTTAATCCACCCTTCCCTCATGTTTTATATACATGGTGTCATACTTTACATCCTTTTATTTTGTGAATCTCTTGACTGATTTTATATATACTATTGATGTCACTGCTTTTGTGCTTTAGCCTGCATACTGATTTTATAAGTGATTAATCAATTACTTTTTTTTTAATATTTGTATGTACCTGTGAATTTTGTTTTCCTTTTCTTAACTCTCAATTATGGCCTTTCCTTTCCACTCAAAGAATTCCCTTTAATATTTCTTGCAAGTCTGGTTTAGTGGCGATGGATTCTTTTAACTTTCGTTTGTATAGGAAACCCTTTATCTCTCCTATTCTGAATGATCATCTTATTGGGTAGAATATTCTTGGGTGCAGACTTTTCCCATTCAGTACTTTGAATATATCATGCCATTTTATTCTGGCTTGGAAAGTTTCTGCTGAACAATCCCCTGGTAGCCTTATGGGGTCTCCCTTTTATGTTACTTCTTCCTTTGCCTTTTGCTTTTTTTTTTTCTTTATCACTATATTTTGCATATTTGATTACAATATGTCTTGGTGTGGATCTCCTTTTGTTAACTTTTTTAGGGGTTCTCTGTTCTCCTGGATCTGCATATCTGTTTCCTTCCTCAGATCTGGGAAATTCAGCTATTATTTCCTCAAATAAACTTTCTGCCCCTTTTTTTCTCTCTTCTTTTTCTATAATATGAATGCTATTACATTTAATGGAGTCACTAAGTTCCCTGAGTCTGTTCTAATTTTATATAACTCTATTTTTCTCTTGTGCAGCTTGATCACTTTCCATTACTCTGTCTTCTAGGTCACTATTTAGTTCCTCTGCTTCTTCCGTTCTACTATTTATTCTATCAAACATGTTGTTCATTTTGTTTATTGAGCCCTTTATCTCTGCCATGTTATTCCTTATCTCTATGTTACAAGTCTCGCTCACGTCTTCCACTCTTTTCTCAAGTCCAGTGAGTATCCTTATGATCATTACTTTAAAATCTCTATCAGTCATGTTACCTATATCTGTTTCACTTAGATCTTTGTCTGTGGCTTTGTCCTTTTCTTTCATTTGGGATAGATTTCTGTCTTTTCATTTTGTCTAAGTCTATATATCTATTTCTCTGTATTAGAAAAGTTAGTACATCTTATTCTTGAGGGCAATGTCCTTATGAAGAAGAGGTCCTATAGTGTCCTCCTGCATAGGGTCCCTTATTCCGTAGGGCTTGGCACTTCTGGAAGCTTCTCCAATGTATGTTATGTGCACTCTACTGCTTTGTCCAATCTGCTTTATCCTTCAGGCCTGCTGTCTGTGGAGGCTCTCCTTACCTATTGGGGGCAATGTTTGGTTTCTAGCCTGAATATGGCATATTTTAACAAGATGTGCATGGGCCTGTTTGTGAAATGAGACCTGTTGCCACTGCCACCTCCAGAATCAAGGCTCTGCAAAATTTCTGTATTGGGAAACATGATTTGAGCAGGAATATGAGCCAGTCATCTGCTGGAGGTGATCTGCCTTGCTGGGACTGAGATAAATGTGACTAGGGAGGGGAAGTTCCATCAGAGTGCAGAGGAGCAGGACTTGATGTAATCACATTAGGTAGCAAGTATTGGCTGTGCTGGTTCCAACAGGTGGCCCTATGCTTTTGCTGAGGGGTGCTGGAAGGAAATGGTTGGTGTCAGGAGGAGTCTCTCTGTGGATGTGGATGCTCTCCCTCTAGGTCATCCTTGAAAGTGAGCAAATTAACTGCTCACCCTGTTCCCCAGCTGCTCTTAAGATAGCTGTTTCCACATTGTAA
Source organism: Martes martes (assembly GCF_963455335.1). Taxonomy (NCBI): domain Eukaryota; kingdom Metazoa; phylum Chordata; class Mammalia; order Carnivora; family Mustelidae; genus Martes; species Martes martes. The sequence goes on along the minus strand of NC_137889.1, from coordinate 72,585,563 downwards.
GTCTGTGGGTTGTTTGCCTTGTTTCTCACCAAGAACAGAGTAATGTCCTCTTGACTCTATCTCAGTCAAGCCTGCTCACCTTTGAAAACTTCAAACTATAAGCCCTGTTAGTAGTAAGAACTCATCAAATTCAGCCCCTCTCACACTATGGGTATTTATTTTCCCTGTGTGTTTCCTTGTGTGCTAATGTGTCTCATCCTTCTCCATAACCATGGCTCCCTCCCCACCATAGTGACCATGATCTCTTTACATCTAAGCCATGTGTTCATAACTTCTACATGCTTCAATGTGGTCTCTTCTCTACTTCTAGTTGTGAAGTTTGTACTGCCAGTTTTCAGTCAACTTCCTGGGTATTTAGGGTGATTTAACAGTTACTAGTTGTATTCATGAGCTGAGGAAATCTTAGAGCCTTCTTATTTTGCACACATCTTACAACAGTCTATTAATTATTGTCTTTTTTTGTAATAACAATTCTAACAGATGGGAGGTGGTATTTCACTGTATTTTTGATTTGTAATTCTCCAATGATTACTGATGGTGTGCACCTTTTCATATTCTTATCAAAATTTGAATATCATCTTTGGGAAAAAAAATATGTCCAGTTCTCTACCTACCTTTAAAACGATTATTTGTTATTTTCCTATTGGGCTGTGTCAGTTCTTTTTCTATTACAGATATTAACCCTTTATTAGATATATGGTTTGCAGTATTTTTACCATCTCATAAATTATTCTTGTAATTCATTAATTGCTGAGCAGAATCTCTTTAGTTTGATGTCCTGTTTTTCTATTTTAGCTTTTGTTGCCTGTGTTTTTTGTGTCTTATCTAGGAAATCATTGTTGAGACCAAAGTTAAAAATAAAAAAAGATCTTATTACTATGTTTTCTTTGAATTTTATGATTTCAGTTCTTACATTTAAGTCTTTGGACCATTTCAAGTTAATTTTAGGTGAGTGGTATAAGATAGAAGTATAATTTTATTCTTTTGCTTATGTCCTCTACTTTTGCCAACACCATTAATTAAAAAGCCTATCCTTTTTGCATTGTGTTTTCTTCTCACTTTTGTCAAAAATTATTTGAACTTATGTGCATGGGTTCATATCTTGGGTCTCTATTTGAATGCACTATTCTATGTGATTTTTTTTTTTAATGGCAGTAACATACTGTTTTAATTGCTATAGCCTTGCAATATAGCTTGTAATCAGGAATTATGATACTTCTAGTTTTTTGTTCTTAAGATTTCTTTGGGTATTTGGGTCATTTGTGGTTCCATGCCAGTTTTAGAATACCTTTTTCTCTTTCTCTGAAAAATGCCATTGGAATTTCAATAGGAATTTCATTAAACCTGTAGATCACTTTGAATGGTATGATGACATTTTCACAGGATTAATTCTTCTAAGCCAAGAAAACAGGATATCATTACATTTATTTTTGTCATTTATTATGTTTTAAATCAATCTCATAGTTTTAAGCCTGAAAATACAGATCTTCATAGACCTGAATATACAGATTTTGTACCAACTTAGTTAAGTTTATTTATAATATTTTATTGTTTTTATGCTTTTGTAATAAGGATGGCTTTCTTAATTTCTATTTTAGATCACTGTTAGTATATAGATATGAAAATAATTTTTGTATATTGATTTTGCATCTTACAACCTTATTGAATCATTTATTCTTAAAGATTTTTGCTAGTATCTTTGTGGTTTTCTACATTTTCTATGTATAGATCATGTCCTCTACAAACAGATATAATTCTACTTCTTCCCTCTTTCTCAGATGTCTTTTAATTTCTTTTTATTGCCTAATTGCTTTGGCTAGGACTTCCAATACCATGTTAAATAGAAATGGCAAGACTGGGAATCCTTGCCTTACCACTTATCTTTGAGAAAAGACTTTTAACTTTTACTGTTGAGTATGAGATTGTATGTTGACTTGTCACATACAGTCTTTACTAAGTTGAAATCTTCTTTTTCTACACTTAATTTGTGGAGAGTTTTTCATCAAAAGGAATGTGGAGTTTTGTCAAATGTTTTTATGCATGTATTCAGATGATCATAATATTTGCATCCTTTATTCTGTTAGTGTGGTATATGATATTCATTGACTTGCATATTGTTGAATCATCTCTGCATCCTGGATAGGAATTCCACTTGTTTATGGTGTATTAACTTTTTATGTGCCCTTGAATTTCGTTTGTTAGGTCTTCCCCACCCCCCTCCTTTAGGATTTTTCAATCAGTTTTCATTAAGAATATTGGACAGTAATTTTATTTTTTTGTAATGACCTTATCAGTTTCAGTATTAAGATAATGTTGGCCTTATAAAATGAATTTGGAAGTGTTTCTTAAAAACTTTGGAGGGTATGAGGAGGATTAATATTAATTCTTCAAATGTTTGGTATAATTTATCTATAAAGCCATCTGGTTCAGACCTTTTATTAGGAGATTTTTGATTGCTGTTTTTAATTCCTTGCTTATTATTATTCTGTTCAGATTTTCTATAACCTTGATTTAATCTTTGTAAGATGTATGTTTCTGGGAATTTATCTTTTTTTTTTAAAGATTTTATTTATTTATTTGACAGATAGAGATCACAAGTAGGCAGAGAGACAGGCAGAGAGAAAGGAGGAAGCAGGCTCCCCGCCGAGCAGAGAGCCCTACATGGGGCTTGATCCCAGGACCCTGGGATCATGACCCAAGCTGAAGGCAGAGAGTTTAACCCACTGAGCCACTCACGCGCCCCTAGGAATTTATCTTTTTTTTAAGTTATCATACTTGTTGACATTTAACTGTTCAGTCTTTTATGATCCTTTATATTTTTTTTAAGATTTTATTTATTTATTTGACAGAGAGAGAGAGAGAGAGATCACAAGTAGGTGGAGAGGCAAGCAGAGAGAGGGGGGGAAGCAAGCTCCCTGCTGAGCAGAGAGCCCAATGTGGGCCTTGATCCCAGGACTCTGAGACCATGACCTGAGCTGAAGACAGAGGCTTAACCCACTGAGCCACCCAGGCACCCTATCCTTTATATTTCTGTGGTAACAGTATTATGTCTCCTCTTTCATTTATAATTTTACTAATTTTGGTTACCTCTTTTTCTTAGTCTGATTATCGATTTGCCAATTCTGCTTTTCTTTTCAAGCAACCAATTTTACATTGATCATTTCTATTACTCTTTATTTATTCTATTACTCTATTTCATTAATTTCTGTTCTTAACTTTATTCCTTCCTTTTGCTAAATTTCTTCTTTGTATTTTCTTTTCTGGTTCCTTGAGGTATAAGTCTAGATTATTTATTTGAAATATTTATTTTCTTTCTTAATGCTGATGTTTATCCCTATAAAATTCCCTCTTAGAACTGCTTTTGGGTAAGCCTGGTGGCGGGTATTAAGGAAGACAAATATTGTATGGAGGACTGTGTGTGGTGCTTAAACAATGAATCTTGGAACACTGAAAAAATAAGATTAAACAAAATAAAAACTGCTTTTGCTGCATACGATGTTTTGTTATGTTGTGATTCCATTTTCATAGGTGTTAAGATTTTCTTTTTAATTTCTCCTTTTATTCCTGCTTTGACACATTATTTTTTCAGATGTTTGTTGTTTAATTTTCACATTATTTATGAATTTTTCAACATTCCTCTTGTTAGTGATTTCTATTATGCTATTGCGATCAAAGAAGATACTTAATGTGATTGCAATCTCCTTTTTTTTTTTTAAGATTTTATTTATTTATTTCACAGACAGAGATCACAAGCAGGCAGAGAGGCAGGCAGAGAGAGAGGAGGAAGCAGGCTCCCCACGGAGCAGAGAGCCCGATGAGGGGCTTGATCCCAGGACCCTGGGATCATGACCTGAGCCGAAGGCAGAGGCTTTAACCCACTGAGCCACCCAGGTGCCCCATGATTACAATCTTCTTAAAATTGTTAGGACTTATTTTATGACCTAATTTATAATCTATATGGAGAATATTCTGCCTATGCTAGAGAAGAATGTGTATTCTTCTGTTCTTGGATGAGACGTTGTGTATATGTCTGGTAGGTCCATTTGGTCTTAAGTACAAATGAAGTCTATTTTCTTACTGACTTTTCTGTCTGGATGATCTGTCCTTTGTTTAAAGTGGGATATTGAAGTCATTTACTTTTAATGTAATGTCTATTTCTCCCTTCATTTCTGTTAGCATTTGACTAATATATTGGGTACTCTGATATTGGCTGCGTGTATAATTGTTACAACCTCTTGATTAATTCACCTCTTTTATCATTATATCATTATCTTCCTTGTCTTTGGTTACAACATTTAACTCAAAGTTTGTTTTGTCTATTAGAAGTATAGCTATATCTGTTCTCTTTTATTTTCACTTGCATGGAATTTATTTTTCCATTCTCTCACTTTCAACCTATGACTGTCCTTAAAACCTAACTGAGTCTCTTGCAGGCACCATGTAGTTGTAGTTGTAGTCATTGCAGTTATTGTTGTTGTTGTTCTTGTTCTTATTTAATCTGCTCAACCGCTCTTTGTGTTTAAGTGGAGAATTTAAGCATTTACATTTAGAATAATTGTTTATAGGTAAAGACTTACTATTGTCATTTTGTTAGCTGCCTTTTTGTTGTTTTGTTATTCCTTTGTTCATTTTTTCCTCTCTTGCTTTGTGAATTAGTAATTTTTTTGTAGAGATAGTCTTTGATTCTTTTAATGTTATTATTTGTGTATCTATTACAAACTTGTGTATCTCTTTTTCCTCATTATCATGAAGTTTTCATAATATACATTATAATAGCTATTTTAATCTAGTAACAACTTAACTTCATTTGCATAAATTTTTTCTACACATATACTTGCCCCTTCTACATTTTATGTTATCACAATTTACATTTTCTATATGATGTTTATTTTAAAAATATAGCTATAACTATTAACACTGCTGCTTTTTAACCTATGTGTTAGATTTCAAAGTGATTTACACACACAATTAAAGTATTAGAGTATTTTTAATTTGAGTATAAATTTATCTTACTGGTTAATTTTATAATCTCACATGTGTTCATGTTACTAATCAGAATCTTTTTATTTCAGCTTAAAGAATGTCTTTTAGCATTTATTTTAAGGCAGGCTGAATGCTGATAAATTTTCTCAGCTTTTGTTTGGGAAAGTCTTTATGTCTCCATTTCTGAAGGGAATCTTTGCCTGGTAAAGTACTCTGGCTTGCTTGTTTTTAATTTGAGTACTTTGAATATCATCCCACTCACATGGTCTGCAAATTTCTGCTGAAAAATCCACTAATAGCCTAACTGGTGTTTCCTTGTATGTAATGAGTCATTTTTCCTCTTGCTAATCTTTGAGAATTTGATTATAATGTTTCAGTAAAGATTTTTTTGGATCAAATCTCTTTGCAGCTTTTTGAGTTTTATGTACCTTGGAAGTTCATCTCTCTCCTTAGATTTAGGAAGTTCTCAGCCACAATGTCTTTAAGTTCTCTGTCCTTTTCTCTCTCTCCTCTCCTTCTCAATTCCCATAGTGTGAATATTCATTTCATGATATCTCATCATTCATGTAAGCTTTATTCATGTTTAATTTTTTCTTCTTTTTTTCACCACTGATTGTAAAATACCTAGAGATTTGTCTTAATGTTCACAGATTATTTGATTGATTGAATTTGTTGTAGCAGCTCTTTATTGCATTTTTCATTTTATTTGTTGTATTCTTCAGCTCCAGATCTTTTGAATTGTTTTTACAATTTCTGTATCTTTAACTTCTTGTTTCATGTATTGTTTTCACGAGTTTGCTGAGTTGTCTATTTGCATTCTCTTGAGTACTACTGTGCTTTCTTAAAATAATTATTTTGAATTCTTTTTCAGTAAATTCCCAGATCGTCTTTTCTTTGCAGTCAGTTACTGGAAAATTACTGTTTCTTTGATGGGGTCATGTTTCTTTGATTTTTAGTGCATGTGTTTGTGATGGTTTTGAGTTGATGTCTATGCATTTGAGAGAGATCAGCCCTATTTTCCAGTCTTAAAGATGGACTTTGTTGGGGAAAAGATGTATGTAAGGGAATTAGCTGGATGAGGTGTAACATCTCTAATTTCTGTTTTACTACAGCATCATATGTCTATGCATCTCCACCAACTAACTTCAATGTTGACAGAGACTATAGTGCTTTTCTGTGAACAAGAATGGTGAAGTCCTGAGTATGGCAGCGCTGGCTAGGACTATTTAGTTCCCCAAAGGCAGGGAGTGTTGGGCTCCTTTTGTTCTTATTTATACTTTGGAGAAACTTCTAGCCTCTTGATTCTAGATCTAGTGCACTGACACCTAGAGTGGCTGTAGTGGCAAGGTCCTGGAATCAGGCACATGTGGAAGTAACACAATACCTAGGCCCTTCATCATGGGTGCACTTGCTGCACCAGTGGTGCTTACATCAGGAGTATAAGCATGTGTGAATCTCCTAAGGAACCAAGGCATGGGTCTCTGGGGTTCTATCAGGGACTCAGTTAGGGGAGGGATGGAGTAACTGTGCAAGCTCTGATATGATGGAATATTGTGGTGGTTGGTACTAGTGGTCCAGGTGCAGTAACAACACATTTAGAGGATGATGAGTCAATGTCCCAACTCTAGCCCTAGGGGTAGTAGCAGAACAGGAGCAGTCATTGCCCATTAAATCTATATGTTAGGAACTAGAGGGTGGGATGCAGAGCTTTGGTTCCATGCCCCCAATAATGATAGGCCAAAACCCTGACCGATAATGCAGGGAAAGGGTACAAAGCAGCAGTAGTGTGGCCTTGGCAATATTGGATCCAAAGGTGAGACTTGGGATTCAGAATAGTAATAGCTCTGGTCCTATAGATAGTGAGTAACTGGGGCTTCCTGATTCCAAAGACTGGGAACAGTGACTCCAGTGACTGGAGCCCCCAGAGATAGGTCTCACTGCGGTGATAGCTCCATCTCTGCAGAGAAGATTCAGTGACAGTGACTCTTGGCAGCTCTCTGCTGCTGTGATTAGCATTGGTGAAGACTGTGGAAGTCCTCTGTAACAAAGGCTCCACACATCAACTGATGTGAGTCTTTCTGGGATTCTCCTGTTCTCCTTGTCCCCATAGGGTAAAATCTTCTGAGGGGATCCCAACTGATGCTGAGCTGCTCAGGACTGAGGGATGAGGTGAGACAGATAAAATTCTTCCTACACTTTTCTATGGAGCCATCCCAGTTTTTGAGCTTCACAGGGTTTTTGTTATTCCTCTCTTGTACTCCACAGCAATCCTCATCAGTTTTGTAGTTTTTCAAGGGGAGATGTGTGTTGGGACCCCCTAGCTCTCCATCTTACTGACCAATCAAGTCTCACTTAGCCCCTTATTATCATTTCTTGTGTTATTTCATATTGTTAATATACTCCTTGACATTTTATGTACATTTTGGCTTTTTAATTATTTTTTTTTCTTTCAGTAACTCTGCTTCAGCTGGTATATGTTGTGCAGTGTGTTGTTTTTATTTTGAGAAATCTAGTTATTTTGACCTGTGTGTTCATGTTACCTTGAGGTTTCCAGCTATTTTGTCTGGTATTTTGTGTCAAAGAGGAGTAAAAAGCCAGACTCAGTGACAATCCTATAGAATTAAGGAGAAAATAGGATATAAATCCAGCAGAGGTGAGCCCAAAACATTGTAGTACCACTATTGATCATTTCCATTATTTGCTACTCTATCAGGAAACTCTTCTAGTGAAGATGTCACTTTTAAATACTTAGGGTATCACCAATTTTTGGAGGAGCTAAACCTCATCATCTCAACTGATTTAAAAAGAAAAGATATTTGTATAAATGCCTGAGGCCAGTGGGTCAATCCAAATCTGTTTAGTCAACCCCTTACCTTGCAGTTGTCCCATGGATACAGGACCCTGGCTATCTTTCATTATTTATCTACTTTACTCCTGATTACTTCTGCTCTAGCCATATTTGCCTGTTCTTGTTCATTCAACACAACATACTAATCCTCATATCAGTTTGTTTGTCCTTATTCTTTTCTGCCTAAAATGTATTTTCTCAAATCATTGCATGATTGTGTCTTTCTCAATTCAAGTGTCATCTTCTCAAAAAGACCTTCAATATTAGACTGGCTAGAGGAACACTTCAATTTCCATCCCACTCACCCACTATCCTCCACCAAAATTCTATCACACATCCTATATTACCTTTTTGTTAGTAACAAAAATGGTTTTATGTTTGTGTAAATTTCTGCCCAAGTCTTCTAAATTAGAAAGAAAGAAGATCATTACTTAAAGTCAGAGACTCAGTGTGTCTTATACGTTATATTCTTTGTATCTACAACACATGGTTTGGCATATAACTCACTTCAATAAACATATTTTAATTGATTATTAACTACTTTAAAGATTGTAGTTTGGATCACTGAAGAAATGTTGGTGCTGTCTTCTGTCCTTTATTTTATAGGATAAGATTGTGTCAAACAGAAAAATAAATGTTTTTATATAGACCAATAAAGTAGCACTGATTTAACATATGGATGTAGAATAAGCATTCATTATTAAAAAGAATATTTAAAAATGCAATTTCCGTGTGGTTATAGTGATAATGAAGGTGATAGCATGGTTTGAATTAATACCATGCAGTAGTAGAGTTTCTACAATGAATAGAGTTCAGATGAATCTGTTCATGTTTTAAGTTCCAGAAGAGATTAACTAGCCTAAAGGCTAGGCTACCAAACTGTGATGCAGAACTGTTTTTGTGCAATCACAAGCTATCTTCCTTGAGAGAGTCAAAGACCTGATAATTCCAGGTCTGAGGTGTGCTCTAGGGTGGATGTAAAAGAGGTCTCAAGGGAAATCAAAGAGCATTGAGTAGTATAACTGAGTACTTTTCTGAGAAGAAAAATAGCATACAACTGTAGTTACAGAGCTCATATTCACAGCTTTCAATTTTATAAGGCACTTACCATTAATCCATTTAAAAAATTGCAATTTTCCCACTTGATGTTTTACCTTGACTTAGTTTTTTGCTCACCATTTGTATTCATGATTTGTATGTATCTTTTGTGATTACCAGGATCAACTTAGGCTGCCTTAAATTTCAAACTTTATAGGGCAAAGGTAATTTCTATGTAATACTCTCCTACAGGTACACGTAGTCTCTCAAGCTATTAGGGATAGAATTAGCATCAGTCAATAAAACTACTTCCTTAGGGGCACCTGGGTGGCTCAGTGGGTTAAAGCCTCTGCCTTCGGCTCAGGTCATGGTCCCAGGGTCCTGGGATCGAGCCCCGCATCGGGCTCTCTGCTCAGCAGGGAGCCTGCTTCCACCTCCCTCTCTCTCTCTCTGCTTGTTTCTCTGCCTACTTGTGATCTCTGCCCGTCAAATGAATCAATAAAATCTTTAAAAAGAAAAAAAAAACAAAACTACTTCCTTATTATACAATTCTTATTGTTCTGACAGCCCAGTACCTGGGAACTATAGATAGAAAGCAAATGCAATTTTCATCATTTTATGGATGGTCAAAAGCAAATAGTTAATACAGAGATATTTTCTCTGTATACTTCTTGGTTTTTGTTTCACCACATTCTTAAAATCCCAAGACCTCAAAAAACATGGAATCACTTGGCTGAAAATTAGAAATAATTCTATTGCCAGTTGAAACGAACAAACTGCTGGAGAGCTATTTGTGAGAAATCCTGGACCTTCATTTTTGATATTCAATCAGGCAAGGTATAAGAGCAGTTGACATGCTTTTTCTTTCCACATTAAATGAGTTTCTTAATAGAGGATGTTTGAAGCCAAAATCATTTGACTGGTAGGGATGCTAGACTTTGAAAAAAGTGAATTGTTTTCCAAAAATAAGTACATTAAGAAATTTTATAACAAAATGGACCTTGTCTATTAAGAGTTACTGTAAGACTATTAAATCCCTATAGACCATATTATTCTCTTCTTGAAAACTCTTTAACGTAATCCGAGTAACAATGATGCTTGAAATCCTGATAGTATTGCTACTTTACAAATTAGGGATAGAAACCAAAAATAAAGAATCCTACCCATAATACATATTATTATCTTTAGGTATTTAACATTTATTTAAGAGTGAACTGTTTAAGGTATTTTTAAAGTAGAATATTTTCAATTATAACTATCAGTAATAAAGAATAATGATAGATATAAACCTGGTTATAGAGTAGTAACTGTTTTTGAAAATAATTTTCCTCTGATTAGAAAATTAGATTGCATGATTAGAAGTGATGTGATTTTTGCTAACTTGGGAACATGTTAAAGTTGAATCTCCCCAAATTAACAGATTACTATTACTCTTCCAAAGCAATATTTGAAAGAAAAACAGTAGCTCCATACATACCTCATTGACAACATTAACCTGTTGAATATTACCCCGAAGACCTAGATTGAGTATCTTCTGTTTAGGAATGAAATATAACAAATCTCATCTTTTTTTTAAAGTCCTAAACTAAGCTCTTTCATGACACATTAAGTATGATAAGCAGAAGAGGCAGGGTGCTAATTACTATAGTGATGTGATCCATTTGCTAAATGATGAGAACATCAATAATTCATAAGAATTAGCTGCTAAAACATTTAATGTCAAACAATCCAAGCTTAGCAACTCAGATAGCAATCTTTTGTGTGTACTAGTTGACATTCAGACACTTCCTTTTCATTATGAAATAGAAATGCATTTTCTTTCTTGCAGCAGTTTAGATTATAAAGGATGGCAGATGTAGAATATGTCTACTCTGATTGTTTGCAGTACTGAAAGTCTCAGCAGAGAGTCTGCAGATGTCTCATATTTAGTGAAAATCAGTCTTAAAATTTTTAAATGCAAATTGAGTGTCATCTTCTAATAAGCAATGATACAGAAGAAATGGCAATAGCATAAATAACCAAATATGGAATACTTAGTTTTTCACATTGAAATAGAGGAAAATTCAGTCCTTGTATTAAATCATGTTATGAGCCTAAATCCGGTACATAGATAATTGGTGTTTCAAAGTTTTACATGCCACCAAACCATTAAGTCTACCATTGAAATTATATCCTGTTTAATTTACTTCCTTAGTATCTAATGTACATTTATGTACTCATAAAATACAGTAATTTAAACCATTTCCTCTAAAAAATCTCATTTTTCAAAATAAAATAATTAAGTTTTTTAAATAATCAAGAGCAAATAATAAGGTTGTAGAGTGCTTATCTTTTTTTATATATTTTTAATCAGAATACTAATAAATATCCATAATGTTATTAATATAAGTAACTGACAGGTAATGTTTATGTGAACTGATTGTTGGAGTCATGAAAAATAAAACTGTGTCTTAAAAATTAAGGTAATCTTGGGGCGCCTGGGTGGCTCAGAGGGTTAAAGCCTCTGCCTTTGTCTCCGATCATGATCCTAGGGTCCTGGGATGGAGCCCCGCATCGGGCTCTCTGCTCCCCGGGGAGCCTGCTTCCTCCTCTCTCTCTGCCTGCCTCTCTGTCTACTTGTGATCTCTGTCTGTCAAAAAAAAAAAAAAAAAAACTTAAAAAAATTAAGGTAATCTCAATGGATAAATGGATAAAGAAGATATGGTTCATATATACAATGGAGTATTATGCTTCCATCAGAAAGGATGAATACCCAACTTTTTTATCAACATGGACAGGATTGGAAGAGATTATGTTGAGTGAAACAAGTCAAGCAGAGAGAGTCAATTATCATATGGTTTCACTTACTTGTGGAGCATATGGAATAGCATGGAGGACACGGGGACATGGAGGGAAGAAGTGAGTTGGGGGAAACTGGAGGGGGAGACAAACCATGAGTGACTGTGGACTCTGAGAAACAAACTGAGGGTTTTGTAGGGGAGGGAGTGGGGGGTTGGGTGAGCTTGGTAATGGGTATTATGGGGAGCATGTATTGTATGGAGCACTGGTGTGGTGCATAAACAATGAATGCTAGAACACTGAAAATAAATTTAAAAAATGAAAAAAAGATAATAATTTCTTTCATAGCTTTAACATTAAAAAAAGTGATGTAAACTGAAAGGAAAATATTTTAAGTTATAAAAAAAAAAGAAAGAGAGAAAGGGAAAATCATTACATATCTAGACAATACTGAAAAATCGTTTTGACAAATGATTCCTTAATGGTTCAGACAAAATTTAATAAAGGTCTTATAAAATAATCTTAATACACACAAAAAAGTGAATAGCTTAAATCCTAAAATCCTTAAATCATCAGTGTTCCAGTCTAAAATGGTTTTTCTCAGGCTAAATCCACATAGAGTGCTTTATTTTATTTTATTTTTTTGTAAGTCCCAGTTGTAATCCTTCATTAAATTTTTGAATAAGTCCTGAAGATATAAATCTCCTTTTGATAAAACTTTCTACTGACACATTTTGCTTTGAGTACAATTAATTTCTATATCTTTTTGTACTTTGGCAGTACAACTAAATGGAACATCTTTAAACTGGTTTTAATATATAATTATGACATTTTTCCTGACTTTCTAATGAGGAAAATGTTATTAATAATATCACCTTCCAGCATAATTTTGCCTTTCATCCCTCTTAAAATTTTCTCCAACTAAATTTTAATGATATCAAGGAGAATTTTGGACTGCAACAATTTAATTTTTGTACCTATTAGGCACTGCTTCTACTAATGAAAACTGTCATATGTCACTAAAGTACAGCTCCAAGAAATTTAGAGTAACTATATTATCTCTAAATGAGGAAATTTTACCTTTGCCCTGTAGTAACCTGCTGAAGGACTGAATTACACAACCATATAAAGTAAGATGTAAACATTAGGTTCAGTTTTATTTTATTGGAAGGCACTACATGATTATTTAATCATACTAAAAAATATGTCAAGAGAACTAATATGACTAATTCTTATGGTTTCCAAACTTGACTCTGAGTTATCATGGGAAAGAAATGACTTAAATTGGTGACAAAAAAGGCAGAGGTGGCAGTTCCTGTAGTAACCATAGTTTTAGTCAATGTTATAAATAGCACATTTTTTTTTCTTGTGTTTGGTTCTGCTCTTAAAAAACTTAACTGAAATTTCTTTTCAGAATCACAAGTAGGCAGTTTTTACTATTTTTTCTCAGGAAAAGTACCATTTTTCTCAGTTTCCCTTCAGGGTCTGCTTTAAATTGGATATTTGTTCCTCCCTCTCCACCCTCCCCCTGCCATAAAATTCATAGGTTGAATTTTTTCCCTCAGCAGAATGGTATTGTAACCAAACTGTGTTCTCATCTTGGTGAAGCACAGGATAGAAACACACCAGGTAGAGTTATTGTACAAAGCTTTATTTATGGAAGATAGGGAGATCACAGGGAATAACTTCTAAAGCTGTGACTCCCCGAACAAAGGGGAATGGATTCTTTTTATTCAGGGTTAGAATAAATATTTAGAAAGGGGAGCCTTATCATCATATGTAGAGGTGGGCATAAGGTTGCACATGTGCCTTAAGGAAACATGGCCATGTGCATGTATGCCTATATGTTATTTACACGAGGCTTGTGCTCTTCCTTGGGTGGAGGTGATAAACGTAATTCCCCATCACCCCACAAGTCACTCCATGGTATATTTTCACAGGCATGAGTTGAGGGTTAAATTCAATCTGGTCTGGGTGGTCTGGCCTGGTTGGCACTCTATGTCCAGGCAGTCATTACTACTGAATGGGAGGTTTCAATTTTCATCATGGGTTGCTATACTTGTCAGGTCTCATGCTTGAGTTAAGAGATAAGCTGGAAACTAAAGCTTAAGGAAAAATGTAGGACTAAATTTGATGAATAAAGCAGATATGCAGTAAAGGTCAGGTCCTGGAGACTAGCTGGTGAAAGTATTTGGAGTTAAGAAATTCAGGAGGTGATCATAATGGTCATAGAATTAAAGCTGTCATAAATGGAATTAGTATAATTCCCCAGAGAGTGCCCTTCCCCTTCCTACCATATGAAAACTCAGGGAGACTATGGCCAATCTTTAAACTAGGAGGTTGGGATCTTACCAGACACTGAATCTGTCAGCATCTTGATCTTGGACTTCCAAGCCTCCAGAATTGTGAGAAATAAATGTCTGTTGTTTATAAGACACCCAGTCTGATATTTTTGTTGTAGCAACCAGAACAGACTGAGATAGAAGCTGGTACCAAAAATGGGGCACTGCAGTAATAAATACCTGAAACACATAGAAGTGGCTGTGGAATTGGGTAGTGTGTATAGAGATTGGAAGACTTTGGTTGTGCATGTTAAAAAACGAACAAACAAACAAACAAAACCCTACATTGTTGTGAATGGACCGTAAGAGGTGATTCTGGTGAGAGTTCAGAAGAAAAAAGGACCGGAGAGAAAGCCTCTCTCTGGTTGGAGAGTAAGTAATTTTGGATAGAATGTTGACAGAAGCATGAAAAGTAAAGGCTATTCAGATGAGGTCTCATACATAAATGAGGAATGTTATTGGAAACTAGAAGAAAGGTGATCCTTGTTATAACGTGGAAAAGAACTTGCCTGAGTTATGTTCATGCCTTGTGTTTTGTGGAAGGTAGAATTTGCAAGATATAAAATTGGATCTTTGGCTAAGGAAACGTCTAAGCAAATTATCGAAGAGAAGTCTCACTCCTTCTGATTGCTTACAATAAAATGCAAGAAGAGAAAACTGATTTAAAGATGGAACTATTACTCAGAGAGGAAGCAGAATTTAAAGATTTGGAAAATTCACAGGCTAGACATACTGAAAAAAATAAGAAAACGTGTTCAGTGGGAACACTTGATAGAGTAGTGTGAATCCACTATCTCAACAGAAGCTAGGAGCTATTCTCCAAGACAATGGAAGAATGACCTTGAAGGCCATCAGGGGTTTCAGGCCCATCACAGGCCCACAGTGTGTGTTTGTTGCAAGGTGGGGTGTATGTGAGAAGGGGAAGAGGAGTAGGCAAATCGGAGTTACGGGGACAGGGGCAGAAAAAATGCCTTTCCTATCATTTCATTTTATTTTTAAATTTCTAAAAAGATTTTGTTTATTTATTTGACACACAGAGAGAGAGAACACAAGCAAGTGGAGTAGCAGGCAGAGCTGCTGAGTGGAGAGGCCAATGTGTGGCTCAATCCCAGGACCCTGGGGTCATGACCTGAGCAAAAGGCAGGTCACGCTTAACTGACTGAGCCTCCCAGGTGCCCCTCTACCAGGTACACAATTTATTTGGTTTCACAGGTAAAGACGAATTCTACCTCAGGATGAGAAATACCTTGACTCTCACCATATGTGATTTAGATGACATTTATTTATTTTTAAAGATTTTATTTACTTATTTATTTGAGAGAGAGAGAGAGAGAGAAAGCACAGGGAGGGGCAGAGGGAGTGAGGAAGATTGAATATCAAGCAAACTCAGTGCTGAGCACAGAGCCCATGTGATGCTTAATCCCAGAACACTGAAATCATGACCTGAGCCAGAACCAAGAGTTGGATACTCACCCAACTGAGACACCCAGGTGCCCCTGATTTAGATGAGATTTGGGGTTTTGAATTTGCATTGATGCTGGAATAAGTCAAGAATTTGGGAGCTACTGGAATGGAATGAGTGTATTTTATATGTTAGAATGACTTTAATTTTGATATCCAGGGGGAAAATTCTGTGGCTTAAATATTTGTGTCATCCCCTGCCTCCCCCAAATTACTATGTTGAAACTGTAACCTCCAATGTGATGGTATTTAGAGATGCAACCTTTAAGAAGTGAATGAGATTAGTGTCTTAATAAAAGAGACTCCAGAGTGCTCCTTCTCCCCTTCTATTGTGTTGAGGATACACCTGGAAGGTGGTTCTCTGTGAACGAGAAAGCAGGTCCTTAAAGACACTGAATCTTTCAGCAATTTTATCTTGGAATTTCCAGCTCCAGAGCAGTGAGAAATAAATTTCTGATGTTTATAAGCCATTCAGTCTATGCTATTTTTGATGTAGCAGAATAAACAGAGACATAGTTCTTGGGGTGGGGTTTGCAGTCTATTAAACTCTGCCATTAAGAAAGCTGGCTAGAGCACATATTGTATGGAGCGCTGGGTGTGGTGCATAAACAATGAATCCTGGAACACTCAAAAAAAGTCTCACTTAAAAAAAAAAAACAGGCTAGAGGGAAATTGGAATATAGGAAGAAGAAAGTTATGATTTTCTTCCTGTTTCCTAGTTTCCATCAACATTGTGGCAGCGGCAGTAGGATCCACAATTCTATTGCCACTCTGCGCCAGCTGCATGAAGCTTCCTCAGAAATCTGATCAATATCCCAATAGTACCCCTCCTCCTAGTCCTTAAATTCTTATAATACTTTTCCCTTTTGTTTCCTTAATGCTGGATATGGTAGCTTTTTCCTGTGTTTAAACTCTCGATCATCTCAATTTTTGATCTTTTAGCTTTCAACCATAACAATAAACAATTTCTTGAATTAATCATCTCTGTTTGAAATACCTATTCCCTTTTGAATGAGGCTTAGTGGGAAGCCACTGAAATGAGTTAAGCAAGGTACTAGCTTTATTAGCCCTGATTTCAGGAACAATTTTGTTGCATTGTAGAGAAGAGCTTCGAGGAAGGAACAGTGCAGTCATGGCTGCTAATAGTTTGGAGTCTATTTTGATAAATCAGGAAAGAGACTAGCTATGATGATTGTGAATGGAATGGGACCAAGTAAAAATATTCAAGATGTAGGATATAATATTGGCAACATTCAGGGATACATGAAATACAGGGAATTAGAGGAGAAAAAGAATGATGAATCACAGGATTGAGTGTTACACAATCTAGTAAGATGAGTATCACTGGAAATTGATGAGACTTGAAAGTAAGATCATAAAGTCATTTTTGAAATAAAAAGAATTTATATTGCCTGTGAAAAGATGTAACATGTGTTTGGTGCTGATAGAAAATTTCTGGACTAGAGATATATATTTAGGTATAGTGTACTTATAGGTATATTCTGATATCATGGTTCTTAAAAATGATAAAAGAATGAAGTTCTAGGACCCAAACTTGAGGAATGTCAGCATTTAATGACTCAGTAAACAAAGGCATGACTTCAAAAGAGGAAGAGGAGTACCTACACCTTTAAGAGAAAAATCAGTAGGATATAGCATTAGAAAACCCAATGAAAGGAAATGCTTAGGCAGGATTTAAGTCATCAACATTGTCGCTGGCTGTTAAAATAGTATTTAAAACAAGAAACTTGGTTTGAGTTTACATGTGGTAGTTAAGCCAGTGGGGGGAAGTGGGGAGAGGGAGAATTAATAATTGGTAAAGAAAACCTGTTTCTGCAGAGATCATGAGTAACAGACTTAATTTTTGAACCTATTCACTATTTCCATATATCTAATATTTTTCAAAGCAAGGGAAATAATTATAATTACTTAAGGTATCTCTCCAAACTCAGCTGACGTTCTTTCAACCTTTGGCTTACCTGTGCCATTCTTCTAGAGATAATTTTTTTTTTTGAGATTTTTATTTATTTATTTGACAGACAGAGATCACAAGTAGGCAGAGAGGCAGGCAGAGAGAGAGAGGAGGAAGCAGGCTCCCTGCCAAGCAGAGAGCCCGATGTGGGACTCAAACCCAGGACCCTGAGATCATGACCCGAGCCGAAGGCAGAAGCTTAACCCACTGAGCCATCCAGGTGCCATAGAAATAATTTCAATCTACATACTATACATGTGTCCCAGTGTCTGATAATATGTACATATTGTAGAATTTCTGATGATGGTATTGATAACTGCATTGCACAATTGTCACATTTCATAATGAGAATCAGAAATAAACACTTCCTAACTCAATTCATAAGATGCCAAAATGATTATCAGTTTCTCTTGGCCAATAGTATTTTGAATATAAGAAACACCTGTTCTATAAATAGAAACAAGGCTGATTATCATAATAAAATCTTAACAATTAACTCCAATCCATAATCTCCTATTTCTCAGAGGGGGAGGGAGGAGACTGTAAGAATTCTCAGTGAGCACAGGTATTATGAAAATACATCACTGCGGAGTAAATTGCCATTGCAGTTTTGTTCACAATTACCACCTCACTGAAAATCTATGATGTAGTTGTATGTGGTCTACAGCCTGATGTTTACACAGGAGCAATATTCATTGATTTTTAAAGGCTTTCAATACTTGGAACACTGGTTATTAATAGCAAAATATAACATTCAGCCAAATGAACCTGTAATTTGGCAATGGTTTTGCTAATTTCTGTATAAAATACATTACTTAGAAGATTTAAAGACCTTCAGTTAGTTCCTAATTAGCTAATATGCATAACTCTTTGATCTGGCATTAAGTGGGTCAGGGTTTCAAGTTGCTTTATAATATTTTTGGCTTTGTACCTGAAAATGGTGCTATTGAGCCATCATGGAAGGATGTGATCTTTGAGTAGCTCTTCTATATGTAGGGTGGAATTGTGGCATATGGTTCATGTGTGTATCTCTTTATCAATGAAATAAAATTGGGCACAAAGTATTATCCTGACTCTTTCAATCACTAACTGGATAAGTTATTCAACCTCTTTAAGCTGCATTTTCTTATTGGCAAAGTGGAAATCTAAATGTTACCTGCTTCATTGGGGGCACTGTGAAGAAATATAATACATGTGTAGTTTATAACACAAAATTTGTCCTATATTTGATAGTAAATTTTGTGATACTCAGTTGCAAATACCCCTATACGATGTATACATTGGTCAGAGACTTGCCTTAAGAGGAACTATTGCCTTTGACTAATATAGTTCTTTCAAACAGTATACATTAATCCACTCACTCAAACAGTTATGTACCTACCTTGTGAAGATGCTTTTCTCTTTATTGGATATTGAACAGTAAATATACAGTAAGACATTGAACGATAAGAAAACAGTTACTGCTGTTAAGGCTCATCTATTAGTGGGAAGAAATAAAAACAAAGATAGACAGATGATAGATAGATAGCCAAGGTGGCCATAACTAATAGGTTTAAAATGGCCAAGTAATTATAACTAATAGGAGAGAAGAAAAATAAATCAAGATAAGGGGGAAGAAAGTTGTAGCAGTAGATGAGATTACCCATGAAGGTGTTTCTGAGAAGGTGATGTTTAACAGAGACCATAATAAAGAAAGAAAGCATACCATAGGAATATGTAGTGAAAAATCTTTCCAGGCAGACTGAACAGCATGTACCAAGGCTCCCTTTTTCCCATTCATAGTAATTTTCCAAATATCATTTATTATTTTTGTTTACTCATCTTCATTACCTCTCTTGTTTTTCACTCATCCACAAAAGGGTTGAAGCCCTCTACTCTTATGTGTCCCCAAAGATGTAGGCACAAACCTTGAATTTCACTCTTTGTCTCTTGGTGTATGGGACAGAGATCATCCAATATATAGGTAAAAATCAGAACAGATAAGAACAGGCAATTTTCTTAATTGCTCACTACTTGCCAGGCTTTGACTTGGACACTTTTACATGCATCATTTCATTTGAAGCTTAACCACATGAAAGGACTTCTAAAGTTATTCTCATTTTATAGCAGATAAAACACAGGAAACAGCAATTAAGAAACTGAAGAGTAGTCTCACAGTTGTGGAGGCTGAATTTGAATTTAAGCAATATGCAGATGTAATTTTAAATTTATTCTCAAAACACACACACACATGATATATATGTGTGTGTATTTTTTCTAACATCATAGTAATTGTGGGGAATATGCAATACAAAACCAAGGGCAATCCTAATTATTTTCCTGTAGAAAAGTTTCCCTGAAGATTGTAGAAGATGTTTATGTACTTATCAGAAAAGAGTCAACTCTTGATTGTCCATATCAGAACATTTGAATAGATAATTTAAAGTAGCAGAAAATTTGTCACTATATTGATTTTATGTTTAATGTAACTATTTTCATGTGTTATCATTATTTGATTTCAGTAATAAAAATTAGATTTGTAAAAGTTTTAGAAAACATTTGTTGACTCTATTTAAGACTACACTAATACAAAAAGACAGCATAAGACTCATGTTCTCCTATTCTGATATATTTTAAAATGTTGAGAAATTATAAATGCTACAAGCTTATAATTGTGAAGTAGGAAAACTGTATTGATGATGTATGTGATCCTGTTCTGTATATTCTGTGACACTTATGTTTACAGACCCTTCAGGACTTTCTTTGTGTGCCTTCTTATAAATTTTAGATTGTACTTTTAGATCTTTTCAGTTGTGGCAATTTCTTCCATTTAAGAATAATAAATAACACTTATTAGAGGGAAGTCATTTGAACAATCAATATGCCTTGCACATTTAACATAAGAAATTACTGAGGTAATTTATAAATAATTATATTGGCTTTTTAGAATAATAAACTGATTCAGATATTTGGTAAAGAAACAATGAATTCTTCTGCAACTATGTCAGAATAAATTAAGATGCCAGATTATAGAAATTCCCTTTGTAGGAAAAGTCATTATTTTTTTATTGAGATATAATCTGTATACAACATCATGTGTAAGTTTAAGGTTGTTAAGTGTATTGATTGCTTGCAGTATGATTGGCATTGCAACATTAGCTAAATACTGCTGTTATGTTGCATAATTATCATTTCTTCTAGTTTTGGGAACAATTCCGATCTACCTACTTAGCAAGTTTCCTGTTTATAATACAGTTTTATGGTATATAATTACTGTTCTCTGTATTAGGTCCAGGTCATAATCTACCAGTTGAAAATGTGTAACCTTAAACAACATCTGTCTTGTTCTTCTAATCTCCAAACTCTGGAAACCACCATTTCACTAGGTATTACATGTAAGAAAGATGATACAGTCTTTGTCTTTTTCTGTGTTACTTTCTTACCTAGCATAACATCCTCAAGGTTCTTCCATGTTGTTGAAAATAGCAGGATTTTTTTTTTTCTTCTGGCTGATTAGTATCCTATTGTATATCTATATACCACACTATCTTTATCCATTCATCTATTCACCGACGCTTACGAAACAAATTATGTCTTCCATGTCTTAGCTATTGTGAGTGATGTTGCAATGAACATGGGAGTGCATATGTCTCTTGGTAACATGTTTTCATTTCCTTTGCATATATACTCATATGTGGCACTGCTAGATTGAATGGTGGTTCTATTTTTAATTTTTGAAAACCATCCATGCTATTCTCCATAGTGGCTAAACAAGTTTACATTCCCAGCAACAGTGCACAAGGTTTCCCTAGTCTCCATATCCTCACCAACACTTGTTATTTCTTGTCTTCCTTTTTTAAAAAAAGATTTATTTATTTATTTATTTATTTATTTATTTATTTATTTATATTTGTCAGAGAGAGAGTATAAGCAGGGGGAGCAGCAGGCAGAGGGAGAAGCAGGGTCCCCGCTGACCAAGGAGACCGATGTGAGACTCCATCCCAGGATCCTGGGATTGTGACCTGAGCCAAAGGCAGACCCTTAATGGACTGAGCCACCCAGCCATCTCTATCTCTCTTGTCTTCTTGATGATAGCTATTCTTACAGGGATCAGGTGATATCTCAGCATGGTTTTGATTTGCATTTCTCTGATGATGAGTGATGCTCAGCACTTTTTCATGTGTCCATTGGCCATTTGGATGTCTTCTTTGGAAAAATGCTTTTTAGTTCCTCTGACCATTATTAATTAGATTTCATTATTATTAAGTTGTAGGAGTTTTTTACAAATTTTGGGTATTAATCTCTGATCACATACATGGTTTGCAAATATTCTCTCTCATCTTGTAAGTTGCCTTTACATTTTGTTGAGGATTTCCTTTGATACGCAGAAGCTTTGATGTTTGGTGTAGTGCCATTTGTTGAGTTTGTTGTTGTCATTTGTTCTTTAGTGTCTCATAAAAAAAAATCATTACTAAGACCACTGTCAAGAAGCTTCTTCCCGGGGCACCTGGGTGGCTCAGTGGGTTAAAGCCTCTGCCTTCAGCTCGGGTCGTGATCCCAGGGTCCTGGGATCGAGCCCCACATCGGGCTCTCTGCTCGGCAGGGAGCCTGCTTCCCTCTCTCTCTGCCTGCCTCTCTGTCTACTTGTGATCTCTGTCTGTGAAATAAATAAATAAAAATCTTTAAAAAAAAAAAAAAAAAGAAGCTTCTTCCCTATGTTTTCTTCTAGGAGTTTTATGTTTTCAGGTTTCATGTTTAAGTCTTTGATCATTTGGAGTTAATTTTTGTGAGTGGTGTAAAAAAAAAAAAGTCCAATTTCAATTGTTTTTTAAAATGTGGTTATCCATCTTTCCCAGCAAAATTTGTTGAAGAGACTATTCTTTCTCACTAGATATCCCTGGCTTCCCTATTAAATATTAGTTGACTGCATATGAGGGAGTTTACATCTATAAAATTTATGTTCCTGAGAGTTGCAATCACCATACTCTATTTATACCATTGCACCATTTACATCAGTAAATTTTTTTAAATTCTAGGAACTATAATAAGTGATTCATACACTTCAAAAGTGTAGATTCAAGATTCATACACTTCTAAATGAATCAGTAGAATTTTATTTTTTACTTTATAATCTATTTTTTCTTTCCAGATGGAACAAGCTATGTCGTAAGTCATTTGTCCTTATGTTGTAAAGATGGCGCCATACTCTTCTTCAAGGAGTTTTGGAATAAAGCAAGTTATAAGTAATTAAATAGTGATGATTTTTTCTCCTAAGTAAAATTTTGAGGTTTCCATTTATCCTGCTTTGTCCCAGACAAATTTCACCTGGAAAATTTCAATGATGTATTATGTGCTCCTTCTCAATCTTTTAAATAATTGCCTCTCTGAGATCTTGTAAATATCTAGCCTAATTGTTCACAAACAAGTTTTCTTTCATTTGGTTGGTATTTTAAAAGTGTTACTGGATAAATAATGATGGGAATTTTGCATGTGTGGCTTAAAGATCTAGAAAATACAAATAGATGTTATTGCTAATTTTAATTAGGAAAAAACCTTTCAATTCCACTGTCTCACATATTTTCAGAAGTCATATGTTTATGTTGTTTTCATATTTCCATACGTATTTTCACAGGATAGCAGTTTGACTTTGTAGGTGATTATAAGCATGTAAGTTATAATTAATACATAAGCTTAATCTGTCTTATTTGCTTAACTTTTGAAGTATTTGTTGAAATATTTATTGATGTCTTATCAGTTCAGACTAACTAAAATCTTAAGATCTGTTATGCACAGTGTTATTCATTTTGTTTTTAAATTTAAATTTTAAATTTAAATTTTTAAATTTAAATTTAAATTTTGTTTTAAATTTTGAGTTTTAAAATTTAGGTTATATTTTCTAAGTCATAAAAAATATGAAAAACCAGACTATTCTTATCTACTATTACTACTACTACTGATGCTGCTAATCAACAATAGGTTTATTAATCATAAAAACTTTAGAAAAAATTTTAAGTTGCAGTTCTTTTAGGATCAATAACATTTTAAAACTTTTTAGTCTAGGTATATAACTTGAAAAATATTTGACCTACAACAACTACTTACTTACTCCTGGGAGTGAGAGTGAGAAGGAGTATGGGCAGGAATGAGTGGCCATTGTCACTATCATTGTTGGGCACCCTATTAAGTTGATACTGGGAAATATTTTAATACCTGGAGCTTTCATGAGTGAAAGTCAGTCTACTGTTATCACCTCCCACTGGGTGTGACAAAGCAAAAACCAAACAAACCAAAAAACAAACTATTCTATTTACCAAACAGTATGGTGCATTTTGAAATATTATAGGAAATTGTACCAAGAAAAAAAAAAGAACCATATGCATGAAGTATAAGAACAAGTTAAAAAAAATCTATGATATGCAGTAAAAAAATCTAGGAATGAGTTACAAATAATAAAGGAGCTTTTTATAATTTTAATTGAAGACTTTTTAAAATAAAATATTTTTATTTAAATTTCCCCACATGATAAGGTCTTGCATTGCTTGTTGATGAAATATACTAGTTTATTCAATAGAGTTAAAATAGCTACATATATTAAGGCAGGATCTTCAATGTTAAAATATAAGGTACTCAAAGAAGTGAGATATAGAATGAAACAAATTTAAACAAAAAAAGGTTGCTTCTGATACATTGTCTCAGCACAAATATTTCTAAGACTTATTTCTAGCTCTTGAAACTGGATTTTAGAAATTTGGCTTGACATTTATACTTTTTTTTTTTTTTTTGGTCTTAAAAAAATGTTAGACATTGCATATATCTCAGCAGGGTTCTAATGGATAAGTTAGATCTCTCAACGTTAAGTAATAAGGGGACGCTCATTAGCAATGTTTCATGCAGAAGCAGAGCGTAAGTTGTCATAATTGAGTAGCATCAAGCCTCAGTGCAATAGCAGATTATGTAAGATGTACAATGCTCTCCTTCAACAGAGGAATATCAACGCATTGATTTTGCTTCCATTTTCTTTTTATAGAATGAATTTCTGACCAAAAAATGTTTGAATGAACACTGGGGAAATAAATTTGAACCTCAGATGGGTGAGGAGTTTATAAGAACCCCCCCTAGCAACTTTAAATTAGTTCCATTCTCCAGGATCAGGCCAGGACTGTTCAGGGCACTGAAACATTTCACCTGAGAGATTACCGGCAGAGGCTCTGCATGAGTGGTGGCAAACAGGAGAGGGTCTGGAAGTTGGCTGCTCTGATCCTCTGAAGGGGAAAGCAGGTACATTATGTAAACTGCATGTATGTGACCTTGACATCAATTCCCCAAATGACTCTAAATTCAATTATTAAGTGGATGATTTGTGAGCCCCTAGGAGAAGAAGGCTAATCATTAAGACCTAGTATGGGTAACCTAAGTGCAATTCATGTCAACTAACCTTATTTCTTTTTTGGGCAGGGTTACTAGAATAGCAGATCAGAGAAAACAGGTATAGAATAGCAATAAGATGTAAATACATAAGGGCAAATGGTGTGACAGATCTGATGGCCTGGGGGGCTCACAGTTCCCCTGCTCTTTTGAGAGTTTAGCAGGGATTTGGCTCAGGAGTGTTGAGTTAACTCCTGGGTAGAATTGTCTGATGACAGCCCTGAGCTCCAGAGGCTCCCCTTTCTAATAAAGCCACCTCCTTGGGCTGCTAGAGTGCTGTCATTGTTACACAGAGGCATAAGTAGTCTTCCAATTTCCCTATAAATATGAGGGTAATGGGAATTTGCTACTGGAATGTTGCTAACAGTGTAAACTCTCCAGCAAGTCTTAATCTAATCTGCAGGATAATGAGTGCTTTGGAATTCTGTACACACTAGGACTTGACTACTTGTCAGTTTTCTTTCCAAAAAATCCCAATATATACTCACCCCAAGGCCAGGGCAATGTGACCATAACCCCTTTGTAGACACCAGCATTCTAGATAAAATCCATTTGTTAAGTGTCTATTGTATGTGTAACTAATCTTAGCTATTTAATGCTTTTATTTCTTCTAGTAACTGTTCCTTTCTCCAACTCGATGCCTGGATCTTTCACAACACTTTGTTCTTCTGGTTCTGTAATTACCTTTTCACTTCGGTTTATTGGGAGAATATAATTTCGTTATTTAATTCTCAGACTTGTTATTTCCAAATCGGGTCTTACTTTCAGTTAAAAACGAACCCTACCTCTTTCCAAGAGACAGTTACTGAAGTGTCAGTGGCTGTTTGGGGTAGAGGAAAGAGGGTGTGGTCAGACTCCAAAGTCCTGTCTTCTCATGTTTTCTAGGCATAATTATCTTTGAGTTTGAGAGTAAAGATACCAGATAAGAGATGCCTCTCTATGTGGAATTGAAAACCCAAGGTAAAAAGAAGTCTAGGGTCTTCCTCTGGTTCACTCAGTATCTGTGTAATGTAGGTGGCTCTGATTATACTGTAGTGTCTGAGTTGGTGTGCTTATGTTCCTCTTCCTAAAGAGTTATCTCATGTGACCCTTTGTCCTTCCCTGCTATGTATATATCTCATCCCTTCTCCAAGGTGGGCATAACAATCACTTGGATTTGTAGTTGCCTGTGTGGACACATTGCTTCTGCCCACCACCATTCACTCGGCTAGGAGAAAGACACAAAGATGTCAAGACCTCTTTGCATATCACCTGAGGCAGGGGAAAACAGAAATGAAATAGTCGTGTTTTATTTTTTGTTTGTTTGTTTGTTTTTTTAAGAGGATTATTATGATGGGCACTGGGTGTTATATTCAATTAATGAATCGATGAACATTATATCAAAAACTAATAATGTACTATTCCTTGGCTAATTAAATTTAATTTAAAAAATAAAACCAAAAGAAAAATAAAGAGGATTGGTATGTATCACTGAAGAATACCACCTGACTTCAGAGATCTCTAGAAGGCTGTTTCAGACTGTTTATTTGTGTCCCCAAATTCAGATATCTTTTGTTAAGCATGCCACCACTCCTCTTTATTAACACAAACCACCACTTTCTGAGGCTCTCAAGATGTTCTCTTATGAATTCACTATGTGTCATTCTTATGGTAGCATTCGGGTAGATCTATAGGTTCTGCGTATCAGTAACATCCATTAGGAGAATGAAATACCACTTTATCCCTCTAAAGGAAGGATTTTCTTGGAATCCCTCACTCAGTTGACTTGAAGGGGAAAGTACCTTTATTGCCTCCCCCTTGAAGAAGGGAGAGAATTCTCACAATGTCGCACATTTTACCCACAAGGCTGACAACCATCCCGTTCCTCAATCCTCTTTCTTTCCTTGAAAAGGGCGGCATATTGGCAGATTGATGAGTTCTGGCATCCACAGAACATTGACTAGCTCCAAATAGTAGCAGTGAATCTCTCTGAAGTTCAAGCATCCAATTCTAGACACAATTCACAAAAAAATAAATACAATTCTTATCAATGTCCTATTATATAAAAAGATAAATATTATTGTCAAAAATATCACTCTGGCTTCAGGATGAAAAATTGTGGGTAAGGGAGCAAGACTAGATTCTACCTCGCAATAGTATTTTTATTAGTTGTTTGAGTGAAGACATAGATAACATTAAAACTAATAGATATTAGAAATAATATACCAAATGAACAGATAAGTTTCTGCCAGCTTGGATAGATAAATGGATTAAACTCAACCATAGGCAAAATTATTAACTCAAATTATAGTTAGAGCTTGTATTTTTTTTTTCTTAAAGTGGTGAATAAACCAATTTGGTGAGATGATGTCTTAATAATATTCATGAAAAAGATGGGATTTTAGACTTCTAGTGATTTCCTCAGCAGAATTTCTAGGTAGCTCATTTACAAGACTGAGTTCCCCAAGAAGAACATTGACTTCCAATCCTACTTCTTGGTATATTGTCCATCACAAAGTTAGTTGTTGAAAAGTTGTCAAAGTAACAGCTTATTGAATAGGAAATGGAATCAATGGTGTGTTATAGCTCCCAAAGTCTAATTTATCTTAAGCTGCACAAATAAATAGAGGAAGCAGTATTCAGAACACTGAACTTAGTAGTTAGTTATTTGATATTTCATAGTGAGGCATTTTTGTTTTGCTTTAGGCACACATTCTAATGGGGTGCTCACAGGTAGACTAAGGTCAAGAAAGAGGGGTTGGGATAATGATGACTCTCAGAAGTATATGAGAAATGGATAGAACAAATGGTAGAGGCAGAGATTAAATGATTGCTTAACAGGAATATTGTGGGAAAAGATTCAGTCTTGGCTAAGTAGTTATGATAGGTGACCTTACAGATCCTTTTCTGACTTGGACATTTTATAGGTGGTAAGCCAATAGGACTTTACACACAAAAAATAATAATCCCTAACATTTATTGTACATTATGTGTCAGACACTATCCCAAGTGTTTTTAGCATTAACTCATTTAATTATTAAAACAACCCTGTGAGGTCAGTGTTACTAATTCCATCTCCATTTCATAGATGTTTAGCTGAGCCCAACACCAGATCACTATTGTTATTTATTTAGAAGTAAGCCATAATGTAGAAACCTCTCTCCCCATTTCTCTTTCTTTCTCTCTCAACTACTTGTACTTTTCCTCAACTCTTATCAATACAAAAGCATGCAGAGATTTTCCCAAAAAGCTCAAGGCACATTTGATTAACTTTTACTTCCTATTGTCGGTTCCTCTGTCACCCAGCATTGCAGATTAAATTTACCAAGTTACTGAGAACTTGTGCTGTTCCGTAATACATCAGTATTTTATAAAGGATTTGGAGAATACCAATTCTGTATCTAAAGTGAAAGCGGGGAGAAGAGACAGAGGGGGGAAAATGAATTCAACATCAGAAGAAAAGAATGAAAGTTCTTAGGGGTCAGAATCATTCTATTAAGATAACAAAATAATAAAGAACTATTTTATAAAAATCTATTTCCTTTCTAAAATGCTGGGGGTGGGTGTTAACACTAGGAATTCTTTAAAATTAATGTGATCCAAAGGAAAGATACTGTTATTTGAAGCCAATTGCCGAACATTATCTTTGTTAGGGCTTGAAGCAGAAGGTTGTGATTTTTAAAATATCATACAATCTATTAGTATCAATACAGATATTCTGGAGATTCTGTGGATATTATTATGGAACTTCTCAGATGAATGATAGGCCATTGAAATCAGGAAAGGCAGGTTGTGGTATAAGATGTAATTATGATTGGTCTTATACTGAAAATCTTTTAATGAAGTTTATAAATAAATTTCCTGAAATGCCTTTACTAAGATAAATAACACAATGAATCAAGTTAGCTTGGGTTTGTTTTCTAAGGTAGAGGTGGTTTCTGATTGGTATTTATGAAATAAAAAAAAACCCCGACTATCTGAAGAATCACTTATAGATGTATTTCTGAGAGTAATTATATATGAGAGAGTCCAAACTAATTAAAATCATGATATAAAATTATGGTTCACACAGCAGCAAGTAGAGGGTGTAGAAGTGCTTACACTAAGCATAGACTGTTGGGCACATTGGAAGTTGACAAACACCATTTTTCAGTTTGGATGCGACCTGATCCTTTCCTCCAACATCAGAGGTTGGCAGGCATGGTTGAAACTATTTGGTCAAATGATGTATGAAAAACAACACTGTATAAATGGGAAAATTTTAGGCATCAAAATTTAATATATGAAAGTATAGGTTATATGAAAGTCAAGTGTTAGAAAGTCAGGTACATTTCCCTTAAGGTATCAATTGTAATTTTAAATACAGTAAGAGATTTTGCTTTCAAAATGTATTTCTTTTGGATTTAATGTGTTAAAATGTCTTCTAGTCATATTTATTCCTAAATGGTACCATTCGAACATTTTATTTAAACACATTTTTCCAGTTTTCCAGTATTCCTTGAATTTATCATTTTAAGTCATTTCCATAAGTCTTTGGTTCTTAATTATCCCTTGTTTTATTTTCTCCATGGTTAATCATTCTCCAGACAGAACCATGCAATAAATGAATTTAAGAACATGTTGAGATGGTTAAAGGTAATCACTATTCTTAACTTTGTGTAACCAATCATGATAACCCTAGACTTCCCCACTTTTTCCTACTTACACAAATAGAAGCACTTGCAATGTAAACACTACCCTCTATTTCTCAGCATGTAGTTAAAGATCTACTTTTGTAGACATTTTAAAGGTCATATCCTTCATAGTATTAAAGAAAAACTTCTTTCAGTGTTTTGTCTCCACATATGACTAAAGAGACCCTCCAACATGCTACTGTGTGTTTGTTATCTTTGGGAACTTTTATTAGTTAGCTGTCATCATTAAAAATTCAAAGCACTAGGTCAGAGATGTGGGTGTGTTATTATTATTATTTTTTTTGGTCCATTTATGGTTGGAAAATGGGATTCTTTGCTCTGAGGAGTAATCAACTTCAGTTTTTTCAACAGCTCTACCTTTGGATCAAAGGGTTTTTTGTTTTTTTTTTTTCTATAGCGTTTATTTGAGGAAATGAGGTTAGAAATAAAAATAAAAAGAAGCAAGTTTGCAAGACATACAGAAACACATAGAGAAACACAGGAACTAATGGATGAACTTTACACCTTGATTAATACCTTACTACAAACTTATTGCAGGCTAGAATGAACAAAGTTGAACAGGTATTGCTTGGTTAATTAATATACTTAGGGCTTCTGATATATTTAAAATTGCCCTATCCTTAGTGACAAAAGATTTCCATTATGGAAATCTTACAGACTGGGTGTAATATGAGAGAGCAAACTGCTTTTGAGGCTGATCATTGACCTGTGGACTCATGGCTTATGACCTACACAGTTGACCCTTGAGCAACTTAGGTATGAACTGCATAGGTTAACTTATATGTATATATATTTTTTACAGTACTATAAAGGTATTTTTTCTCCTTTATGATTTTCTTAAAAACATTTTCTTTTCTCTAGCTTACTTTTCTTACTTTTTTTTTTTACTTTTTTTTCTTACTTTCTTTTCTCTAGCTTACTTTATTGTAAGAATAAAGTGTAAAATATGTATTAACTGACAGTTTATGTTTTCAGTAAGGCTTTGGTCGACATTAAGTTATTAATAAAGTTTTTGGGGAATCGAAAGCTATACATGGGGATGGGGGAGTGGAACTCCTAATGCTTGCATTGTTCAAGGGTCAACTATAATCAGTTCAGAAGGTACAATGTTTCAGAAAGAATAAGAAGAGGTCAAAGACCGATGCTAAATATCATTCTTCCACTAAAATTGATTACTAGCCATTCACACCCAATTCAATAAAAATATATCCATTTATGTATTCTTCTCATTGCTTTCCAAATTAGAAAAAAAAAATGTCATGGATCATGGTTTCCTGAAAGCCCTGGATCTTGAATGAACAAGCAGAGTTGCTTTAGTTTCTCATGAAAAATTAATGCTATTCTTGTATGGTGTTTCTAGAAGCACTGAATGGTGAGGGCTTTGTGAAAACAACAAACTTTGTCTTGCTTATAGCCGGCATTTCAAATCATAGGCTAAAGGAAAATACCCAAAAAGATTTCTTTTACTACAGATAAAGAGGTCAGCAATAACAGTATTTGGTTTAAAAAAAAAAAAAGAAAGAAAGAAAAGCTCAGAAAGTTATAATCAATTCTTAACTGTTCAAATTGCTGTAGGAGACCTATGACATAAATTATTATAAACCTGAGATAATTCGTCCTGCATATCAAGCAATAGTTCATTGAATTCCATAACATTTCCATTTCAATGCTAGATAATATAGAAATCAACGTATGGATAATGTACTGCTATACTAAATACTGCATAAAATACTGCAAATGCCGTATTAACTATAGCAGCTACATGTCATAACATAAAAAATGGATAATTTGCACTCAGTATAATTAATACCAAGTTATACAATTAAAAATAAAGTGTTATTTATAGCAAAAGATACATGTTTTCATGTAAGGAAATATTTTTATCAATATACTTAACAAAGAATCATAAAAAAGCTTCAGCCTTCATTTATTCTCTTTAAACTTTGAATATTCCAATATAAGTTCTTCTTACATATTTCATTTGTAACTAGAAGCCTCCCACTGAACTTGGGGCAGGGAAAATTAAAATATGATTTGTTTACTTATGTTAATATTTGTCTAGAGAAATTGGTATAAACTGAAAAATTGTAACTTCATTCAATCTTAATTTGCTGGTGACACAAAATAGAAATGGAGAAAGAAAACACATGAAGAATTGGGAGAAGCACTGATTTCAAAGTTAAAAGACAGAAAATGTTCATAATTGTTACATTCTAGCAAACACTTGCTGGTCCTACCATTTTTCCTGAAGTACCTCCTCCATTTCCCTGCTATATGTACTCCTTATCCTGTGAGCTTCAGTGAGCCATTGTTATCATTCCTTCACACTTACCCTTGACTCCCTTGCCTGTTTCTCTTTTATTCCTTCTATCCCAGCAAAATTTTAACCTTGGTAAAACTATAATGCCTTTCCTAAAGCCTTGTGCGAGCCACCGGTCTCACTTTAGCACTCTGATCCTCAATCTCAAATGAGCAATGAAAAAGACTTTTAATCTTATTACTGTTTAGAGTGAGACTGTTTTCCTGCTTTCCTAGGGAATGATTCTATAACTCTTCCTTCCCACTTTATCCTTTGGTCCACTATGGAAGTGAGGTGTAGGGTGTGATATAACCCCATATCATCACCTTCAGGACTGAGAAAATTGTTCCCTTCACTGCTGGGACTATTTATTGCCTGCTGATCACTTACAGCTAAATCTCTCCCCAGGCATTTCCTTCAGTGGAAGGAAACTTACCCAAGGAAGGCTATGTCCTTTCCTAGAGACAATCCAATTTCAGTGACTGTCAGTGTGAAGATGCAAAGACTCAGCCTTTAATCTCAATTTGGGACAACTCTGAATGGTCACCTTAGTTCCAGGGCTCCACATAAAATCAGATGAAACCCCCGTTGCAACTGAATCATCTCTCCCGTTTGTAATCCATTTTACGTTCCCTCACAGGTGCTGCTCCTACGCACACTCCCCAACATGCTTCTGGAAAACAAATGTCTGCCTCAGAATCTGTTTCCCAGGAAAGCCAACCTGGCAGGGTTGATCCCAGCAAGAAATGGTCTATAGGAGCTGACTCTATAACACAATTTTGGAATTGGTGACTGGGGCCATCTGGTAGTGAGGACTCCATCATTGACAGTAGGTAGAAATTTGGATAGCTGTCATAATCTTTAAAATTTTTGTTATCAGTAAACTAGGAATATTGGTGGAAGGAAATACACTGCTACATGCCATATCTCAAGTACTTAGGAAGTTATTGAGAAGTAGGAATTATAAAGACATGTAATTTGATGGCTTTTGCTGAGAATCACTAGATGTATTTGAGAAATCAAATACAATAAGAGGCTAGAGTTGATTAGCCACTAATTTAAAGCAGATATGAAAGACGTGAACTTTTTGCCAATATTTACGAAGACTTGTATCTTACAAAACTGGAGGGTAGAAAATCTGGGAATGAAGTCTCAAGGCTTGATTGTAAGAGTAGGAAAGCTCCGGAAATGATTTTTAAACTTTCAGTGTATTGGATCAAGGAAATACTAGATCATAGGAGCAAGACATAACTTGGTTAAGTAAATTTTTCCAGGTTTTAAAACTTTTTATTTGCACATTAAAAATGTGCATTCCAATAACTAAAATCATTTGAATGAAAAGATGACATTCTGATTTATATTGCATTTTAAAGCCTGCAGGACACCTTTGGCCACCTTGGTTTTTACTCTAGATTTCACCCAGCTTCTTCCCACACCAACAAACAAGTTATTTTCCTTCCCTACCAGCCAAGCGGGCATGCGGGAGAGGGAAGCATGGTCTTCATGGTCAGTTCTTCTTGATTCTTTGATGTAAAAAGGGACATCGCAGTCATGAAAACCTGATCCAACCTCTTTGCATCTTACAAAGTTAAACAACTAAAAGAAGTAAAATAAGAAGGGAATGCTTGTGGAATGTACAATGCAGATGGGTAGTGCACACCTCATAACGATTCGCCAGATTGCTTCTCCTTTTCATTGTTTCTTTTGGAGGCAGTGGATTTTTCTCTTGTATTTCTCTCTTTGATTTCAACTTATCAAATTTTCTCCATCTCAGCCATATTGGGTTTAGACCTGGCAGAGAGAGGGGAGCAAGGCACCCATCCAAGATAGTGAAGTCTGGTCCAGGCAGTGGTTGCTAGGAGGCAAATCTTTCTCTTTCCTTCCCTCTCTTCCTTCCCCTCCCCCTCCTCCTCCCTCTTCCCCCTCTCCTCACTCTTTCCCCCCTTCTCCTTTCCCTTCCCCTCCTCCTCCTTCTCCTCCCCCTCCCCCTCCTGCTCCCCCTCCTCCTCCCCCTCCTGTTCCCCCTCGTCATCACTGTCATCTTCTTCATCGTCATCCTCCTCCTCCTCCTCCTTCTTCTTCTTTCCTCTTCTCCTTCTTGAGATGTGATTGATATAAAACTTTGTGGAAGTTTGATGTATAAAATGTGTTGATTTGATACACTTATATATATACACTTATATATTGCAATAGGATTAGCACCATAGTATTAGCTAACCTCTATCATATCCATTATTATAATTTCCTTTTTGAGGCGAACACCATTAAAATCTGTCTCAGCACCATTGAAGTTTCTAATATGATTTGTTGATTATAATTGCTATCTGTGTTTTAGATCTTCAGGGCTTATTTACTAGTAACATGCTTATACCTTTAAAAATCATTTCCCAGTTCCTCTATCCCCAGTGCCTAGTAACCACTGTTTTACTTCCATATATATATATATATATATATATATATATATATATATATAAAACTTCCATTAATCCATTAATGGACATTTAGATTGTTTCCATATTTCCATATCTTGGCTATTGTAAATAATGTTGCAGTGAACATAGAAATGCAGATATCTCTTTGATATCCTGCTTTCATTTCCTTTGGATATATACCCAAAGTTGGGTTTGATGGATCATATGATAGTTGTATTTTTAATTTTTTGAAGAACCTCCATACTGTATTCCATAATATTATATCCCTCCAATGGTGTATAAGTGTTTCCTTTTCCCCACATCCTTGCCAAGACTTGCTTCTTATCTCCTTGGATAAACATTCTAATGGATGTGAGGTGATATTTCTTTGTGGTTTTGATTTGTATTTCTTGATGATTAGTGATGTTAAGTATCTTTTAATGTAACTGTTGGCCATTTAGATATCTTCTTTGGGTTAAAAAATATATATTTAGTTTCTTTGTCCATTTTTTAACCAGAATTTTTGTTGTTCTTGAGTTGTATAAGTTCTTTATACATTTTGGATATTAACCCCCTATTTGATATATGGTTTGCAAATGTTCTCTCCCATTCTGAAGGTTGCCCTTTTTTTTTAAGATTTTATTTATTTATTTGACAGAGAACACAAGTAGGCAGAGAAGCAGGCAGAGAGAGGGGGAAGCAGGCTCCCTGCTTGAGCAGAGAGCCTGATGTGGGCTCGATCCCAGGACCCTGGGACCATGACCTGAGCCTAGGGCAGAGACTTTAACCCACTGAACCACCCAGGTGCTCCTGAAGGTTGCCTTTTCATTTTGTTGATTGTTCCTTTCCTGTGCAGAAGCTTTTTAGTTTAACTTGGCCCTACTCATTAATTTTTGCTTTGTTACTTGTCCTCTCAGTGTCCTATCCAAAAAATTATTGTCAAGACCAATGTCAAGGAGATTCTCCCCTAGGTTTTCTTTTAGGAGTTTTATGTTTCCAGGTCTTATGCTTGTCTTTAATCTATTTTGAATTAACTTTAATGAATGATATATGATAGAGGTCCAATTTTATTTTTCCTTGGCTACCAAGGATAGCCAACAGCATTTGTTAAAGAAACCATCTTTTCCAGATTGCGTGTTCTTGGATACCTTGTTAAATATTAGTTGATATGCAAGGGTTTATACCTATGTATTATTTTTAAGTGTTATATGTCTATTTTTATGCCAGTACTGTACTGTTTTAATTATTATAGCTTTATAATAAAGTTTAAAATCAGGAAGTGTGATGCTTGTAGGTTTGTTCTTTCTTAGGATTACTTTCGGTATTTGGGGTCTTTATGGTCTTACACAAATTTTTCTATTGTCCTTTCTATTTCTGTAAAAAATAACATTGGGATTATGATGGGCATTACATTGAACCTATAGATGGTTTTAGGTAATGTGGACATTTTAGCAATTTTAATTTTTTCATTTTATTTTTTCCAGTCCATGAACAAAGGAAATCTTTCCATTTGTTTGTCCTCTTTGATTTATTTAATCAAAGTCTATTAGTTTCCGTTGTATAAATCTTTTGGCTCCTGGATTAAATTCATTCTTAAGTATTTTGTTTGTTCTGATGCTATTGTGAATGGAAAGTTTTCTTCCTTTTCAGCTATTTTGTTGTTAGTGTATAAAAATGCCACTAATTTCTGTATGTTGATTTTTTTTTCCTGCTACTTTACTGAACTAATGACAATTTTCATTTTTTCCAGTTTGAATGCCTCTTATTTCTATTGCTCTAGGTAGGACTTCTAGCATTATATTGAATAAGGCTAGTGAAAGTGGGCATCCTTGCATTCTTCTTTATCTTAAAGGAAAAGTTTTCAATCATTCACTGTAGGGAATTATGTTAGCCGTGTGTTTTCATATACAGCTTTTAATATGTTGAGGTATATTTTAATATGTTGAGGTGTATCCAATTTCTTGAGGGTTTTTATTATGGAACTATGCTGTATTTTGTCAAATGCTTTTTCTGCACTTATTAAGATGATCATACATATAAGGAATCTTTTTCATTAAAGCACTTTCCTATGACAAAGTGTTTAGCATCATGGTCCAGACTCTAAAAGACATTGTTTCTTAAAAGTTTGTAGAATATGATCATTTTCACTAAGTGAAGTAGACATATAAAACCACTATAGTAAGATAGTAGGTTTGAGTCCAAACATATCACTAATACATTAAATATTTTTGATTATTTGAAAAGATTATCAGACAGGATATCAAAGGATGACCCAACTATATGCTATATAGAAGAAACACATTTAAATATCAATAAACTTATAGGTTGAAAGTAAAAAAAAAACAGAAAAGTCAAACCATGTATATACCAATTCTAAGAAAGCTAGAAAGGTTATATTAATGCCAGTCAAAATAGCCTTAAAATTATAAAGATTAACAAAATAAATTGAGGCATTTTATAGTGATAAAGAAGTCGGTCTGCAAAAAGGTATAAGAATTATAGATGAACACATAATAACAAAGCTTCAAAACAAAGGAAACAAAAATTGATAAAACTAAAACAAGAAGTTGATGAATCCACTATTATTTTTGAAGATTTTAATAATCTTTTTTCATTTGTTGATTGAATCTAAAACAAATCAACTCCCCCAAAACAAGCAAACAAACAAACAAAAAAAAACAGTATTGCCCCAATAGCAATATTTGAAAATAGGGCAAAGTAAGTAGAAAACTTGCACATAGAAAACTATAAAATGTTGTTGAGAGAAATAAAAGAAAGTCTACATAATGGAGACTAATACTGTGTTCATGGATTGGGGGACTCAATATGGTCAATATATCAAGTGTTGCGTATTAACTAGGTTGAATATAATCTAATTTGAATATTATATTCAATGGAGAATGGAGAGTTCAGATATAGCCACACACATGATTAATGAATTGATTTTTTTCATAGAAAATTGTTTATGAAATTATGAATTGTTTCAAAAACAATTATGTAGAAAAGAATAAGTGTTTCAAAAAAGTTGCTAGAAAAATTGAGTACAGATATTAAAAAAAATACTTTACCTATTCTTTACACTATATCCAAAAAGTAATTCAAAATGTGTACCAGGCCTAAATATATAAAACACAAAATTTAAAAAAAAAAAAAAAACCTTCTACAATAAAATATGGAAGAAAATCTTTGTGACACTGGGTTAGGCAAATAATTTTTAGACATAATACCAAAGCACAATCCATAAAAGAAATTTGATAAACTAGGATACATCAAAATTAAGAATTTCTGCTCTTTGAAAAAGGATGTGAGACATAAACTGTAAAAAAAAAAATTGTAAATCACTTAACAGATAAAGAACTTACATTCAGAATACATAAAGAACTCTTAATACTTGATTACAATAATTCAACAACCCAGTTAAAGTGGGCCAAGATCTTGACACCAAACAATACAAATAGCCAGAAATCACATGAAAAGACGTTCACTATCACCCTTCTTATTAGACAGATGTAAATTTAGACTACAATGAGATACCACTATACAGATAGCAGAAAAAGTATAACTAAAAATTATGACCATACCATGTATTGGCAAGGATGTGGAAAAACTGGAACTTTTTATTTATTACTGGCAGAAATATAAAATGGTACAGCCCTTTAAAAAAGACCCTAAATGGCCAAGATTTACATGAAAAGATGCTCAACAACATTAATCATGAGGGAAATGCAAGTCAAAACCAAATGAGATAGCACTTCACACCAGTTAGGATGGCCATTAAAAAAATCAACAGTATTGGTGAGTATATAGAGAAATCAGAACCCTGTTGGAACACAAAATGGTGCAGATGCTATGGAAAAGAGTATGGAGTTTATTCAAAAAATTAAAACCTAGAACTACCATATATGATTTAACAATCCTACTTCTTGGCATATATCCAGAAGAAGTGAAATCAACATCTTGAAGGGTTAACCAAACTCCCATGCTCATTGCAGCATTATTCATAATAGCCAACGTATGGAAACAAATCAGATGTCCACTGATGGATAAATGAAGAAAGAAAATGTTTCCTATACACATAATAGAATATCAGTCAGCCTTAAGAAAGAAGGAAATACTACCATTTGTAGCAATGTTTTCCAGGGTGGACTTAGAAGACATTATACTAAATAAATCAGTCACAGCAGGACAAATTTGCATGATTATTTTTATATGAGGCATCTAAAATAGTCAAGGGTATAAAAGTAGACAATAAAATGTTGATTACCAGGGAATAAAAGAAGAGAGGTTGGGAAGCTGTTTATTGGGTATGAAGTTAGTTTCACAAGGTAGGGTAAGTGCCAGAAACCTGCTGTACAACATGGTGGCTATAGTTGGTAATAATATATTGTGTATTTAAAATTCTATTAAGAGGGTAAAACTCATCTTGTGTTCTTACTACAAATAGCCCTCCCCCCAGAAAAGGGAGACAAGGAAACTTTTATACATATGTGTGTGTGTGTATATATATATATATATATATATATATATATATATATATAAAACATGGACTATGGTAATAAACAACTGTATTGTGTGTATACATATATCGAAATTCACCAAATTGTATACATTCTGTGTAATTTTTGTGTACCAATTATACCTGAAGAAAGCTGGAAAAATATAAAAGAAAATAGCATAATCACCTTGAAAAGTAATTTGGAAGTTCCTTAACAACAACAACAAAAAAATTAACCTTCCACTTACCATCTAATTCAGCCAATCTACTAAACATATCCAAAAGAAATGAAGACATATTTTTCATACAAATATTCACAGAGGCTTTAATTATAATAGCCAAAAGTGTCAACAACCTAGTCTGTCAACTAATATTCATTAAAAGATGCATCAGTAAATAAATTTTGATATGCTCATACAATGGGATGTAATTCAGCAATGAGGTGTAATGAACTGTTGATGCATGTAACAAGATGGATAGCCCTCAGATTAGGCTAGATGAAAGAAGCTACACCATAAAAAAAAGAAAGTATGGATGTGATTCCATTTATATAATATCCTGGAAAACCAAAGCTATTTTATATTAACAGTAAGTCAATGAAGAGTTGGGGATGGTGCAGAAAGGGAAAGCAGGGAGAAATTACAAAGGGTCAAGGAAACTTTTGGTGTGATGTATTGTGGTGATGTTTTCCTAGGAATATGCATATGTTATAACATATAAAAGTATACGTTTTATGTTCACTCTATTGTATTTCAGTTATACCTCTGTATGAAGTATTTATCACCACATAACACATAACCACAAACTTAACAACTTAAAATAACACAAATTTGTTATCTTGGTTTCGTGGATCAGGATTCCAGGTACAGCTGCAAAGAAGGTATTAGTCAGCCTGTATTCTCATCTTGAGGCTTGACTGGAAGCAGAATTGACTTCCAAGTTAAATTAAGTTGGTAGTACTCACATCCCTGCAATATGACTAAAGGACCCTACTTTTTGCAGGTTGTCATACTCCAGTCCTAGAAGAGGATATTTGCAGCTTTTAGAAGCTGCCCAGATTTCTTTACCACATTGACTTCAGTGTGGCTGCTTGTTTCATCAAACATGCAAAGAGTGTCTCTAGCTCCTGTCTGCTAAAATGGAGTCTCACATAACATGATATAATCACACAAAGGAAGGACAGACATACTGTCACTTTTGCAATTGTCTATTAGTTAGGATGACAGGTACTGCCCTCACTCAAAGGTACAGTCGTGTGAAGACCAACAGGAAGGAATTACTGGTAGTTACCTTAGTGCTGGTCCACCTTGACAACCCAAATGTGGCTTTAAAAAAAAAAAAAAAAAAAGCCTGCTGGGTCCTGCCTGAAACATGGAGGAAAAATTTGTTATTTCAGACTTTATTTTGGGTGACCAAAAAAATTTAACTTTACTTTCGTGGAAAAATTAAATGATTTTTTTTCAAAAGAATAAAAACCAGGGGAGAGACAAGATGGCGGGGAAGTAGGAGGAGGCGCCGTTTCACCCTGTATCCTAAAGTGAGCTGATTACCTACTAAAGAACTCCGATCACCCATGAAATCAGCCTGAGATCAGAATTATACACGTCTGGATCTCTACAGGGACAGAAGATGCCAGTGGGCAGGTAAAGCAGAGTGGGAACGTCGGACTGATATCGGAAGATAAACAAAAGGGGGAGGGAGCCACCAGAGGCAACCGATTGGAAAGTAATACCCCAATATGAGAGTGCCCTGTGTCTGGGGACCAGCATTAACTTGGAGTCTGGTTGAAAGCACTCAAAAAGAACAAAAGATCACGGGGGGAAATTGTGGGAATTGGGGTGGTTAGGGACAGGGGCTTAAGTCCCTGGACCCAGGACAGCCTCCCCTGGTGCTGAGCCAGAGAAAGTGCGGCGGAGAAACCAGGTCTTGGTCCCTGAGCCGCCATTGCGCCTGAGAACGAGTGGGGACCCTCGCCAGCCAGCAGAAAGCTGTGCTGTGCTATCAGAGCCTGAGAGGCGCACACCCCACACCCTCCCCTGAGAGAGGTGCACGCCAGCCCAGCGCTCTCAGACCTGGAAAGACCAGGCACTCCCAGCCTGGGCCAGCGGGAAAATCTCAGCATGTGATCACTGCTTTTAACCTCTCTGGTGATCTGGAGCTGCCCAGGCAGCTGCTGCTGCCATGGTTTTGGGTACAAGCAGGAGATCTGCATCCTCAGGGACTGCGACTCAGAACCTGCTCTGCCAGCAGCCAAGGGGAAACTTAATGTGCTCTGAAGCTCCCACAGGGGAGCAGACTGAGGCTTCTCTCTGAGAGGAAGGTCGGGGTGCAGTTTGCTTTCCTCTAAACCTCCAAAAACCATCAAAAGCTGTCAAGGAGAGAGAAAACAAATGAACAAACATAAAAACCTCCAGAGAACAAAAGCCTGAAAAACCGGTTTCCTCAGAGCCCACCCCTTTGAGGGGGGTGGGAGGACTTAACTCAGGGAACATCATTGACTGAAAACCCAAGTGGCAGGCCCCTCCCCCAGAAAACCAACCAGGAAAGAAAAAAAAAAAAAAAGATGACAAGAGAACAACCACCACTATTTCGTAGATACAACTTTTATTTTCAACTTGTTCCCACTATTCTGGTTCATTTTTTTTTTATATATATAGATAATTTTTTTCAACCTATTTACCATCACAGTGAGATGTCCAGTACATCAAATTCCATAATAACCTTCTAACCTGAACTTTTTGATACATACACCAATGTTTTTCTCTTGCTTTTCTATTTTTTAATTTTTTTTTAAATTTTAGTTTAGTTTGGTCTAGTTTATTCTTTTTTTTTTTAAACTTTTGTTGTTGTTGTTTTTTAAGATTTTATTTATTTATTTGACAGAGAGAGAGATCACAAGTAGACAGAGAGGCAGGCAGAGGGGGAGGGGGGAAGCAGGCTCCCTGCTGAGCAGAGAGCCCGATGCAGGACTCGATCCCAGGACCCTGAGATCATGACCTGAGCCGAAGGCAGCGGCTTAACCCACTGAGCCACCCAGGTGCCCAAGTTTATTCTTTTTTAATTTTTATTTTCTAATATTCATATAGAGTTAAACTACAAAGTAATCCCCCTTCCGCAATCAATGCTACCCCTATAGGTAAACCAATTTTTAATCCCCCTTTATCTTACAAAAGTTGAGTCCTTTAACAAAGACATCAAGATACATCCAGGAAGAATCAGAATAACCTTCTTCGCCCACACTGAGAATTTATAACCACACTCCCATCTTTTTCTTCCACCAGTGTTTCTGTTATTTGTGTTTGTCCTGATAGTATATAAATCTTATACTTGGGGTTCTTTTTGACGAAGTTCTTCCTTTTTTTTTTTCTTTTATATATATACATTTTTTTTTCTCTTGTCATATACTTTTATCAATCTTTTTGTTTGTCTGTTTTTGTTTGTATACTTCATAAATCTTACCTTGGGGCCCATTTGGGCTGAGTCTTCTCTTTTATCTTCCCTCTTTTTCCTGTCTCTCTCTCTCCCTCTCTCTTTTTTTTCTTTTTCTTTTCTTTTTTCTCTCATTTGGATGGGGAATCCTGATCGCTCAGAAGCATTCCAGGGTGCACCTTGACTGCACCACGGTCGATACATCTGGCTACATCCGTTCAGTCATCTCTCACCAAAATGACTAGGAGGAGGAATGCCCAACAGAAGAAAAATACAGAGGATGGGCCTTCTACAACAGAGCTAATGGCTATCAACATAGACAATATGTCGGAAAGGGAATTCAAGCTAACAATTATCCAGGCAATACCTAGGTTGGAGAAAGCCATGGATGACCAAACGGAATTGATTAGGGCAGAATTGAAAGCCACCAGGGATGATGTTCACAATGTTAGGGCAGAGCTGAAGGCCACCAGGGATGAGGTTCACAATGCTCTCAATGAGTTCCAATCTAATCTAAATTCTCTAAAAGCTAGAGTAACTGAGACAGAAGATAGAATTAGTGATCTGGAGGACAAACAGATAGAGAGAAAGGATCAGGAGGAAGCCTGGAACAAACAGCTTAGAAGCCACAAAAACAGAATCAGGGAAATAAATGATGCCATGAAACGTTCCAACATCAGAATTATTGGAATCCCTGAAGGCGAGGAGAAAGAAAGGAGTCTAGAAGATACAGTGGAACAAATTGTCCATGAAAATTTTCCCAATCTCACGAATGGAACCAGCGTTCATGTACTAGAGGCAGAACAGTTTCCCCCCAAGATTATAGATTCTCGAAAGTCCTCAAGACACCTGATAGTAAGAATGAAGAATTATAATTGTAGGCAGACCCTCTTGAAAGCAGCTAGGGACAAAGAAGCTCCTTATGTACAGAGGAAAGCCCATAAGAATAACATCAGACCTGTCCACAGAGACCTGGCAAGCCAGAAAGGGCTGGCAAGATATATTCAGGGCATCAAATGAGAAGAACATGCAGCCAAGAATACTTTATCCAGCAAGACTGACATTCAAAATGGATGGAGAGATAAAGAGTTCCCAAGACCAGCAAGGCTTAAAAGACTACGCAACCACCAAGCCAACACTGCAGAAAATACTAAGGGAGGGTTCTATAAAAGAGAAAAAATCCTAAAAATATCATTGAACAGAAATATAGAGACAATCTACATAAAGAAAGACTTCAAAGGTAACACGATGTCAATAAAAACTTACCTATCAATAATCACTCTCAATGTGAATGGCCTAAATGCGCCCATAAAATGACACAGGGTTGCAG
This sequence comes from Martes martes, assembly GCF_963455335.1. NCBI lineage: Eukaryota > Metazoa > Chordata > Mammalia > Carnivora > Mustelidae > Martes > Martes martes. The sequence goes on along the minus strand of NC_137889.1, from coordinate 72,542,100 downwards.
ATTGGATAAAACGACAGGACCCATCCATCTGTTGTCTACAAGAGACCCATTTTGAACCTAAAGATACACCCAGACTGAAAATGAAGGGATGGAAAAGCATCTTTCATGCCAATGGGCCTCAAAAGAAGGCCAGGGTAGTGATTCTCATATCAGATAAATTAGATTTTAAACTGAAGACTGTAGTCAGAGATACAGAAGGACACTACATAATTCTTAAAGGGACTATCCACCAAGATGATCTAACAATTGTAAATATCTATGCCCCCAATATGGGAGAAGCCAATTACATAAGAAAACTATTAATCAAGATAAAGAGTCATATTGATATGTATACATTAATAGTAGGAGATCTTAACACGCCTCTCTCAGTACTTGACAGATCATCGAAGCAGAAAATCAATAAAGAAACAAGAGCATTGAATGACACATTGGATCAGATGAGCCTCATAGATATATACAGAACATTCCACCCTAAAACAACAGAATACTCATTCTTCTCAAGTGCACATGGAACCTTCTCCAGAATAGACCACATACTGGGTCACAAATCAGGACTCAACTGATACCAAAAGACTGACATTATTCCCTGCATATTCTCAGATCACAATGCTTTGAAACTGGAGCTCAATCACAAGGAAAAGTTCGGAAGGAACTCAAACACCTGGAAGCTAAAGACCACTTTGCTTAAGAATGCTTGGATCAACCAGGAGATCAAAGAAGAACTTAAACAATTCATGGAAACCAATGAGAATGAAGACACTTCACTCCAAAACCTATGGGATACAGCAAAGGCAGTCCTTAGGGGGAAATACATAGCCATCCAAGCCTCCCTCAAAAAAATTGAAAAATCCAGAATACACCAGCTGCCTCTACACCTTAAAGAACTAGAGAATCAACAACAAATCAAACCAACTCCACACATAAGAAGGGAAATAATCAAGATTAGAGCAGAGATCAATGAGGTAGAAACCAGAGATACAGTAGAACGTATCAACGAAACTAGAAGCTGGTTTTTTGAAAGAATCAATAAGATCGATAAACCATTGGCCACACTAATCCAAAAGAAAAGAGAGAAAGCCCAAATTAATAAAATTATGAATGAAAAAGGAGAGATCACAACTAACACCAAGGAAGTAGAAACAATCATCAGAAGTTATTATCAACAGTTATATGCCAATAAGCTAAGCAACCTAGATGAAATGGATGCATTCCTGGAAAACTATAAACTCCCAAAATCGAACCAGGAAGAAATTGACAACCTGAATAGACCAATATCTAGTAACGAGATTGAAGCAGTGTTCAAAAACCTCCCAAAAAACAAGAGCCCAGGACCTGACGGATTCCCTGGGGAATTCTACCAAACTTTCAGAGAAAAAATAACACCTATTCTCCTGAAGCTGTTTGAAAAAATTAAAGCAGAAGGAAAACTTCCAGACTATTTTTCTGAAGCCAGCATTACCCTGATCCCCAAACCAGGCAAAGACCCTACCAAAAAGGAGAATTTCAGACCAATATCCCTGATGAATATGGATGCTAAGATCCTCAACAAGATCCTAGCAAACAGGATCCAACAGCACATTAAAAAGATTATCCACTATGACCAGGTGGGATTCATCCCTGGGTTACAAGGATAGTTTAACATTTGCAAATCAATCAATGTGATAGGACAAATCAATGAGAGAAGAGAGAAGAACCACATGGTCCTCTCAACTGATGCAGAAAAAGCATTTGACAAAATCCAGCATCCGTTCCTGATTAAAATGCTTCAAAGTATAGGGATAGAGGGAACATTCCTGAACTTCATAAAATCTGTCTATGAAAGACCCACAGCAAATATCATCCTCAATGGGAAAAAGCTCACAGCTTTCCCGTTGAGATCAGGAACACAACAAGGATGCCCACTCTCACCACTCTTGTTCAACATAGTGTCAGAAGTCATAGCAACAGCAATCAGACAACAAAGAGAAATAAAAGGTATCCAAATTGGCAAGGAAGAAGTCAAACTCTCTCTCTTCGCAGATGACATGATTCTTTATATGGAAAACCCAAAAGACTCCACCCCCAAACTACTAGAACTCATATAGCAATTCAGTAATGTGGCAGGATACAAAATCAATGTACAGAAATCAGTGGCTTTCTTATACACTAACAATGAAAATGCAGAAAGGCAAATTAGAGAATCGATTCCATTTACTATAGCACCAAGAACCATAAGATACCTGGGAATAAACCTAAACAAAGTGGTAAAGGATCTGTACTTGAGGAACTACAGAACACTCATGAAAGAAATTGAAGAAGACACAAAAAGATGGAAGACCATTCCATGCTCTTGGATCGGAAGAATAAATACTGTTAAAATGTCTATACTGCCTAGAGCAATCTATACTTTTAATGCCATTCCGATCAGAATTCCAATGATATTTCTCAAAGAGCTGGAGCAAATACTCCTAAAATTTGTATGGAATCAGAAGAGACCCCGAATTGCTAAGGAAATGTTGAAAAACAAAAATAAAACTGGCGGCATCACGTTACCTAATTTCAAGCTTTACTACAAAGCTGTGATCACCAAGACAGCATGGTACTGGCATAAAAACAGACACATAGACCAGAGGAACAGAGTAGAGAGCCCAGATATGGACCCTCAACTCTATGGTCAAATGATCTTCGACAAAACAGGAAAAAATATCCAGTGGAAAAAAGACAGTCTCTTCAATAAATGGTGCTGGGAAAACTGGACAGCTATATGTAGAAGAATGAAACTCAACCATTCTCTTACACCACACACAAAGATAAACTCGAAATGGATAAAAGACCTCAACGTGAGACAGGAATCCATCAGAATCCTAGAGGAGAACATAAGCAGTAATCTCTTCGATATCAGCCACAGCAACTTCTTTCAAGCTACGTCTCCAAAGGCAAAGGAAACAAAAGCGAAAATGAACTTTTGGAACTTCATCAAGATCAAAAGTTTCTGCATAGCGAAGGAAACAGTCAACAAAACAAAGAGGCAACCCACAGAATGGGAGAAGATATTTGCAAATGACAGTACAGACAAAAGGCTGATATCCAGGATCTATAAAGAACTCCTCAAATGTAACACACACAAAACAGATAATCATATCAAAAAATGGGCAGAAGATATGAACAGACACTTCTCCAATGAAGACATTCAAATGGCTATCAGACACATGAAAAAATGTTCATCATCACTAACCATCAGGGAGATTCAAATTAAAACCACATTGAGATGCTACCTTACACCAGTTAGAATGGCCAAAATTAGCAAGACAGGAAACCACGTGTGTTGGAGAGGATGTGGAGAAAGGGGAACCCTCTTACACTGTTGGTGGGAGTGCACGTTGGTGCAGCCACTTTGGAGAACAGTGTGGAGATTCCTCAAGAAATTAAAAATAGAGCTTCCCTATGACCCTGCAATTGCACTACTGGGTATTTACCCCAAAGATACAGATGTAGTGAAAAGAAGGGCCATCTGTACCCCAATGTTTATAGCAGCAATGGCCATGGTCGCCAAACTGTGGAAAGAACCAAGATGCCCTTCAACAGACAAATGGATAAGGAAGATGTGGTCCAAATACACTATGGAGTATTATGCCTCCATCAGAAATGATGAATACCCAACTTTTGTAGCAACATGGACAGGACTGGAAGAGATTATGCTGAGTGAAATAAGTCAAGCAGAGAGCGTCAATTATCATATGGTTTCACTTATTTGTGGAGCATAAGAAATAACACGAAGGACATGGGGAGATGGAGAGAAGAAGGGAGTTAAGGGAAATTGGAAGGGGAGGTGAACCATGAGAGACTATGGACTCTGAAAAACAACCTGAGGGTTTTGAAGGGGTGGGGGGTGGGAGGTTGGGGGAACCAGGTGGTGGGTATTAGGGAGGGCACATATTAGGGAGGGCACATATTGCATGGAGCACTGGGTGTGTGCAAAAACAATGAATACTGTTATGCTGAAAAGAAATTTAAAAAAAAAACTATGAATAAAGTTTGTATTAAAAAAAAAAGAATAAAAACCAGACCTTGGCTTAAGGTCTGAAAAATTACTACCCAAGGGAAATCATTGTCTGCTGTCCTCTATCCTCATGCCACTCCATTTCACATTTTATAAGACTCCAAAAGTCATGAAATTCCCATAGCCTCTGGTTCTGCAATTACCAGATATGCCAATAATATCATAAAGGCCATAGAATTATTCATGTAACAGTTTCATGTGATTCATGAATGTTAGTGGTTCAAAGCTGTGTTGCTAGAGATAAAAGTGATATGTACTATTTAGAGGATAAAACAATTGTACTTACAATACAGTACTTTCTTGGGACTTTAATATGTACCAAAATAGTTCAGGGAACAAATAAAAATGGGGAAATTTCAGGTGATTTTGCTAATGTGCCCATTATCTGGTTCTATAGATTCTTTGGATTAGAGATAGTATCTGTACTCTCCGTTTAGTTTGGGAATTCTGGGCTGCTGCTTATAAATGAACTATAAACTCATAACTTTTATCTTCATAATTATGTTGTAGTATTTAAATATGTGATCTCCATAGTCCAGATGTCCTTATGCAGCTGCTAGTTCCAGTAAATGATCCAAAACTTGTCATTAGACTAAGAGGATAAACATAAGATCTGGATAGAGGTTGACTCAACTGACCAACAACTTAATATATGACAACATTACAAATATTGATATGCAACTGGGCTGATTAGGTCCCCAGAGGGGAATGATCTAAGCTCCCACTCGGGCTGGAAAAGGACTTCAAGTTGACTGAAAGCTAAGACAATTCTTGTTAAAAGTACTTTGCTATTTAGGTAATTCTCAGGAAAATAAAGATATTGAAACAACTTAGGAAATTTCTCAAACCAATTTATTTGAAATAATGCCACTTATCTGACAACATCCTTTTATGAGGTGAAACAACTTGTTAACTCATCAATTTTCATTTGAAGACCTTTCACCAGTCTTATATTTTTACTTTGAGTGATAGAAGGTTTCGAATGGCAGAATAACATGAACTGATTTTTAAAAGGTAACACTGGCTGGAGTGCCTGGGTGGCTCAGTTGGTTAAGCATCTGACTCTTGATTACAGCTCAGGTCATGATCTCAGGGCTATGGGATTGAACATGTGCCAGGCTCTGTGCTGGGCATGGAGCCTGCTTAAGATTGTCTCTTCCTGCCAGAGACCTTTCCCCCACCCCAATAACCACCTCCACCCATTCCTCTCCCCCCAAAAAAATAGAGAGAGAGAGAAAGAAAGATCCCTGGTCCCTTCCACCATGTGTGGACACAGGAAAAAATTCCAGATATGAACCAGGAAGAAAGCTCTCATCTGACCCTGATTGTGGGTATCTAACCTCTAGAGTTGTGAAAAATTCACAATTACCTAATCTCCCAGCAATATCTTCAGTTGGTTGAATTTAGCTAGAATCAGTTAGAGTAAAGCCCTAAGAGTCATGGTTGGAGATGTCATATCTCTCTGATATAGAATAGAGCGAATGAAAGGCTATTAAATGGAAAACTCCTACTGTTCCTGTACACCTGTTCTAAGCCCTAATTCCCTGCATCATTTGACCTAAGCTGTACAACACAAAGAACTACACTCTTCTTGCTTTCAAATGGAAATAAATTTGGCTAAACTAAGATGAGTCTTCTGCATTGTAGAAAGGAGTTATGAAAATAATTCCTTAGCACAGGAGGCTTTAAAAGAGGCTTACGGGTGGGTTTAATGCACGCACTGATTTTTAAAACTGTTTGTGGCTCATCCACCTGTCCCCTGGTTAATACAATGAAATGAGCAAAATTAATCATATAAGGCCCTTTCCACTTCAGGCCTGTGCTCCTGTGTTCACCCTCCAGCCTCATGTTTTCTAGAGGAAAGGGAAGAAAAGTACTCTTTTCCCTTTATAGACATATCATAAACCCACAGGCAGGAGTAAGAAGATACAAAATGGTGGGAAAGTCTCCCTGTGAGTATGAATGAATATCCTCCTTCTTTCACACGAAAGGGAGAAATGCCTCAGGATCATCTCTTTCTCACTGAATAAAGCTTTCAAAAGTGCTAGGCTGAATAGAAGCAGCCAGTATTATTCTATGACTTTCATCACTGAGGAACATGCCCCAGTAACCCCTAGAGAGGCACATAAAGAACAAACACAACCTTGAGTCAAGGGCATTCTGACAGTACCCACTTTTAAGAGCTTGCGGCCTGAAATCAGGCTATGTGAGTGTGAATTTATGTTCTAGCACTTACTTAAAGTACCTGAGCTTCAGGTTTCTTATTCTTTTCCCCATCTCTTTAGCTTTATTTCTAATTGAGAATTTTCAAAAAGCTATTCTGCTTTAACAGGAAATCTGCTCTAACAACAAATCCTCTGAATGCTTTTCTCCAAACAATACTCACTCATTAGGGTAGGATGACTATTGAGTACAATGGCTGCATTTAATTCAGCATTTAATTTCTGGCATGAAAGAATAGTAAAAGCAAACAAGCTTGCTGTGTTTGAGATCATCTCCACTAACTTGCTGCGCCCTCACTTCCAGTCCAGCAGCCACCAACTTTGCCACTATCATCACCACCATCATTTTATTCTTACTGCACTCTCCTTCCTAGCAACCTGTAGCAGCAGAAGCCCCAGAGCCATCAACTGGTGGGAACCCTAGGAGCACCTTGCTGTCTCAGTTGGTAGAGCATGTGACTCTTGATCTTAGAGTCAAGCCCCACCTTAGCATAAAGCTTATAGATCAATCACAGTAGTTGATTATAGAAGGATATATACTGAGGGACATTAAGTGAAAGAGTTACAGAAGGTGAGGTATGGAGAAAAGGCATGCAGCTTCCTTGCCCTCTCCAGGCCACTGTTCTCTCCGCATCTCTAGCTGTTCACCAACCTGGCAGCTCTGGTTCCTTCTCTTAAAATTGGAATAATGACAGGGAAGGGAGTATAGGGTTGATTTGAGGGTCAAATCAGATTACTAAACAAGATAATTAACATACCACATTCTCCTGCTCTTACTGTTATCACTATCACTTTCATGCCAGTATGTAAGAGAGAGAGAGAGAGAGAGAGAGAGTGTGTGTGTGTGTGTGTGTGTATGCTGACCAAGATGCCCTTAACATTGTCCTTGACTAAACTTTATACAAGATCCTTCCTTACTTTAGGCCCTGATCCCCTTTTTCTTAGAGCAGTTAATTTAGAAGCCTTCCAAGTTCCTTCTTTGTCCCTTTGAGATGTAAATTTTCTGAAGTCTCTAGCCGGTTTTACAATCCAATATTGTCTTTTCCAATGACCTAAGAGCCATCCCTTTGAAATGAAACCATCAAGGCAGATAGTGCTCCCAGTATCTGTGGTAGGTAAGAGCCCAACTTTCCTGGGCTCCTTGTTTCAAGTTGGAAAACTGCCTCCTTTCATGAAGATAAGATTCAATTTGTTGTGGTTTTTGTTTGTTTTTTGTTTGTTTTTTTTCCCCCTTTGGAAAGGCCATCTAGAGAACACAAAGGACTTAAGATTTCCCCTACACCCTTTTAAAAACTCTCCTGTCTTTTGTTTTGGCAAAGTTAAGCTCAGAGAGCTGTTTGTGCTTATTGCAATTGCCCTCACAGAAGTCTTCCTTGCCTGTTTAACTTTGTCTGGTGACTGGTTTGACAGTGCTATGAGTTGAACAAGAATTTTTATACATGTATTTTTCTAAATCTTATAGTCTATAGGCTTAGCACCTCAGATAACAAAACTCTATTTGCATAGACAATTTTGCACTAATGCATAGCTGCAGATATTGAAGAGTAATACAGTCAGCTTTTTTCCTATTTCACATCAGAACATAGTCTGAAACTTGCACCTTGCGTATTTTTCATGCTCTAAATACTTTAGTAATTTTTATCCGAGCAAATGAGCTAACTTAGGAAACACTGATTTAAAAGTAAATGTTTTTCAAGTTTCTTTTCCCTGAATGAATCCATAGGCCTTTATCGCCACACTAACAAAGGCTCAAATTTCATTCTTTACACTCTGCTCAGAGGATTTCATTATAAAATTATGTACCAACTCGAAGAACTATATATATATATATATATATATATATATATTTAAAGATTTTATTTATTTACCAGACAGACAGACAGATCACAAGTAGGCAGAGAGGCAGGCAGAATGAAAGGGAGAAACAGGCTCCCGCTGAGCAGAGAACCTGAGGCGATGCGGGGGTGGATCCCAGGACCCTGGGATCCTGACCTGAGCCGAAGGCAGAGGCCTCAACCCACTGAGCCACCCAGGTGCCCCAGAATTATACTTTTTAATATATATTTAGCTTTCATATGATTTCTTTGTTTTCAAAGGTAATTGTTTTGATTTAAAAGGTTATCTACCAAACTGTTGCATACCTCTAATTTGCCAGCTATGGACAATACGTATGTATGAGAGTTACTTTTTTTTTTTTTTTTAAAGATTTTTCATTTATTTATTTGACAGATAGAGATCACAAGTAGGCAGAGAGGCAGGCAGAGAGAGAGGAGGAAGCAGGCTCCCTGCCGAGCAGAGAGCCCGATGCGGGGCTCGATCCCAGGACCCTGAGATCACAACCCGAGCCGAAGGCAGAGGCTTTAACCCACTGAGCCACCCAGGTGCCCCGAGAGTTACTTTTTTTGATAGATACATCTATAATCATTAATCAGCTTAAATATTATTCAAAGTTGAAAGCAAACTTTCATTATATATCATGAATATAAGTAATTTCCTTAGAGAATACTACCCTACCAAACAGTTACAATTCAATTTGAAAACTAAGGTGTAGAAGAATATTTTGTTTTATAGAGAAATTTGGTAGGGAAAAAAAGGCTTAACCTATAACCTTAACTGTTTTATCTTCACTTTTAAAACTAGATAGACCTCTAGAGCCAATTTTCCAAAATTTTGGGGAGAATATTTTACAGCCCTTCTAGATAAAATCTGTGCCTGTATTTTGTTTTAACTTTAATTTTTCAAGAGTCTATCTTAAATGCTACCAACATTCCTCTATTACTTCCCCATGTCTTCATATCACTTAAACTGGGGAGGATCAGATGGCATTGTTTTTAACTCTTAACAAAATTTCCTCTGAGCCCTCTCTTCTCTTTCCTATTACAGTCTATTTTAACAAAGAAAAAGAAAATACAGGAATGGGAGGGTAACTATCATCTCATTATAAGATTAATGTTAATATACACAGAAATACTCTTTTCATGGTAAGGATCAAAATTGCCTCATCATATTCAAGACAACATGATAATAAACACCATTTAATTTTTTCTTGAATATATTGTAATTTCAGAGCACATGTAATTTCAAATATTCTATGGAGTATAATAGTAATGGTATTATCTTAGTTCAGAAGCATTTAAAAAATGGGTTTATTTTTTTCTCAATCTTTCTGTTAGTATAAGAAACATTCTAGGGGTGCCTGGGTGGCTCAGTGGGTTAAAGCCTCTGCCTTCGGCTCGGGTGGTGATCTCAGGGTCCTGGGATTGAGCCCCGCATTGGGCTCTCTGCTCAGCAGGGAGCCTGCTTCCCTTCCTCTCTCTCTGCCTGCCTCTCTGCCTACTTGTGATCTCTCTCTGTCAAATAAATAAATAAAATCTTAAAAAAAAAAAAGCATTCTAATGATATATAGAGAATTTTTGGAGTATGTTTTTGAAACTATGCTTTTCCTTTCCTTTCCCATAAATTATATTTCACAGTCATTTTTTTTTTCACAGTCATTTTTTTTTAATATTAAGAGTGTCTAGCATTTTCTCCAAGAAAATTTTTGCTTAAACACATTGTGAAAAGCTTATGGATGTTTACCTAAAAATGTACTTGATAAGAATTAAAAATTACCTATATAATTAACATTATCATTTACAAAGCAATAAAAAATGATAAAAGAAAAAAGAAAATTTATACCATATTTAAATAAAGGTAACCATTGAGTACTTTCTAACATGCATCAAGTTATATGATATCACTGGAAGAAAATGGGTTCTGTATTTTATGTAGAACTATGGGCAAATTACTATTCAGTGACTATTATAGAGATTAACCTAGCCTAATTCTAGGTTTGCTGGTTTAAAAATACTCCTTGGAAATATAATATTTTAAATAGCAAGTGCCTGTTATTTGAGAACTTTATAGCTACAAATTGATAATGTTAGTATTTAGCAAAAACAGAACAAAACAAAAAGCATGTAGCAAATAAAAAATAGCTATATTTTTGTGAAAAATCCTTGCTATTGAAGTTTAGTCAGAAAAAAACAGGAAATTTAAAGCCTTAGAAGGAATTCCAACTCTAAGTCATACAAATTTTAAAATTATTTTTATTACTAAGTTTGCAGTGCTTATATATTTCCATAAAATGCCTTAATGCTTAATGACCAAATGAGAACTCTGGAGACAAAACAGGACAGAACTGATATAGAAGGTTGGTTGTTGGTTATAAACAAGAATATGTAAAGGATGGAGAACTAAACACAGAAGGAGAAAACTGACACAGAAGCAGAGATAGGATAAATGCTAGTGAGGGACTATGGTCTACAGGAAGAAATTATGCATGTGAAGTCTTGAGATGCTTTTATTCTGAAAATATTTTTAGACATGATCTGCATAGTTCTGAAAGTAATTAAACAATTCATTAAATGACAATTTTGGAAGTGTTTAGTATTTTACTCTAATCTATTGTCCTAAAATTAAGGAATTATGCATATCTTATTAAAAATAAGGAATTCACTGAGGTACTACAAATTATTATTTAACATAAGTTTCAATTTCAAAATTAATACAAAATTCATTTGAAAAAAGAACTAAATTTAAGAGGACTGATAATTTTAATTTTTTTTTAAGGTTTATTTTAGAGAGAGAGAGAGCACCAGTGGGACAGGTAGAGGGAGAAGGAGAGAGAATCTCGGCAGACTCCCATTGAGTGTGGAGCTTGATGTGGGGTCAATCAAATAAAATAAATAAAATTATAAATTATAAATTATAAATAAAATCTTTAAAAGTCAGACCCTTAGCTGACTGCATGACCTAAGAACCCCATTTAATTTTTTTGTTTATATACTAGTATGTAGTATTTCTCTTTTCATATGAAAATACATTTTCCAAGACTCTAAATAACCTTTATCATTGAATTTTAGAGCCAGATGTAACTGCCATTATCACCTAGTTTAGTAACTGATTTTGCGTAAACATGATGTTAGAAATATCACTCAAATTAATACAATGTAGTAATAGCAGATGCAGAACTAAAATCAAGATCTCTCTTTAGCCTTTAAAGGTTGGTGGTTCTTTAATGTACCATAACATCTGGAAATCCTGGAGATAGTTTTCATGCCTGCAGGCAAATTAGGGTCAAGAAAACCAAACTAAAAGAGCATTTTAATTTCACTATATAGCACATCCCAGCCTCCTTTTGTTTGGGATTAGTGACATAGTTTGCTAACTGGTTCCTTTGTTTCTACTCATGGTCCCATGCCCCACTCTACTAGAAAAAGCGATTTTTTTCAAAACTATAAATCAGTTCACATCTGTTACTTGCTTGAAATTCTTTAGTGTTCCCATTACATTTGGAATAAAACTCAAACTTTTTATGTGGCCTACAAGGTGAGGCGTAATCTTGTCCTACCTGACTCTTTGACCTCATCTACTACAAGTGCAGCAGAGAAGGACCTTCCTACAACTCCTAGTGTCTTCTGAGGATTTTTGATATATTAGTCACTCAATATTTACAGTGATTCTAGGAGACAGGTGTACTTTTAGTCCACTCTGATAGGTTAAACAACTAAGTTTACAGGGACTAAATAAATTGTTTAGTGTTTTGAAATAGTGGAGCAAGATTTAGTTGAGATCTTCTGACTGTGGGCTTTGTACTCAATGTCATGCTTGGTTTAGCTCTTTTCCTTCTACTTCTGAAGCCAAGACTTGCTGTTCTTTGTTTTCTTCAGTATTCAAGATTACTCTTTTCTGAGCCTTTTGAATGCCTTTCCTTCTGTCTAGATGCTTTTGTCTGGGTCATTGCATGGCTTGGTTTCATACATTTTTCAAGTGTAAGTTCAAATATTATTAATTATTATTATTATTATTACTACTATTACAATGGGCTTTATTTTCCATCTAAATAGTCTATTTCTTTCCCCACCCCATGTATAACTGCCAACCTAGCTCTTGATCATTCATTAATTCTTGACATATTTTTTTCTTAGCACTTAACATTTCCTGAAATTATATTATTTGTTTCCCATTTACACATATAATGTCTATAGCTTTTACTATAATGTATTCTAAGGGTGGCAACTTTTTTTTTTCTATTCAATGTTCCAATTCCTCTGTCTAAACTATTAGACTAGATATCAAATAACTATTTATTAATTTTCTTATATTCAGAATATCTTCTAGAAAAATATTTTATATGCTCTAAAAACTGAAAAAATGTTAGTTTATTATTTTGGGATTGTATACATGTTTTATTATAATTATATCTTCCCCTACACTCAGATTCAGCTTATTCATTGAATTATCATAAAATTTAATTTACTATCTTGATTTTAACAATTAGTTCTGTGTTCCTTCAGAGTATGTTTTGTTCCTGTTTTATTCATCAATCTCTACAAAAATAACAGCGTGGAGATAAAAGTTGTCCCTGTTACTAATAAAAGGATTTTTGCCTAAGTTGATACTCTTTTAAAAGGAATTGTATATATATTCATAAAGAATTTACACAGATATAAAAACTGTTAAAATGTTATAATCGCAACATTTGACTACAGGTAGGGTGGTGACTATGTAAAGAAAGAAAAACATAAAACTAATAAGTAGTGTTTTTGTTTTGTTACTCTGTCTTAAATCTAGAAACTCAATAAATCTAATGAAACTTTCCCTCAACCTCATAACACATTATTCTAGAGCCATGGGACTACAGAAGAAAAATTGTAGAAGGAGGTATCTTTTTTGGAAAATGTCATCTGTGAGTTGAAATTGGATTTCAATACTATGGCTTAAAGATGTTATTATTTCAGTATATTTATGGATTCAGTATCTGTAATACAACACAGTGAGGATGAGTAATAAGTAGGCTTAAATTGAGACTCTAAAACAGAACAGTAAATACAATTTTATTGTTATCACTGTAAGTGTGGAATGGAAATCAAGATTGGAAAATGGCAATGCACTATGGGTATTCCATTTTCAAAAGAAATGAACTTCTTAAGAGGAGAGGCAGAAGAAAAAAATACATATACCTTCATGGAAATATATAAATGTGAAGGTAGAAACTTGCTGATAACCAAGGGAGAATAAGACTGAAATTATATGAATAAGTGAATGTGATGTGAGCTTTTATAGAGATGGGAAAAAAAGATAGTTTTTGAGAGAAGACAAAATTTTCATGGAATTTCTTCAAATAGCCAGCTCTACTGAGAATGTTTTTGCTTAAAATATAGTGTCTGAGAATTTCTTGAATTATTTTGCCCATAAATTATTCTCTCAGAAATCAGAATAACAAAGTAAGGCAACTTGTCAATTTTAATTCCAACTTAGCAAAAAAAAAAAAAAAAAAAAGAAATTTATCTGTATCTATATCTATCTCTCTATAGATATAGATACAGATATATTTCTATAGATAGAGATATAGATATATTCAGTACAATGGTTGTTATGGTTCCATAGAAGAGTGCAATATTTTTGTCTTTTAGTTCTCAACAATCACAAAAGAAAAACCACAGACATAATAAAATAAATATCCTGAATGACACTATGCAAAAGTTCAAATTAGAAAAGTGATGAATTAAAACATTTCTGAGAAAAATATAGACAGATGCTAAACATTGCCCAAAGTGGGTACACTATTCAAATGCAATGCTTATAGAAAAAGATCTGAGAAAATAATTTCAGAAGGCAGTGTATAGTTTATTCTTCTCATGAAGTCCATTGTATCATTGGCTAATGGAAGGAAATTCTAGTATTTATTGCTGAAAAAACACTCTAAAACTTAATGTTTAAATCTATGATGAATTTGTTTGCGACTTAAGAAAAGGACAGCTCACTGGGCATCAATTGGATCTGGGCACAGGCTGGGAACTAGAACAACCTTTACTTTTAGTAGATGGTATCTCTCATAGTTCATGTGTTTGTCAGCTGGTTCCTCAGTTGCAGCTATTGCTGGGACACCAACATGTGAATTTCCCATGTGGTTGTTTCATTTTTGAATAGTATGGTGGCCATAATTCAAAGATGACCACCCAAAGAGTAAAGAGAGTATCAGTGAAATCTACACGACCTAGCAGCTTTTATGACGTAGGAGACATCATGTATCATCATTTCCACCTCATACTACTGGTTTAATTTGAGCTGTTTAGGCCAGCTCATATTTAAGGGAGGATGGTTAGATTCCTTCTTTCCATGAAAAGCTGATCAAAGAATGTGCAGATGTGTTTTAAATCCAACATAGATGCTTTGAATTTTTTAAGACCATGAAATCTGTTTAACTTAGCATTATCTGATTTTCTTGCTCATAGTTTTCTGAGATGACACTAATTAACATCTTGAAGATACTATTCTAAAAAAAAAAAAATCCTCTTGAGGGAGCTCTTCCTTCAAGTACATAGTATGACTGAGTTTATTTGAGCAGCAGGAGCTTAATGAATGGGATTAGAGTGAATTGCAATGGATTTCTAAGAAAAATTTAGTCATACAAAAGTCTAAAACTATGCTCACATTTTGTCCGTTCTGTAAAGAAACAAAAAATGTTACCTTTATTTTTTAACCTTCTTCTTCAATTTAGTGCTCATCCATCTTTTTGCTATTAGTAAACCTTTAATATGTTTGAGCAAAGTAGACAGATATACACACCACTAGCAATGTGATCTTTAAATAGAAAATAAGATCTATTGAGTAAAGCTTACAGCAGAGAAACTTAAATCATTCATAGGTCTTCCAATCTCTCATTATTTTATAAATAGGTATGTTTAGGCCAGATACACTGGCTTGGATACACTAACACAGAGAACAACAGAAGAGAGACCCCACCTTGGTAATATTTTATACCTTTATATGAAAAGGGAGAAAAGGCATCTAGAACCTAGACTTGACTATGTCATGAGTTACTACTTTAAAATATGATAGGTAGCCTGGGACATTTACCCATGAAGCATTTTGTAACTCTCCCAGGAAGAAGTGCCTTCCTCTTTTGAGTTACCATAATATTTTGAATAGTATCCTATCTCTTCAAAGCCCTTTTCCTCATCTACTCTCATTCCTATCTTTATCTTCACATTTGTACTACTTTTTCCCCCCAACATAAATCTGTCTCTTCCCTATTTAAATGAAAATCAGGTATCTAGAATATACATTTTCCGCTTACCATTAAACTCTTTTGCTTTCAAAACAATGTGTATTTTGCAGACTGTTAAGTTGAATTCACTACAATAATAAATTTTCTTTACCATTCCATTGAAACTCCTCCTCCCAGGTCAATGAAAAAGTGTCCTACTTAGGAAATGGAGAGGCTACTTTCAAACTTTTTATCATCTGTCTTTTCTGTTGCATTTGACATGGTTGACCACACTTTCCTTCTCTTCTTCCGCTTTCTATTAATGTTTAGCTATCTCCAATCTCCCAATGTGAATATATAGTATATCCAAAATCTGTGCTGTTTTTGAAATTTCATATCTCAGGAAAGTATGCTTTCCTGCTTTTGGTTTTTCTAAGAATAGTTCCTAAAAACTTAGAGTCTTTCTTGATACCTCCTTTCTCTCACCTACCAATTCCCTACCAGTCACCAAGAATAATCAACCCTTCACTTACACTATGTCTTAGTTTTTGTTTTTGTTTTTTTTTTTTCCCTTAATACTTTCCCTTTATTAAGTCAGGGCATCACAGTTCTTTCTCTGGATTATTAATAAAAACTGTCCCTAATATTTCACTTCCTTGTGTCAAGCACTCTCTAAACTATTCACCCAACTGTTATTAGAAGGAAAACCTTTACTTGCTGAAAACCACTCACTCTCTATAGCCATACTGACAAAACCTGCCATTTCCAGAACTCCATAATCCTTTTTTCTTCTCGGTTTTACATGACGTCCCATCTACTGCAATTGCTTTTCTTCCCCTTCTTTACCTGATAAACTCCCTGCCCTTGACAACTGGGCTTAAATATCACATGTTCTGAGCATTTTTCCTTATATCACTCACTTCTATATTATTAAGATGCATTGGTAATATGGTTCTATATAATCTTCTTGAGATATTTCAAGTATTTATTTCATGGATTCCTTGTAGATGGATTCCATGTTTCTTATTTTCCTAACATAGAGCCCAAAATGTATTTGCTTAGTGAAAGAATATGGGAAAACAGAGAAGTGTCATATTCTAATGTAACTATTTAGTCATTAGTTCCTCTCACTTAATTAAATTTAATGTATAAAACCATATTTTATTTATAATTCTAGTACACTAAAACTCAAAATGGGTCTATCCCTAAAAGTATTTTATTTTGTTAAAAATGATATAAATGGTGTTTCATTAAAAATGCTGTTAATGGCATACCATTTTATTAAAAATTGTGTTTACTATTGCTACTGATATAAAAAATAGATAAAACAAAAATAGAACTCTTGCATCCATGGAAGCTGTCTTTTTCCCCTATTCTTTCTTCCTTCCTCCCTTTTTTTTTTTAAGTAGTTTCCACACCCAGAATGGAGCCCATCATGAGGCTTGAACTCATGTCCTGTGATCAAGACCTGAGCTGAGATCAAGTTAGACTTAACCAACTGAGCCACCCAAGCAGCCCCATGGTAGCTGTTTTAATTCCTTATCCCTGTGCCCAGAGTAGTCTTTTGGTACATTTTCAGGATGGTTACTACTTTACAGAAGAAATTATCATTCCAACTAAAATCTCATATATATCTAAAAGTACAAAACAGGAAATTCACTCTGAGAGGGGAGAGCTTTCTTGTCATTTGTTTTTTAATGTGCCCAAAGAATCTGGGACAGTGCAGGACACTGAGTAGCCAAATAATACATATTTGTTGAACAAAAAAACTTGGTTTGAATAGATAGTAATATGAACTGGGGACCAACTAAACTATTATTATTGCCAAGGAGGAAATATGACCATATATACGTATTATATATTCTCTTCTTGATATCTCTAAATCACTCATATATCCATTGATACCATATTCACATTCTCTCACAAGACACTGTTAAATGACCAGTCCCTAAATTTAATACATTTTTAATCTATTACCAAAAAATCTATTGATTTAATAGGCTTTTTAAAAATTAATAACCAAAAACACTTTTGTCACCGCCCTAAACACTTAATAACCAGAAATACTTTTGTGATATCTAAGGACATGATAGCTTTTTTTCATTCACAAAATGTGTGATACAATGAATTCTTTGGAGGAAGGAGGCTTAATTAGGTAACTACAAACACATGGTCTCACATCACTAAAGGTTTGCCCTGCCTCTAAGATATGTAAAGCTCATTTTGGCAAAGATTAAGGGACCCATGAATAATCCTTCATTGTGTAGAAAACATGCTATTATTGTGCCTGTATTTTTTCTTTTGTGCCCTTAGAGGGTAACCTGCATTCTTTAAACAAGAAAATCAGGCTCAGTTACTTTCTAGCTACACTGAAAGTATAGTGTAGCTGTGCACTACTGGTCATGCACCTATCAGGTCCTTTTTTCTAACTCTTCCCTCCAGAATGTCATTTTCCTCCATTATTTGTTCACCTCACACTTTCATTTCATTTAGATTTATGGTCAAGTGTCAGGTCCTTGAAGAGGTCTTCCCTGGTCAATGCATCCTCCTCACCCCTGCTTTATTTTTTTTTCATAACACGTATTGCTACCTGCTGTTGCTACAGAAATGTATGTGTATTCACTTGTTTATTTTACTCTCTAACATAAGAATGTAAGCTTCATGGGAGCAGAAGCTTTTTCAGTCATTTTTGGTGCGATATCCTGAATAGTTAGTAGCATGCAGTAAGCATTCTACCCATAGTTTTTAAGTAAAATTTAAAAAAATAAATAAATAATAAACAAAAGGGTAGATTTAGTTATGGGAAAATTGGTAGAACATGTTTTATTTAAGGCAGACTGGGTAAGTCTTCACCAAATTAAGAGGGACCTTTAAGAAATAATCTTGTAAGATTCCGTCCCAGCAAGAAGTAGCCAAATGCTGATTCCCTGTATATCTTTACAGAGACCAAGTGGAGTACCATTTCTTTTTTTTTTATTATGTTAATTGCCTTATAGTGCATCATTAGTATTTGATGTAGTGTTCTAAGATTCATTGTTTGCATATAACACTCAGTGCTCCATCCAATCTGTGCCCTCCTTAATACCCATCACCAGGCTCACCCATCCATTTCTCAAAAAAAGCCCTTTCTAAATAAGAGAGGGAGAAGAATTTATCCTAAAGCTGTGTCTTCCATTGGTCAGTGTCCCCATGGTTATAGTGTACCTATATACCATATATCAAAACTTCTCAAACCTGTCACTAGGCAAGCTAAGTCCTCTGCAGGCTCATTCTGGCTGGTGCCCTGCTGCAACGGACTTGCCTTGTCAATCAGTGCTGCCAATGTGGGGTTCTTCAACTGGTGGTAGCAGCAGAAGCAGCAGCAGCAGCAGCTGTGACCTGGCTTCTTGGTCATTTTGAGCTTGTTTAGGATCATAACATAAAATATTTAGGTTCTTATTAGGTCCAGGCTGAAGTACTGTAACTTTTTCTCATTCAGCTTCTCAGCATACTCAATTTCCAACCCAAGTTTGACTAAGATATTCCAAAAATGTGAGCGATCTGACCTCATCCAAATGATAAACAGATTTTTAAGTTTTATAACTGTGATATGCAATCCAAGAGTTCTTGACAGGCAAAACATTCACCAGTCTAAAGATCTCTAAGATAATTTTGGCTTTTACAAGTGTTTAAGTTAGATTAGTTGATCAATTTCATAGCCTTAGTCACTAAATGTTCATTTTGTAGATTCATCTTAAGAAATTATTTGCCTACTGAGGGAATATCTTCTCTAACCTAAGATTGGCTCTTCATAGAAGAAGGAATACAAATTGTTAAATTGCTAAATATTTTGGAAATTATTAAGCAAGTGTAATTACAATTGTTCGAAACAGAGGGTTTGCTAATTATCTTTAATTGCTAACACGAGTTAAGTGGTAAGCATTGAGGAGGCAGCCACCATGCACCTAAACCAACATACTTATTATAACTTGTTTGGGTGTTGAATCTAATAAAGTATAAGCTCCATTAAGACATAGAATGGTTCTATTATTCACTCATTGAGTAGTAGGTCCCTAAAACATATTTATTGTGGCTAAAATCACTGGCTCCTTAGAAGTGGTCTAAATAAACACCACTTTCCTGTTCATTTAACCAATCTAAATAATGTTGCCTATCGTCAGTTTTGTGTTCTGATTTCTTGTGCAAATACATGTTTTTTTAAAGATTTTATCCTTATTTAGTTTAGACAGAATGTGTGAATGGGGGGAGGAGCAGAGGGAGAGGAGAGGCAGAGAATCCCAACCAGACTTCTTGCTAAGTGTAAAGCCCCACATGGGGCTTGATCTCACAACCCATGAGATCATGACCTGAGCCAAAATCAAGAGTCACTCAACTGCATGAGCTACCCAGGCACCCCTGCATCTTTTTTATATATGTGTGTGTCTTCTTTCTCCCTCTACTGTCCTTCTATGTAAATACACATATATACACATAATGTTATACAAGTACTATACACACACACACACATATATATCTGTTCTATAATGTACATTGATATATGTCATATATATGCACATATATATTAAGTTCCACCTGTTAGAATAAACACAAACTATGATTTAATACCTGTGTTGTAGAATCACTAATGCTAAGATCTGTCTTATGACCCAAAGAATCTTCTTTGAATTTGTCCATTTCAATCTTGGATTTTTTTTTCATGCAGACACTGAACATTTATTAATTTATTACTGGTATGATAGGAGTTACATTAAAACTAAAAAGTGACTCTAGTAACCTAGATCTATAAGTGAGTGTAAGTAGATTAAGCAGGATCTTTGACTTCTCTGTTTATTGACAATCAAAAACAAGTACTGACTAGAAAAATGTCCTAGAAAATGCTTGGTCTCTGGACTCTGATAGACCTGAATTTGAAATGTGACCCACCATTTTCTTGCTATGGAACTTTAACAAATCTTGGATCCTTAGTTTCCTCATCCTATAAATGGAGATATTTATTGGACCACATTTCAAGGATAGTGTAGGATCAGATAGAACAAATTACATGGTATATAGTAGGCATACTACATTTAGATATTTATACTAGAGATATAGAACCATCAAAGTATTTATATGTAATTTATTTTGGAATTTAATTCTTTTGACATTTTCCCTTTGTGAAATCCTAGGTCATTCTCTTCTCTTGACTTGACTTTTCCTCTTCTGCAGAAGAACAAAATAAGGATGATGTTGAATCTCCAGAGCTGGGAAAAGATAGTCTGTATATGCAAATATGTTAAATGAGAATTTTTCTGTTGTTAAAAGCTTGGTCAGAGATCCCAGTTGATCCTGTGGAAAGGTAAAATGAGTGCTACACCCCCTAAGTCATACTTGATAAAATATTTTGACATTGGTTTATGACTTTAGTTTATTATCCAACTCAGAACATAAATAAGTATGTTCAAAATCTGTGGAGATTATAGAGCATGGATTTATTTCAGAGGAATTACCTGCCTACTGTGCTTCTGGAGATAAAACTATATCACTTTAAGATACATGAAGGAAAGTTCAAGATAACTATTTTTGGACTTTGGCATGAATGCATTGGAGATGGAATAGTTCAGGGAATTATATCTGACTCACTTTTGAAATCTCTAGCTTGACATCTGTTTTGGGACAGAAGATCAAGAAAGAATGCTTAAGGATTCAGGGGCCAGACATAGACCCTGTGAAATAAGATCAGCTATGAGCTATTTTGAAAAGAACCCCACACAAGAGATCCTTGTTCCTAGAGGCAGGCTGACAGCAGCAGAACAATGTTGGCATGTATATTTAGATAAGAAGCCAAGGTATATGTTGTAAGCATCAAAGTGACATTTTCTACAAGAAATGGCAGTTCAGCAGTCCCAGATTACTACAGGTGATATATAGAGAAAGGAATCATGTGCCTTGATACCTACAGGCTTCCCAGGGGAAAGGAAGACCATATTAGGGAAGAAGGATATTTGAAACTGAGAGTGTAGGTTTTTTGGGTTTTTATTTTGTTTTGTTTTTCTTTTCGTTTTTTGTTTGTTTGTTTTATTTTTTTATTTTACATAGGACGGGGTGTTTCAATGCCTAAAAATCATGTATTTCCCGAGAGTAAATGAAAATGTAAAAGTTGATGAGGATGTGGTCCATGGTTATGGGTAAAGATATTTCTCTTTTCGTACTGTAATATATACAATTCTTTTAACAAGTGCAATTATTTTAACAAATATTTCCATGAACTTAACATGTAACTTAACTCCTTGTAACATTGGAGTTGAGCAAATGGATTCAGTTAAGCTTGGTGGATTTTTTTATTTTTTTATTTTTTTTATTTTTTTGAGCGGGGGATTGATTTGAGTACTCATCAGATGAGCTAGGCATCCATGAAAATGATGTTGGGAAGGTATCATAGAGCAGAAATTATCATCTGTGGTAGACACCGAGATGTACCTCCCAGATTTCTCTTTAAGGAAGGACTCGTTGCCCAGTGGTATGAGGTACATTCAGTGGACACCTCCTTTGGAGATTGCCTCAACTAAAGAACTATTTTGTCTAACGTTACATCCTTCCCAGAAAAGTCCATAACTTGTGTCTGAGCTAGGCACAGCCACTTCTACCTACTATAAAACAGTCTGCTTGGCAATAATTGTTTTAGAGCGCTCTACTAGGTTGACCACAGTTTTTTCAATTTTTAAATTAAAAAAAAAAGGATACACACAATAACATGACTTAATTTCATAGACTAATGTTGAGCAAAAAAAGTCAGACAAAATAGTACTCTTTATAAGTTTACATTTATAAAATATTCAAAAAGAGGCAACACTAACCAAATGAGAGATAAAAGTCAAAATTGTAGTCACCTCAGGGTAAGGAAAAGTTGAGGGTTCAGGAGATGAAGGGGAATGAAGAATCCTCCTGGAAATAGTATACATCTTGATCTTGATGATAAATACATGGGTGTATTCGCATGTAAGATTGGTGTATTTTATTTATGTCTCAAAAGTATTAGGGGCGCCTGGGTGGCTCAGGTCATGATCTCAGGGTCCTGGGATCGAGCCTCACATCAGGCTCTCTGCTCAGCAGGGAGCTTTCTTCCCCCACCTCCTCTGTCTGCCTCTCTGCCTGCTTGTGATCTCTGTCCGTCAAATAAATAAATAAAATCTTAAAAAAAAAAAAAAGTATTAAAGACAAAAAGGTACAAACAACAACAACAACCTTAGAAGGAAACCAGTGGATGGCAGACACAATGAAATATTGAAAGATACTGGGAATTTGTACTTTATTAGGTCATACTTAAGACTGATTCTGCATTCTAGTCCCAGCCCTAATTCTCAATGTCTTCCATTCCCAGGCAAGCCATTTGTAAGGTTTTTTGAGTTTTTTTCTTTTTTTTTTTTTTAAGCTAGTGTTATACTTATGATAAAACCATCATTCTGGCCCCAAAGTTATCATATATAAAACTTTTAAGTATAAATATTTTTAATATTTCTCCTAATGATTACATCTAGCTATAAAGTAAGTCAGTTAACAATTTTGCCTTTTTGAAAACACTGTCTTTTTCCTTATAAAATACTTACTTATCTGCTTAATGATTGACTATTAATTATAAATATTAGATTTTCATGTTAAAAATTATAATTTTGTGCTCAAAGCAGGGCTCTTCCTCACATAATGACTTTTGTTATATGAAGATTAAGACTTGGGATGTTTATGCACATAGCTAAATTATAACTGGGAATGAAGTCACTGATGAAATTTCTGGCCCACATGATTAGAAACAGAAACAAATTCAGTAGTTACGTAACAATATGTCACTCTTGACACTTCTGCCTCACGTATTGATTTTTTTTTTTTTTTGGAGCTATGTAATATAATTTTATGACTCTCTTCAAACTCCAAACTAAGATTTAAACCAACGTGGAAATAAATTTTGGGGTCTTAATTCTGGAATTTAAAAAAATGCTAATATAATCACCTGAATTGGAGGCAAGGAATGGAAAAGTGAGTAATTTTAAATAATAGAAAATGTTAATTATGAAATTTTGTTCTGTTTTGTTTTTGGTACATTTACAATTTGAGAATGAGTGCCTAATTATTCCGTTTTTCAAATACACTATCAAAGACAATTAATGCAATTTCAGGTTTTATTGGGTTTAAAGGAATTTAACTAGGTAACGTACCACTTTGGTTGTACCAAAGACAGCCATTAGATATTTAAATCTCATTAAAATGTGCATTGCTGTATGGGTATCTGTCAATAATTGAGCAACTCTTTATCCATTGTGGAATACGAAGAAACCTTTTTAATCACCTTGCTATTTTAGGACCTATGTAACAATGTTATTCTAACTGCTTTTTTAATTTTCATTTTCTTGATTTGCATCTATTAAACTTTCTGATTAGAATTCATAGTTTTTCATTAAAAGGGTTTAAGCAATGATGCAGGAAAGGTATGTGGGGAATTTTTTACCCAATTTTTGTCACCTAAAAATTTTGTCCCCTACTGAGTCTTGAGTAGAAGCTCTTTCTTAGCAATATATTTCTATAAGTGCAAAATACATTCAATGAATGTAAAAAGAACATCAGATGTTTTAAAATTTATTACTCTTCTAAATTGGCACTGTGATCACTTTTAGAATAACAATAGAAATTACATACATAAATATTGTGAAGAAGGGCCCAGTTGTAGGCTTAAAGACAATTTTTTTTTGTATATGTCCTACATCTGCATTGAACACCAAAAATTATATGCACTTCACATCTACTGATTTTTCATCTATGTTTTATCTGTATGCTATTTTGAGCTACATATTTTTATTTCATACATATATTCTCACATGCTGATTTTTTAAACACATGCACATAGATATACATTTGTATGTATACATATGTATACACACACACACACACTTTTTATTTTTTATTATTTTAAAGATTTTATTTATTTATTTGACAGACAGAGATAACAAGTAGGAAGGGAGGCAGGCAGAGAGAGAGGAGGAAGCAGGCTCCCTGCTGAGCAGAGAGCCCGATGCGGGGCTCCATCCCAGGACCCTGAGATCATGACCTGAGCCGAAGGCAGAGGCTTTAACCCACTGAGCCACCCAGGCACCCCAACACACACACTTTTTAAAAAAATTAACAGTGTGATATTATTTTCAGGTGTACAATATAGTGATTCAACACTTACATACATGCTGACTTTATACAGTTATCCACAAATATACATAGATTTTAGATATATAATAGATTTTAGATATATAAAAGTTTATTTCTAATTTATATGTTAGTAAAGATAATGACAATGACCTTGAAAAGGAGATAGTAAAAGTAAAGTTATAATTTTTAAAATTCTAATATTTATTACATATCTATATTTAGAGTACTAAATTTACCATTGAGGGAATGCCTTCTATATGCAAATCTTTGTGCTTATGTCTAGGTATGTTTGAAAAAAATAGCAGCTTTGTCTACAAAGAAGTAAAAATCACAAGGAACATATACAGTTGAAGGGAATATTTGTAATTTCCCTTTTGTGTACATTTTGAACTCATTTTAACTCACTGCTCTGCTTTTGTAGCTTCAAGTTTGGAATGCTGGTAATAATTTTTACACTATGTAGTCCAGTCCTCTAGCAGGATTTGATGAAAACTGAACCTAGGTGTTCTAGCAAGATTCTCTAGTGATAATTTGAACTTGGAGTTATGAGATTTTATATTTGTTTTTCCCAGTAACTTAACAGAACAAATATAAATTTAGGACCCATGATATAGCCATACCTTCAATATAGTGAATATTAAGAAGCAGAGAAATATGATCTGAGAAATCAGAGAAATTTTCACTGAGCTTTCACACTAGAAGGAAAGAAGTTTTATAATATAATCACAAAATCATTCATTATTAAACTTGAGAGTTCTTATAAAAAAGAGAAAAAGAGAGAAGTAGGTTGGACATGCTAATGTGCCAGTTGGAGTATACTATAGGCTCTCAATTTGTTCATCTGTGAAATGGATGGGTTGGATCACACAACTTCTATACCTTTCTGCTTAAACATTCTTCATAGCATTTTGTAACCCAATACTTAGGTTGTGTGATAAAAACTTAGGTTGTGTGTTTTATTACATATGCACAAAAAATAATTTGCATAGTATTATACTTTTTGGCCTGCTTTTATTTCAATACACATTGATCTATTTTGACTTAAGTAATATGTACTATTTGAAAATCTAGGTATAGTAGAGGATAAGAAGTTGATAAAGATGCCATGATTTACTGAAGTGAAGGTAATTTTTTTCAAGGTTTTGTGAAATAAAAAATAGTTCCTAAGCAATATTTGGAATATCTAATAAACAAGAAAAGGAAAACACTTTAAAAACTTCAACCCATTCTTTCCTTATTTACTGAATTAGAATCCTACACTGAACCTAAATTGAAGTGCACTCCGAAGCCTGAAATCAGGTTTTGCTCCTGCTTTCTCAATAGAATCACAGTCCCTTGGGAACATTTTCCTCTCACTGAGCTACATCTCAATCAGCAGACAATTCGCCATGGAGACTCAGTTTGAATTCTTGCTTCATCGAGTCACACTCAATTGAACATAGAGGCCTGTGATCATTAAAGGCTGCAGCTTTCTCCTGACAGCTTCATGGAAGCGATCCAGAGCTACTCAGTATCCGAATTTCATATTCCCTTGAAATTGGAGCTGCACACAGTGCTGTGCTGTGACCTTTTCCTTTAGGTTCTTCTTTTTTTTCCCCCTCTGCAGTTTGAAAGGTATAGGCACATCAAAAAAATTTCACTAAGGACAATCTCATAATAAAAAGTGATAGGAAAGGTCACAGCATACAGTAAAGATTAATTTAGTCAAGGTAGGCAGCTCTACTCTATATATGATAAAATGTTTGGGATTAAGTGATTGTGGGTACTGCTTTTATTTGTAGTTATTTAAGTGGAAATATTTGAATATTAGGACTGTTTGTTTTTATTCAGGAAAATGTAAGATCCAGTTTTCAGTTGTTTTGTTGCTTTTTTAATTGACAGTCCAGAGAATCAATGCAATCTGTAAGTATTTAACTCTTCTTAATTGATTTCAAGCTGTGACTCAACCTACTTCAAATTACATATTTCCTATCCATTCTTTTATGGATAATGTCTTGACTATATTTTAAATTAAGTTAGATTTTTTCTATTTTTAAGTTATGATCTAGTGACCCAATTAGCTATTAGTGGTACACCTTTAAGTCTTGTGTAAGCAAAGGCAACAACTTACTAAATACACAGAAGTTTCTTCTTATACAGATTTGTGTCCTAAACACTACACAGCATATGTGTTTGTAGTAGTCCTTTTGGGTACTGCTCAGGAATAGAGCTGTGGAAAGAATGGAGATGGTATGTGTGTCCCTGGAAGGATATTTAAGAAAAATTAGAATCCTAAAGACCTAATCTTCCCTAACTCAGTTAAGAATATCCCATTTATATCATCATTTCCTTTTCTGGACGGACGAATGTGGGGACATGTATTTGCAAATGAGTTTCTTGGGCTCATGGCAAAGGAAAGTAAAGAAAGGAAGGAAAGAGGCTATTAGCCCTAAACAACACCTGCATCCCCAAACAGGGATACGCACTGTAGGCAAAATCAATAAGAGAAGTGGTGGGTTAGGATTTTGTGTGAGCTTTCCCAGAGAATCACTTTTGAGGCAGGTTTCTCTATTGTAAAATGAGATTGGCAATGATAACTGCGTCTCAGAAGATCTAATATTGGAAACGCTTTGTAAGTTACAACAGACTTATTCCTCCCCAAGTCAGTGTGATGTAAAACTCATAGGTTCTGTGCAAAAAACTAAGGGATTAGATTAAAGATATTAAAGATATATTCCTTGCCCTTTTCACCCAAACCGTTAATGAGGTCATTTGTATGTATCTCCTAACACTGCATGAAAGCCAATTCCACATGAACACTACAGGATATGGTAAATACGAAGCACATTGTCCACAGGGTAGTTGAGGAAACTCTAGCAAAACATGAACTATATGTTGAAAAAAAATTATTTCTTGAAAATACTTTCTCAAAATTCAACTTTCATTTACTATAACACAAAGGAAACATTTAATAAATAAGAACTCTGGGAATGATGGATCTAATTCAGATAAAAAGGATTTTTGAAGAGATAAAATTTGGGGTGGAGGAAGCAGTTGTCATGATGCTATTTGAGTCAGGTCCCTTAGGGAAACAAAGTACTTCAGCAAATTTCATAGACTACTATAGGAATTGCGTGAAAATAAGTAGGTCTCATCACTGACCTAAATCCATAAATAGAGTCGTAAATAAAATTTAGGTCTATTTTTATGACTTTACTAAGACCAGACTCTAAGGTAACTATAATAGGACTCTGCTTCCTGGTTCATCTACTGGCTGCATCGGAGTCATCTGGAGCAGATCAATGATACAGATTTCTGGTCCCTACCCCGAATCCACTCCACCAGAATCTCTGGAAGGGGAATGCAGCAATCTGTATATTTAACAATTTCAACAGTTTTCTCAGGATAAAACCAGTATAAGGAGATTGTGAGAGGACATGACAAAGGGAACAGAATGTAAACAAATTTAATGATATGCAAAAATTGCTTCTACCCTGCAGGCAAAAAGCTGACCTAGAATATCTGATAAATCATTGCTTTCTGATGCCCTTCAAAATGTTTTTCTCAACATGGATAAATTCAGTTCTTGAGCCACACTCTTTTTTCTGAGTGACTTAATCCTTTTTCTGGTGTTTTAGAAACATACATTAACAGCATCCCTGAAAGTGTTCTTTATTCTGAGAGATAAACGTGGTACTTTATTGACTTATAGGAAAAATAGCTGCATTGGAAGAAAGGCAAATAACAGGGGAATAGAAATAGTATCTGGTCCTTTCTTGTGTAACATTTTTTCACCTTATAAACCAGTTTTTCCATTATAATGTGCAATCATGCTGACAACAACCTTAAGAGCTTGAAGAACCACCTTATAGTTCACTCTGTGGGTTATTGAACTGGGACTTAAATTCTGTGGCTTGTTATTGCAGAAATATGATCGGTTTCCCTAAGCCATCTGTCATAAACATAGAAAATTATTTTGAATTAATAGAAACATAAACGAATAAAGGAGTCTCTTAAAAAAGAAAAAAATATGTTTCTGAATGTTTTTTCAGTAAATTAACTTTAAAAAAATATGGCATTACTGAATTGCAGCTTCAGCAAATACTTTAGTCCTTTAGGAATAAGTACAGGTTAAAGTGAAAAGATATATCCAGCTCTAAGCACTGAGGCACTTAGGTAAAACCCAAATGGAAAATAAAATTATGTATTTATGTTGTTAAAGACTGAAAATAAATAAGTCCACGGGGGAAGAAATAAATAAAATGATAAAGGAGTTAGCTTGGTTTAAAGGTGGACAGTGGTTATAGGTGATTAGTTTTAATTTTGGTACTGCTGAAAAAACAAAATTCAACCAAATAAATATGAAGATCTAATTGGTATTATTAAATGATTCATGAATTGGAACAGAATCTTATCTAGTAAATTCCAAGGAGTTTCACAAAATGGAAGGTTTTTACAGAGGGGAGGGTGGGACAAGATATTATTAGCCAAAGGAAAGACAGAATTGTTTCAGAAAGGTCAGATTCCCTGAGGGGCAAGGGCAGGAAGTTTTATTCAGAGAACTTTATCTTGCTTAGGATGGTGGAAGGGCCCATGTGACAGATTACCTCATTGGTGCTTATCAGAAAATACCTGACCGACCAGTTAAGACTACATTTCTGGGGAAGGTATAAAGTGCAATTAGGTTAGGTATTAAGTCCCAAATCAATTACTTGGCCTAAGTGACCCCAATTTAGGCCTGTGGTTTTCTTTTTAGCTGCACCATCATGGTGAACATCCTTTTCATGGCAGTCTCTCAGCATGATACAGCTAGCATAAAACAGGCTTGAGTCTAAATGATTTCTTTTGTTGTTTTTTTTTTTAATTTAAAAATAGATAAATAAAAATAATTGAAGTATATTTGACATATAACATTGTTATAAATTTAAAGTTTACAACATTGTGATTTGATACTTTTATATATTGTAATATTGCCATTGCGGTGATAATTAGCACCTCTATGGTGCCTCATAATTGTCATTTCTCTTTAGTGATTAAAATAATTAAGATATACTCTCTAAGCATGTTTGTTAGCAGATAGTTCTGTTCCCTGGCCTCAGGTTCTTGAGTTCTACCAAGAAAGAATTCAGAGCCAAACTCTTAAGCAAGCAAGAATTTAATAGTGGTCAAAGCAAAAGTTCACTCTCACAGAAGGAGAGTGGGCAGGGGTGGCAACTGCAATTTATAGTTTTTTGTTTTTTGTTTTTTGTTTTAATATAATTGCAAGGATTATGGGTCTCTGACTGAGATTGCCTCCAATCTTCTAAGGGACTCCTCCCATTGGTTGGGTGGAAAGAGATTTTAGCCTTATGTAGTCCTTGTTGGAACTGTCATGGCAGTCATCCTCCCAAAGGGGGTCACAACCACTATGTAAATGTATTATAATGAAGTTAGAGGTTACTTTAGGGCAGCGGTTATAGGGAAGAGTACAGCATATTCCTGGAGGTTTTTCCCAACGGCTTGCATTCTGGAGATGGTTGTTTCTGTCTTTTTCAACAATGGAACAGTCCCATTCTCTGATCACATCTAACTAACTGCCTACTCTATCATGTTTGAGGATGCTAATACAATATTGTAATCTATACTAATGATACTGTGCCTTATTTCTCTGGAGCTTATTTACTATTCATTTTAAGTTTGTATCTTGAAAAAAAAATCTGTCCTATTACTAGCTTGCTTTTTTTTAAGATTGCACCTATAATATCATTATAGTATTTGATATAGTATTTGATATCATTATAGTATTTGTATCTCTCTGTTGAACATGTCTCACTTAGCATAATATCTTCAAGGTCTATCCATGTTATAACAAATGGCAGGATGTCCTTCTTTTTTGTGGGTGAATAATATTCCATGTATATATGTATACATATGTATATTTATATCATATATATAACACATACATGCATATGTATATTGCATATTTTATGCACTTTTTGGCAGACACTTAGGTTATTTCTGTATCTTTACTATTGTGAATAATGGTGCAGATATATCTTTGATACCCTGTTTTCATTTCCTTTGGCTATATATAAGTAGAACAGCTGAGTCATATGGTAGATCTGTTTTACTTTTGGGGGGAACCTCCATATTGTTTTCTGTATGGCTGAACCTATTTACATTCCCACCAACAGTGTACAAGGGTTCCTTTTCTCCATATATTTGTCAGCACTTTTTATATCTTCTTGATGGTAGGCATGGTTCTAACGGGTGTGAAGTATGAGGTAGTATCTCATTTTGGCTTTGATTTACATTTCTCTGATGATTAGTGATGTTAAGCTTTTGTGTGTGTGTGTGTGTACCTATTGGTCATTTATGTGTCTTCTTTGGAGAAATATTTATTTAGTTTTTTACCTATTTTAAAAATTTGATTGTTTTTGTTGCTGGTTTTGAGTTGTATGAATTATATATTTTGGATATTAATCCCTCATCCAGTATGATTTGCAAAAATGTCCTCTCATTCTGTAAGGTTTTTTTTTTTTCTCCATCTTATTATTTCTTTTGCTATGCAGAAGCTTTTAAATATGATCTATGATCTAGTCTCACTTACTGATTTTTGCTTTTGTTGTTTGAGCTTTCGTCTCATATCCAACGCCAAAATCAATGCCAAGGACTTTCTTCTCTGTGTTTTCTTTTAGGAGTTTTATATTTTCAGGTCTTATGTTGTTTTTGATCCACTTCTAGTTAACTTTTGTGAGTGATGTAAAACAAATGCCCAATTTCATTTTGCTGTACGTTTAACCAGTTTTCCCAACACAATTCATTTAAGAAAATGTATTTTTCCCATTGGGTGTTTTGGTTCTCTTGTTGAATATTAATTGACTGTAAATGCAGGTATTTGATTCTGGGCTCTCTGTTTTGTTCTGTTGGTTTATGTGTTTATTTTAATGCCAGTACCATACTGTTTTAGTTACTATAGTTTTGTAGTATAGTTTAAAATCAGGAAGTGTGATGTCTCCAGCTTTGTTTTTCTTTCTCAGGATTGCTTTGGCCATTTGGGATCTTTCGTGGTTTCATAGAACTTTATGATTGCTTTTTATTCTGTTTCTGTGGAGAGTGCCATTGGGATTTTGATATGGATTGCATTAAATCAGTAAATGGCTTTAGGAAGTATAAATGTTTTAGCAATATTAATTCTTCTGATTCATGAAGAAAGGACATCTTTCCAGTTATTCATGGCTTCCATTTCTTTCATGAAATTCTTACAGATTTTATTATACAGATCTTTTACTTCCTTAATTAAATAGATTCCTATTTATTTTATTATTTTGATGCTATTATGAATAGGATAGGTTTTATTTCTTTTTGAGATGTTTTGTTATTTGAGTATAGAAATGCAACTTTTTCCATATGTTGATTTTATATCCTTCAACTTTACTGAATTCATTAATTCCAACAGCATTTTGGGGACTCTTTGGGATTTTCTGTATAAGATCATATCATCTACAAATAAAAACAATTGTATTGCTTCCTTTCAGATTTGGATGTGTTTTTATTTCTTTGTCTTACCTAATTGCTCTGGCTAATACTTTGAGTGCTATATTGAATAAGAGTGGTGAGAATGGGCACCCTTTTTTTTTTCTGATCTTAGAGGAATATTCTTTTCAATTTTTACTGTTGAATAGAACACTAGCTGTGGGTGTGTCACATGTGGCTTTTATTATGTTGAGGTAGATTCCTTTTATACAAAATCCGTTGAAGGTTTTTATTATGAAAATACGTATTTTATCAAGTCATTTTCTTTCTTTCTTTTTTTTTTGTTGTTGTTGTTGTAATTGGATGGAGCAATTTTATTTTAAAAAGATGTGAAACCTGGAAGAATTTAAGAAAAAAAATCCAAAGACTCTACCAATATTTTAAAAATATATGACATAAAAGACTTCATATACTCCAAATTTTATATAATTTTATATAACTTTACATAACTCCAAAGTTTGGAGTTAAGTCATACACTTGGAGAAAATCTAGACAACATACATAAAAATAGAATAATTAATTTCCCAAATATACCAAAACTATATAGAGTAAGTATGTAATACAATAAGCAACTCAATTTTATATAATGAGATTTTGCAATTAAAAATTCATAAAAAATAAAAAATGATAATATTGTCATACTAAGAATAAAAGACACATTGCATTGAGATTATTATATATATTTTTTAATGCAGGCAATAAAATATGCAAATTATAACTCTACTATTGAAAACTTCTCATACACTTTCATGATATATGTCATGGTAGCAGTGTCTATGTCTGAGAAGTAGGAATATAAATGATTTTATTTTTTATTTTCTTTTGGGAAATTCTTTCTGAATTTTCAACAACAAACATATCAACTACCACCAAAAATAAAAGCTTTGTGAATGTACTATGGATGTTATTTTTTTCTTCTTCCAACTTTTACCTGTTTTCCAAATTTACTTTATGAACGTATTTATTTCTCAGGATAAGCTAGGTTATCCCACAATAATCAAGTGATTTTCTATATCTATTGCAAAAATATCATGTAATTTTTATCTTTCATCCCTTTAATGTGATGTATTGCATTTATTATTGTGCATATGTTGAACCATCCTTATATCGCAAAGATATATCCCATTTGGTCACGGTGTATAATTCTTTAAATGTGTTCTTGAAATTCAGTTTGCTAATATTTTGTTAAGAATTTTTGCACCCAGGGGTACCTGGGTGGCTCAGTGGGTTAAGCCTCTGCCTTCGGCTCAGGTCATGGTCTCGGGGTCCTGGGATCGAGCCCCACATCGGGCTCTCTGCTCAGCAGGGAACCTGCTTCCCCCTCTCTCTCTGCCTGCCTTTCTACCTACTTGTGAGGTCTCTCCGTCAAATAAATAAATAAAATCTTTAAAAAAAGAAAAAGAATTTTTGCACCCATGTTTATCAAGGACGTTGGCTCAAAGTTTCCTTTTCTGATGATATCCTTATCTGACTTGGATGGCAGGGCAATGCTATTCTCATAGAATAAGTTTGGAAGTGTTCCCTCCTTTTCATTTTTTTTTTTTTTTAGAAGAGTTTCAGAAGGATTGGTGCTAATTCTTTACATGTTTGGTAGAATTCACCAGTAAAGCTATCTGGTTCTAGGGTTTCTCTGTGAGGTGGGTTCTGATTACTTATTTAATTTCTTTACTCATTATTGGTCTGCTTAGATTTTCTATTTCATCCTGATTCACTCTTTCTGAACGCTTTTTCACTGCTTTTCTTGGAACTCAGAGTCACTAAGACTATGACTTTCTGCTAACTTGCAGGGCAAGTGGTATAATTAAATAAACATTAGACTAGAAGCAAGACAGATCAGGTTCTAGTTATGCTTTATCCACTGTTGTCTATAATACATTATGTAATCTCATGAAAACTTAGCTTTATAACTTATAAAACGATTGACTTGAGCAAAATTATCTTGACATGCTCTTATGAATATTAATACATCTTGAAGAGCACCTGGGTGACTCAGTCAGTTAAGGATCTGCCTTTGGCTCAGGTCATGATCCCAGGATCCTGGGATTGAGCACCAAGTCAGGGTCCTGGCTCAGTGGGGAGTCTGCTTCTCCTTCTCGCTCTGCCCATCCCCCTGCTCATACATGTGTGCTCTCTCTCTCTTTTGTCTCTCAAATAAATGTCTTAAAAATTAATATCAATACATTTTGAAACTATAGATCCTCGTAGACTGAGGTGACCAACTGACAAATATTCATATATGTCTGTTGCTAAATGATAGTTGTGCATCAATAGTTCTATTTTTCAGTTTTAAAGGGTACAATATCAGCCTCAGTGGATTTAATTACCAATAGCCAAATATTATGACTTCTGAATCAGTAGCTCAAGCTTCTATTTTCTGCTTCAGCCTTTCTTATCTCACAGGCTTCACCTCAAAATAAGCCTGTTAAAAAATTTAACTCTACTCATTTTCATCCCTTTTGCAGAGACTCTACAACATTCCATATTTTTGTTAAAGGTACGTTTACTCAACCAATTGCTAAAACATGAAATTTGAGCATCATCTCAAGTCCTTTCTCTTTCCTAACAAATCAGTCACTAACCCAAGCTATTGTTCATGTTGAAAATTCTCAAATGAATCTCATTTCCTCTATTATTATTGCTATGGCCTTTATTATAGACCTTAATATATTCTGCTCAAACTAAATGACTTCCTAAATATTTTGTTTCTCCTTTTTCAAATTCTGTCACTGTAATTATCTTTCTAATTTATCAACATTATTGCTTTCTGATATTCCCTTTATTGATTTGAATCACCTACTGCTAACAAATATGTATCATTTTGGAATTCTGCTTTGACCTAATTTAGTTTTTGGCTCAAAATTTACCAACTTTTGTGGAGATTCAAAGAAAGAAATGGCTACACAGCTGGTATCTGCCCTGAAGAATAAGTTGTTCCTCAACTCACCTATGTGCTCCAGTAATATTGTGTGCTTGAGGTATCTGTGGTCAGCTGGGATGCTGAACAATAATGATGGCAGCCTGCATTAGATGGAAAATGACACTAGATTTTGAAGCACAGCCATTCCATCTTTATTTTTTTTTAAGATTTTATTTATTTATTTGACAGACAGAGATCACAAGTAGGCAGAGAGGCAAGCAGAGGAAGGGAGAGAAAGAAGCAGGCTCCCCGCTGAGCGGAGAGCCTGATGTGGGGCTCGATCCCAGGACCCTGAGATCATGACCTGAGCCGAAGGCAGAGGCTTAACCCACTGAGCCACCCAGGTGCCCCCAGCCATTCCATCTTTAGAAAGTAACATCTTTGGGGTGGTTGGGTGGCTCAGTTAGTTAAGCATAGGACTCTTGGTTTTGGCTCAGGTCATGATCTCAGAGTGGTGAGATTGAGCCCCACATTGGGCCCTGTGCTGGGCATGAAACCTGCTTGAGATTCTCTCTGTTCCTCTCCCTCTGCCTCTCCCTCACTCATGCTTGCTCCCTTTCTCTCACTCCTAAATTAAGTTAAATTAAATTAAATTAAATTGAATTAAAATATAAAAAAAGCAAAGAAAAAACAAAACAAAACAAAAAACAACAAAAGAAGAGAAAAGAAAAAGAAAGTAACATCTTTGACAAATCAGTTCTTTGGATTTCTACCACGATCTAATAGAGAATGAATTATGACTCTTTGGTAACGTATGATCATGTGACCAGAAATGCCCAAAATGAAACAGGTGGTTTCAGATACATCTAGCCACAGAGTCCTAAATAACAGGGACCACTTGTTTAAGTATAACTGACATGTATGATGTCTAGCTTGAGTAGTTACTTCAGACACAAGTAAATTTCAGGATAGAAATTTCTTGATATGCCCTGTGGTTCAACTATTGACCCAGTGCAGTCTCTATCTCTACATGTACATATATGTCTATAAAAAGTTTAGGCCATCAGTTAAATGAGTAAGGAAAAAAACAAGCCCCTTTTACAGAAAGTTCTGGATGATAAGCTAGCATATATTGAAAATGATCTAATACCATACTACAATTCCATTTGGGATGATTAAATTAAGGGACATTAGAAAAAGTAAATCTTCCACATAAGAAGATATTGGAGCATCTTGTTTTCCACTTTTCATGGAAATAGAGATGGTTAGATGCAAGAGGCCAATACTTATTCTGATAACCAAGGACTTGGAAGGACAGATAAGAAAATTGATAATGAAAATATAGAAAAACACAGTGAATTGACTTTTCAGAATAGCCCTAGTTAATATGTGTGTCCATAGGAGTGCTTACCAAAGGGGCCTTACTACTGAGCAGACTGTTTATTATCCATCACTTTTCTGTGTATTTCAGTAAACCTACTTTTCCTTGGCTCCTCATTGCATGGTCATTTGGTTTCTCAAACTGACTACAGATAAGAATGAAAAACATACATCACTTGATAATAAGGTCTTCACTTCACCAAGGCTGACTTCATCACTGCCAAATGCCCAGTTTGTCTCAGCTTCCAGTATGGCCATACTTTACTGGAACTAGCCAGGAACCTAATGTTAAGTAATGTATACTAGATTTTTGTCGGAAAGCAAAAGGTAATAATTTGTCCTCAATTAAGTTAACACATTCTGGACCTATATTTTATTCCTATGCCAGTCAGGTTTCTTCCAGACATGTTTGATTTACTGTAAATTATTATAGTATTATACATAGTGATGCTTCTGAATGAGGAAATCACATCAGAGTAAGAAATGTTAGGCAATGGAATAAGTATGATATTTTCCAGCCTTAATATGAACCTTAACATATAGAAACATGTGACCTTTAGAATAAAGTAATGGCTTATTAGAATACAGGTTGGCATCATCTAGAAGACAGTACTTTGTGAATTCAGGGTATTGTCCCAGCATATTTTCTGGAAATCTAGACCCAACAGATCTAAAATTAAAGAGCCAGGCCAATGGGATGTTAACCTTTAAATTTATCTTAATAAGAAGGAAACAGAGTACAAAATTCCATTTCATTTAATCAGAATTTGAATGTCATTGTGTAAAACTTCTTAGATGACATGTAGTCTCTACATCTTCTACTTATGTCTTTTTTAAACTTCAAATCTGTATTCCAGCATAGTTTCTGAAATTCACCATTTTTTGTATGTTTGGTTTTGGATTTTGGGATTTTTTTTTTTTTTTTTTTAGATTTTATTTATTTGAGAGAGAGAGAGAACACAAGCAGCAGGGAGAGCCAGAGAGAGAGGGAGAAGGAAGTCCCACGCTGAGCAGGGAGCTCAATGTGGGGCTTGACCCAAGGACCCTGAGATCAGGACCTAAGCTGAAGGCAGAGACACCTAACCAACTGAGCCATCCAGGTGCCGCTGTTTTTGACTTTCTATAGAGGATGTATAAGGATGTCACGGGAATCAAGCATGTACTCTTGGGTAGCATTCATTGCTACTAACTACCAAATCCACTCTTCTAAGTTAACCCTTGTATTTCAAGGAGGTGAAATCGAGAAACTATAATATCAAGACCTCCTTGGTATAGAGCCTGAGTTACATTCTATTTGTGGAGGCAATCGGCCAAAATCTGGGGGACATAAAAGAAAAACAGTGCCACTATGCTTTTGTTAGAAGGTCTGTAGGCTTTGAGAGATAGCAAATATCTATGGCTTGAAGCATTCTCCTCAGGATTGTTTACCTCAGAGCTGAAAGTGTCTAATATTATTAGTGACGGTTACCTTGTCATCACTATAATTTGGAATTTCCTGAAAACTGTCTTAAACTTTGTTCTCCCACACTACCAGTAGTTTGAAAAGCTATATAATTTCCAGTATTGAATATCTTCACACCCAGAATAACTAGAGTGGCTTCTATTTTCATTGTTAAATCCTAGTAATAAAATGTTAAATAAAGTCAGTTAAGTTAAAGGATACATAATTGAGTGAATAGACATGTATCCACTTAAGAATTTCCTAACAGAATTACTTCATAATCATCTTAAAAAGCTATCATCAGGATTCCGCTAGACAATAGCAATTTTTTTTTTTTTTTTTTTGCCAAGCTCACTTTTCCTTGCCATAAGGTCACTAACTCCATGACTAAATACACAGTGTTTATTGTTTGGGTGAATAGAATTCTGCAGTGATTTTCAGGCTGTGGTTCAGGATAAGCAGGTGCTCCTCAGTTTAGCCTGAGATGTTTTGAAAATAACTAAACTAAACCCTGAAAACCACTAGGTGAATGAGATTGGAAACACTTTTTCCTTCAATAAAGTCATCTGATGAGACTACAGCCCTAATTGATATTTTCATTGCACCCTTCAAGATACAGTAGTCTCTCTATCTGCAGGAGATATATCCCAAGACCCTCAGTGGATGCCTGAAACTGCAGATGGTACCAAACCCTGTATATACTATATTCTTACTATGCATACATGCATACCTATGATAAAGTTTAGTTTATAAGTTAGGTACAGTAAGAGTTTAACAACAGTAACCAATAATAAAATAGAGCAATTACAACAATATACTATAATGAAAGTTATATGAATGTGGGGTATCTCTCAAAATGTCTTCTACAGTACTTATCTTTCTTATGATGATGTGAAATGATATAATGTCTATGTAATGAAATGAAATGAGGTAAATCATGTAGGCATTAGGGTGTAGTGTTAGACTACTATTGACTTTCTGACAATAGTCAGAAGGAGGATCATCTACTTCTAGACCCTGGGTAACTGAAACCTTGGAAAGTAAAACTGCAGATAAGGGGAGACTATACTACCTTGACACAGAATTGCCAGCTAAGTCATATCTGGGTTCCCAACCCATAAAAACAATGAGAAAATAATCTTTTTGTTTTTGTTTTTGTTGTTTGCTTATTTTAATTGGCTAGGGTGTGTGGTATTTTTTTTATGAGGCAATAAGTAACCAATATCAAGTAGTGGCAGATTGAGTGGTGCCATAATAAATACCTAAAATGTGGTACTGGTTTTGGAATTGAGCATGGAAGGAGTTTGGAATAATTTTGTGGAGCATGCTGGAAGAAGTCTAAGTTGCCTTCAGTAGGCTGTTCATAGAATTCTAGTCTTTGAGGATAGTGTCCTTGAGACAACAAAAAACAGTAAGGAATATGTTACTAGAAACTGTAGGAAGAGAAATCTATCTGATATAATAAAAAAGATTAGCAACACTACTGTGTACACTAAAATGTGAAGTAAAAATGTGCCCAATTACTTGGGTAATCTAGCAAAGATGATTTCTAAGGAAATACAACACTTGATTTCTTTGTGCTATTTATAGTAAAATATGAAAATAAGAAAGTTTTCAAATGAAAAATGATACCAAAATTAAGAATTTGTTTCTGAGCAAATGTTGAACACATAACATTTCCAGGAAAACATGGTCTAGAGATTAAGCTTATGATGTGATTATGAAGGTTTTTGTTAAGATATCAGAAAGGCCAAAGGTGGTATCAAACCAAATGTTTTTTCAGGAGATCAAGGGTACCTATAACAGATCCTCTGAAATTAAAAAACAAAACAAAACAAGAAAACAATCTAAGAAACAATGTTATACCACAGCAGTCTCAACAGGAGCCCAAAGTAGAGAAGAGCCTATCACAAAAAGACTTGTGGTTGTGTCTTTTGACATCTAAATGAATAATCTTCAAAAAGCTATAGAAGGGCCACAATGATATTGAGAGAATTATATTCACAATATAACAATAATATATTTATATTATCTTTAAAAAATAATGTCTTTAACTGAAACAGTAAAAAAATAAAAAGTGGTGGCTCATAAAATTCTACTAAAAGGAAGTAGGCTTATAAAACTACTCATTTGAAAACCACTGCTAGTTTTCATAGAGGGGTGGGTAGCAAAGGGATGACTCAGCTAAAACCAGAATCCAGGAGCATAGCCTGGGGCCATGGAGAGCTATTTCCATTCTTGAAACCTAATCAAGCAATTTCCAGCATGTGCCCACACAGCCAGACTTCAGAATTAGTATGAAGTGACTTGGTTTTTTTTTGTTTTTTGTTTTTTTTTTCCTTTGAGAGAGGGAGAGAAGGAGGACGCAGAGGGAGAAGAAGAGAGAGAATCCCAAGCAGGCTCCACACCCTGTGTGGAGCCCAACACGGGGCTCAACCTCATAACCCTGAGATCATGACCTGAGCTGAAATCAAGTCAGACCCTTAACCAAATGAGCCACCGGGTGTCCCATGAAGTGACTTTTTTTTACCTCCCATCTCCCTTCTCTTGAACTGGGTTGTCTACTAGTATCCTATACCTGTCTCATTATTTTGGTGTGTGGGAGGCAAATAACATGTCTATTTAGTTTACCAGATTTAAAGAGTGAGAACTACACTCTAGAAACTGTACATAATGATCTACACCCCAGATAACATCCCCACCAAGGCTTGACATAGATAGAGATTATGAACGTTGAACCAATACTGTAAAGGGATGAGATTTGGGGGAATCTTGAGAGAAGGTAAGGATATTTGCCTGTGGGAGGGATACAAATGATTGGAATCAGAGGATAAAGTACTCAGAAATAAATAACTAATAGAGGCCTAAAACATCTACATTAAAGTTTAGGTTTGACATTTACTGTAACACTTTAAAAGAAATATTTAGCCTATGTAAGAGTAATAATCCTGAGCATTATTTACTATATGTGGTGCTAAATCCCAGTTTACTTTGGAGGTAAATTTTAATTTGACTCCACATTTCTCCTTTTACTTTATCATAATTTCTTGTTTTTTGTTGTTGTTGTTGTTGTTTGTTTGTTTTTTTCTTTGATAGACCATGGATCAAATCCAACAAATCTCATCAGTAACTGATATACTCTTTTTTTTTTTTTTTTCCTTTCTTCAGTACTATCAGGAGCCATACTGAGTTCTCAGTGGACAAATATTAGAGCATTTTGTACTCTTCTGGGAAAAACATATCCACAAATAGTTCAGTAACGTGTTTTCTCTTGAAGAAAATCTTCACATTGTTATGCTATAATAAACATTAGAAGAAAAGTGATTTAAAAAGACAAAAATATCTTGCTTTTAAATCTTAATCAAAGTTTCAAATACATTTTAATCAAAGTTTCAAATACAAATACTAGTATTTGATTATCAAATAGATTTTTTTAACTATGTATGGACTTATTAAATATAACTTTATTTTGTTAAATAATTAGCATGTTTTGTCATTCAGTGAGTATATGTTTCTGAGTGAAAGATCAAGTCTGAATCAGAGATGAATCCAAGGATTCTATATGAACCATTCTTTCAATGTTTCTTTTTTAAATTAAAAAAAAAAATATTAACATATAATGTATTATTTGCTTCAAGGATACAGGCCTATTAATTATCAGTTTTACACAATTCACAGCACTCACCATAGCACATACCCTCCCCAATGTCCATAACCCAGCCACCCTATGCCTCCCCTCCCCAACCCCCCAGCAACCCTCAGTTTGTTTCCTGAGATTAAGAGTCTCATGGTTTGTCTCCCTCCCCATTCCAACCTTGTTTCATTTTTTCCCTCCCTTGCCCCAGGAACCCCTACCCTGCCTCTCAAACTCCTCATATCAGAGAGATCATATGATGATTGTTTTTCTCTAATTGACTTATTTCACTTAGAATAATACCCTCTAGTTCCATCCATGTTGTTACAAATGGCAAGATTTTGGTTTTTTGATGGCTGCATAGTATTCCATTGTAGATATGTATACCACATCTTCTTTATCTATTCATCTGTTGATGGACTTCTGCCTAGAAACATCGCCAAAGGCAAGGGAAGCAAGGGAAAAATGAACTATTGGGACTTCATCAGGATAAAAAGCTTTTGCACAGCGAAGTAAACTTTCAACAAAACATTCAATGTTTTTTCAACAAAGCTATTTGCTTGCTGAGTTCTCAACCATTTGATTCCTTATTTTATAAAACTTAATAAGGAGATTATTTATTATGCAATATATAAATAATACAGTAATAAATATAACATACATTGATTTGAACAAAGCCAAAACTTTGTGTCTATGACAAATTCCTTTATATTACACAGTCTGTCCTAATACTACCAATCATCCTCATCCAAATATGTGTTTTCTCCCTTGTTCTGACATAATATGGCCCATAGATCTATACTTAAAAGAACTTCTTTGGGGAATTTTATTTTTCTTTTCCATTGTAAACTAATTTCTGAAAATATAATTCAGAAGAAAGAAATAGAAAAAAGGAAAATATGTTAAATATTTGTCAAAGGTAAGCATTTCATATGTTTGCAAGAGTGCTTACAAATCAGCAGAAATTGATCACCTTCTGAAAAATTCCACTCTGCCACCTTTATCCCATATACTGATTTATTCATTTTTTACTATATGCCTCTTTATTTCAGTTTTGTTTTTTCCTTCTTACTGGGATCATAGATTGGTCAGAATATGTGAGTGTATAGATAGGAATGAAGCTCAAAATTTTAACCTGTTGGATAAAACCTTATAATCTACTCAGGTAGACATTGGGCATTTTAGAAACCAGATTCTGAGAAATGTTCCATGAACTGCTGTGGCATTTATCTATTTCTTTCACTGCTTCTTGAGAAATCTCATTTCACCATTATTTAATATCATTTCTGTTAATAGAATCTGTCAGTTTGGCAATTCTTTATTGATACCTGCACCATCAGGAATAATTTTTGGTTGTGAAGGATAGGGCAATGAACAAAAAAGAAAAAATGTATGGGGAGAATTATTAAATTTCACTGAAAATTTTTAAAAAATAAATTGTAATAAATGAGGACGATTATAGTTGAGCATAGACATATAAAACACATACATATAGACATGCACATACATACATACATACATACTTTACTATGTTCGTTCAAATTTTAGTTTATGGAAGGGAGATAAAACTTTAATGATTTCTAATCATCTCAAGGCTCAACATAAATGCTATGGTTGTAGCATTTCTTTTGTTCATTTCCTTTGTTCCTAATTACTGACTGAGCACTTGAGATTACTCTTTGTTTGGCATTTTAACCTTTTCTGTGTGTAAGTGATGGAGAATTTTATCTTAACATTTTTATGATTATTTCAAATAATAGACTTTTTTAAAAAGCCAGTTTATCATTGATTATGATGAATATTCACCCTGGAAGATGTCAAGGATTTTGTTAAATCTAACCACTGGCTAGAAGTATGCAAAGTTCATTATTCTTTGTAACAATTTCTATACATTTATGGAAAAACCATTTGCTTCTCCTTATCAACATCTCTCTCTTCTCTCCATTGTGAAAGGCACAATGCTTTACCTGTGTCCTCTAGTTTCTGAGCCCACCCTGCAATGTGTATGTAATAAATGTTTTAGAGATAACTTCATTAAATTAAGATAAGGGCTGTCTAAAATATTGCCTTAGTTCAGAACACATTGGTTAAAAGTGATAGAATGTGAACTCAAACCAGCTTAAGCAAAAAGTTGAATTCATTTCTTTAGGGAATCTAAGCAACTGTGGAACAAACCACAGGAAATGTAGGAACTGGAATCAGAGACATAAACCCCACCCGGGCTTCTCTTTTCTCTGTTTGTGTTTCATTCTCTTTCTGAGGTACACTAGCTTTTATTCCTTATTTTTTTTTTTAAAACAAAATATTACTTTTTTTTTTAATGTAGGGCTTTGCAGATCTTTTCCCCCACATTTTTTTTTTTAAGATTTTATTCATTTATTTAACAGACAGAGATCACAAGTAGGCAGAGAGTCAGGCAGAGAGAGGAGGGGAAGCAGGCTCCCCGCCAAGCAGGGAGCCCGATGCAGAGCTCAATCCCAGGGCTCTGGGATCATGACCCAAGACGAAGGCAGAGGCTTTAACCCACTGAGGCACTCAGGCGCCCCTCCCCCACATTTTATTATGAGTATTTTCAATCGTAGAGAAAAGCTGAAAGAATTACAGAGTGAATATGCACATATCTACCACCTAGAGTCTATAATTTGCAATTGCTGAATTTGCTTCTCACATCTGTCCATCATTTTATTCATCAAATATTCCATCTTAAATATTTATACATTTCAAAATGTTACAAACATCAGTAAGTTGGAAGGTAAGATATTCTTAGCTTGTTCACTATCATAGAGGGAAAACATTCATTTTTTATCATTAAATATGTCATATATGACATTCATCAAGTTGAGAAATTTTAATTTGCTTAGTTTTTAAAATTTTTTAAACATTTTTTATATTATTTTCAGTTTTAATTTTAATTCGTTAGTTAAGATACAGTGTTATATTAGTTTTAGTTTAGTATTAATATTTAGTTTATATTAGTTTTACAGTGTTATATTAGTTTTGTGCAATAGAGTGATTCAACAATTATGTAAATCACCCAGTGTTCATCAAGACAGGTGCCCTCCTTAATCCTCATCACATATTTAATCCATTTGGTCACCAATCTCCCCTCCCCAGTTTGTTCTCTATAATTCTTTATTGATTTCTCTTCTTTGTTCCCTTTGCTTTTTTGTTTCTTAAATTCCACATATTAGTGAAATCATATGGTGTTTGTCTTTATCTGACTTATTTCACTTAGCATTATACTCTCTAACTCCATCTGTGTCATGGGAAATGGCAAGATGTCATTCTTGTATATGGCTGCATGGTATTCCATTGTGCATTTGGTATTCCATGGTGCATTTATATACCACCTCTTCTTTATTCATCTGTTGATGGACACTCTCTTCCATAAATTGGCTATTGTATTGCTGCTATAAATATAAGGTTGCATGTAACATTTTAAATTAGTGTTCTTATATTATTCGGGTAAATACCAGTAGTTCAATTGCTAGATCATAAGGTAGTTCTATTTTTAACTTTTGAGGAACCTCTCTACTG
Organism: Martes martes; assembly: GCF_963455335.1. Lineage (NCBI taxonomy): Eukaryota > Metazoa > Chordata > Mammalia > Carnivora > Mustelidae > Martes > Martes martes. Next base: position 72,497,297 of record NC_137889.1, on the reverse strand, counting down.
TTTTCCACAGTGGATGTACAAGTTTGTATTCCTACCAGCATTATATAAGTTCATTATTTACAACATGCTCTCCGATACCTGTTGTTTCTTGTGTTGCTGACTTTAGGCATTCTGACTGTGTAGTTTTGATTTGCATTTCCCTGATGATAAGTGATGATGGACATCTTTTCATATGTCTGTTGGCCATCTGGTGTCTTCTTTGGAAAAATATCTGTTCATGTTTTCTAGCCATTTTTCAACAAGATTTTTTTGGGGGGGGTGTTGATTTTTGTAATTTCTTTATATATTTTGGATACTAACCCTTCATTAGATATGTCATTCATAAATATCTTCTTCCATTCCATAGGTTGCCTTTTAGTATTGTTGATCATTTCCTTCACTGTGCAAAAGCTTTTAATTTTGATGAAGTCTCAGTAGTTCATTTTTGCTTTGGTTTCCTTCACCCCAAGAGACATATCTAGAAAAATGCTATGGCTGGGTCAAAGAAGTTACTGCTTGTCTTATCTTCCAGGATTTTCATAATTTCAGGTCTCATATTTAGGTTTTTAATCCATTTTGAGTTTATTTTTGTGTATGGTATAAGAAAATAGTCTAGTTTCATTTTTTTGCACACTGCTGCCCAGTTTTCCCAATAACATTTGTCAAAGATACACTTTTTCCCATTGTATATCCTTTGTTGCTTTGTCAAAGTTTAATTGGCTATGTAATTGTGATTTATTTCTGGATTTTCTATTCTGCTGTATTTATCCATGTGTCTGTTTTTGTGCCTGTACCATATTGTTTTGATTACTAAGGTTTTATAATATAATTAAATCTAGAGTTGTGATTTTTCCAGTTTTGGTTTTCTTTTTCAGGATTGCTTTGGCTATCTGGGGTCTTTTGTGGCTCCATAAAAATTTTAGGACTGGTTGTTCTAGTTGGTATTTTGATAGGGATTGCATTAAATGTGAAAATCCCTTTGAGTAATATAGATATTTTAACAATATTTGTTTTTCCAACCTACAAGTATAGGATGTCTTTCCATTTCTTTGTGTTGTCTTGAATTTCTTTCATCAGTGTTTTATAGTTTTTAGAGTACAGGTCTTTCACCTCCTTAAGTTTATTCTTAGGTATTTTATTATTTTTGGTGTAATTATAACTGGGATTGTTTTATTAATTTCTCTTTCTGTCCCTTCATTATTAATATGTAGAAATGCAACAGATTTATGTACATTGATTTTGTATCCTGAGACTTTATTGAATTCATTTATCAGTTCTAGCAGTTTTTTCATGGAATCTTTAGGGTTTTCTATATATAGTATCATGTCATCTGCAGATAGTGAAAATGTTACTTCTTCCTTACTGATTTGGGTGCCTTTTCTTTCTTTTTCTTATCTGGTTGCTGAAGCTGAGACTTCCAGTATTATGTTAAATAACAGGTGAGAGTGGACATCCTTGCCTTGTTACAGACCATAGAAGAAAATTTCTCAGTTTTTCTCCATTGAGAATGGTATTAGGTTTTTTTTTTTTTTTCATAGGCAGCCTTTATTATGTTGAGGTATGTTCCTTCTAACCTACTTTGCTGAGGGTTTTTATCTTGAATGGATGTTGTACTTTGTCAAATACTTTTTCTGGATCTATTGAAATATTCATATGTTTCTTATCCTTCCTTTTATTGATGTGATGTATTACATTGATTTGTGAATATGGAACCACCCTTGGAACCTGGAATAAATTCCTCTTGATGGAGAAAGATTTTTTAATGTGTTGTTGATTGTGATTTGCCACTATTTTATTGAGAATTTTTGCATCCATGTTTATCAAGGATGTTGGCCTGTCGTTTTCCTATTTAGTGGTTCCCTTATCTGGTTTTGGTATCAACATGATGCTGGCCTCATAGAATGAATTTGGAAGTTTTCCTTCCTTTTGTTTTCTTTGGAATAGTTTGAGAAGACTTCTTTAAATATTAGATAGAATTTGCCTGTAAAGCCAGTCTGGACTTTTGTTTGTTGGATGCCTATTCATTATTGACTCAATTTCTTTGCTGGTTATGGGTCTGTTCAAGTTTTCTATTTCCTCCTGTTTCAGTTTTGATAGTTTGTAAATTTCTAGGAATTTATCCATTTCTTTTAGGTTGTCCAATTTGTTGGCATATAGTTTTTAATAATATTCTCTTATAATTGTATTTCTGTGGTGTTGGTTTTCTCCTCTCTCATTTGTAACTTTATTTAATTGAGTCCCTCCTCTCTCCATTTTTTAAAATAAATCTGGCTAAAGGCTTATCAGTTTTATTGATTTTTTTCCAAAGAATCAACTCCTGGTTTCATTGATCTCTTCCCTTGTTTTTATTTTTTGGGTGAGGGTTATTTTGTTTTTAAATTTCTATTACTTATTTATGTACTAATCTTTAGTATTCCCTTCCTTCTGCTAGTTTTAGATTTTGTTTGCTGTTCTTTTTCTATCTGCTTTAGATGCCAGGTTAAACTGACATTTTTCTTCTTGAGGTGGGCCTGTATTTCTATAAACTTCCCTCTTAGAAATGCTTTTGTTGAATCTCAGAGGTTTTAAAACATTGTGTGTTTTTTTTTTAAGATTTTATTTATTTATTTGACAGACAGAAATCACAAGTAGGCAGAGAGGCAAGGGTGGGGGGAGGCAGGCTCCCTGCTAAGCAGAGAACCTGATGCAGGGCTGGATCCCAGGACCCTGGGATCATGACCTGAGCCGAAGGTAGAGTCTTTAACCCACTGAGCCACCCAGGTGCCCCAAAACATTGTGTTTTCATTTTCATTTTACTTCATGTACTTTTTTATTTTTCTAACTCCTTGTTGACCATTCATTGCTTGGCAGCATATTATTTAACCTCTATGTATTTGTGATATTTACAGCTTTTTTTCTTATGTTTGACTTGTAGTTTCACAGCATTATGTTCAGAAAAGATGCAGGGCATGGTTTTGATCTTTTAAATTTGTTAGACTTACTTTATGGACTATTAGATGATGTATTCTGGTGAATGCTCCAGGTGTACTTGAAAAGAATGTGTATGCTACTGTTTTAGGGTGGAATATTCTGTATATATCTGTTAAATCCATCTGGTCTAGTGTGTCATTTAAAGTCATTCTTTCCTTACTGATTTTCTGTTTAGATGAACTGTCCATTGATGCAGTGGTGTGTTACACTCCCCTACTATTATTGTACTATTACCTATTAATTCCTTTTTATTTGTCATTAACTGTTTTATGTATTTGGGTTCCCCTATATGGGGTGCATAAATATTTACAATTGTTATATCTTCTTGTTGGAGTTCCCTTTATTATTATGTAGTGTCCTTCTTTGTTTCTTCTTACAGTCTCTGTTTTTAAGTCTATCTTGTCTGATATATCTATGTACTGCTACTTTGGTTTTCTTTTGACATCCATTGGCATGAGATATTTTTCCATCCCCTCACTTTCAATTTGGAGGTGTCTTTAGGTCTAAAATGAGTGGCTTGTAGGAAGTATACAGGTGGGTCTTGTTTGTTTGTAGTATTTGTGGCTTTTCATTTCTTTCTTTCTTTCATCTATTTTGTCACACAGTCTTTTGATTGGAGTACTTAGTCAATTTACACCCAAAGTAGTTATTGTTAATTGTATATTATTGCCATTTTATTACTTGTTTTGTGTTTGTTTCTGAAGATATTCTCTAATCTTTTCTTGGCCTCATTTTCATGTTTTGCTGATTTTCCTTAATGATATATTTGCATTGCTTTCTCTTTATTATTTGTATATTTATTAGTGGTTTTTTAATATATATGATTACCATTAGGTATGTATATAACCTCTTCTGCATATAACTGTATATTATGTTATTATCTCTGTATTAAGTTGATATTTGTTTAAGTTTGAACCCAGTGTTTTCTCCTCTTCTCCCCACATTTAGGTATATATTATTATATTTTATATCCCTTTTTGAGAGTTCCTTGATTGTTTATTTACAGAAATATTCATTTTTACTGTTTTACTGTTTCCTATCTCTATACTGTCACTTTTGTTCTCTTCTTTATACTTGAGTTCCTTTTGATGTTTCTCGTAGAGCTGGTTTAGTGGTCATGAACTCCTTAATTTTTGTCAGGGAAACTCTTTTTCTTTCCTTCTATTCTGAGTGATAGCCTTGCTGGATAGAGTATTCTTGGCAGCACATTTTTCCCATTCAGCATTTTGAATATATCATGCCATTCACTCTGGCTTGCATAGATTCTGTTGAAAAATCTCTTGCTAGCCTTATAGGATTTTCCTTGTAAGTTAATGACTTCTTTTGTCTTGTTGCTTTTAAAATGTTTCCTTATCACTCTATTTTGACAATTTATCTTGGTGTGGGTCTGCTTTTATTGTTTTTGTTGGGGGTTCCTCTGTGTCTTCTGGATCTGGATATCTGTTTTCTTTCCCAGTTTAGGGAAATTTTCAGCTATTATTACTTCAGATAAATTTTCTGCCTCATTTTCTTTAGCTTTTGGGACACCTATAATACAAACGTTAGTACATTTGATGGAGTCACTGAGTTCCCTAAGTCTGTTCTACTTTTGCATGATTCTTTTCTCTCTCTTTTGTTCCACTTGAATACTTTCCAGTACTGTCTTTTAAGTCATTAATTCATTTTCTCTTCTTCCATCCTGCTGTTCATTCAGTCAAGTATGTTTCTCATTTCACTTAGTGTACCCTTTATCTCTGCTGTTATTCCTTATCTCTGTATTGATGGACTCACTAATGTCCTCTCCTATCTTCTCACGTCCAGAGAGTAGCCTTATGATCATTGCTTTTAGTTCTCCATCAGGCATGTTATTTACATTATTTCACTTAGCTCTTTGGCTGTGGCTTTGTCCTCTTTTCATTTGGGATAAATTTCTCTGTCTTCTCATTTTTGTCTGCCTCTCCATCTGTTTCTCTGTGTTAAGAAAGTCAGCTTTGTCTTCTCTTGAAAGTAATGATTTTATTTAGAAAAAAGAGGTCTTGGAGTGCCTTACAGTGCAGTGTTCCCTATTCACCAGAAACTGACACTTCTAGAAAGTATCCTATATATGTTGCTTATATCCTTATGATGTGTCTGAGTTATGTTTCCTTTCAGAGCAGTTTTCTGCACTGACTTTCTGCTTGTTGTGGGCTGTGCTTGCTCTCTATGGTATTAGTAGGATCCAGGCAGGCTAACTCTGAGGGAGCATGCTGACAAGGGAACATGGGAGCAGAACAATAGTGTTAGTAAAAATTGCATTGGATCACTAGTCCTAAACCAGATCCCCTGAATGACATGGTGTCTGTGTGCCAGAATGGTCAGGGGCACAAGGCTGGGCACCATGTGGTAGTTGAGCCCAGCTTCATAACTAGGCATGATGCATGGTAGCAGCTAAGCACTTGGAAGCTGGGCAGAGCACATGCATAGCTTTAACAAAATTTGTCCTGAGCCCAGGGCAGAGGTTAGCAGTCTTGGAATGGGTGAGTCCTCAGGAGGACTCATGGGTGTGGTACACCATTAGCAGGTTAGTTAACAGCCCCCCAGCATAATCCAAAATCATCATGAACAGATCTGTCTCCAGTTAGCCCCTTGTGTTGTGTAAACTGCCCTTTTTATGTTGCCTATCTGCATAGGCTGCTGTCTCTTTAAAGGAAGTGACCCAGCTATCACTCACCTCTCAGCTCATTGAGTGCTGAGTCAGTTCACTTTAAAACCTCCAAGTTCCACTAGTTTTACAAACTAATGGAATTCATGTCCTCTGGTTTTTAAAGCCAAAAGTTACAGGGGTTATTCTTCCTCCTTTTAGCTTCAGCGCAAGGGCTGATTTCTCTATCTTCTCCATGCCAGAAGCTCCCTCCTTCCTGGGAGGCCTCCCTCTGCATTCATGACCCTTCTAACCTTTCCATGCAGCTTCTTCTCTAAATTTCATTATGGAGATTTTTTTTTTTTTTTAATTCTGCCAGTCTTTGGATTACTCTCCACTTTATTGACTTGGATACGGATGATAACTTGTTGAAAACACGGGACTGCGTGCTCAGGGTTCTCTCACTCTGCCATTTTCCCAAGCTCCTTATTTGTTTTTTGTTTGTTTTTTCCTTAACTGAATCTGTCATTGAAAGACTCACGGCACTGATACTCCCTAAGTTGTCCAAATTATAACTTTAGCTCTAAAGTAAGATTGAGTAACTTTCTCTGGTCTAGAAATCTAAGAGCTATACTCTGTTGTGGCATAGACCTCACATATATCCTGGAGCTAACACTTATATATAGCAAGGAAGCAGAGTAATATTATAATAACATAGAGATATTTGGTAACCACTCAATTATGGGAAAATAATTGGTCATGAGATAAAGGTCTGTGTGTGCACGCACAGGTGCACATTTGCAAGCATACATGGGGAGGCGGGGGGCAAATGTCAGGTGAAATTATTCTCTAAATAATTCTATAGATTTTACCACAATAACTAACTCCAGCTTGGCTTTGTGCTTTAATATTCAAATAATGGATCTTCAGCTTATGCTGAGATAAATTCTCTATCAATTACAATTTCACATTTGGTACTTTTCTTTTGTTATGTAGTATTTAGAATCCGTAAATTGCAAATTATAATATTTTCATGGTTAAATGCCTACATAGTTCCCGTAGAAGCTGAACATTTGTGTAGTGAACAAATAGCCTTAAGTTTGATGCTAGCTTCCCATCTTATTGTGTGAGCTCGGGAAAATTACCTATGCTCAATTTCAAAATGGGGAAAATAAAAATAGAAACTACTTTTGGTTATTATGAAGATTAAATGAAGCATAGCAAGTAAAGTGAGGGTTATTGTCAGGTTTAAACAAGATTAGTTCATATGCTTTATGCATTTCGACTTTTTAAAAATAGGCAAAAAGGAAATAATTTAATTGTTCTTCAAGGAGCTGCATTCTGTTTTCTGATATTGAGCCAGTCATTCACATTATTTAGAAATAGTTAAACAGATTCTCCAAATAACTTTGGTCAGATACTTGGCTATTAGATTTATAGAAGAACAATCTATAATCCCCAAAGACAAGTTCAAATTTTTCAGCTCTAAATTACATATTATTCTAACCAAACTTTGAGCAAAAATGTTGCTTCATTTCTTCAATAATGTTAGCAGTAAACTGTTGCCATTTTTCAGCCTAAATCTAGAAGTTGTTCTAGAAATAATTTTGAAATAATTTTTTCTATTACAGCTACTAGTTTGTTGATTTAAATATATGTCTCCAAGGATCTTATTTTCTTCTTAACCATAGTTTTGCACTGTGTTGAGAATGACAGTGTTCATTTCCATGGTCATTGTTTTTCTGGCTTCCATTGATTTTCTGCTTTCAACATAATTTCTAGAGAGAGATGACTGTTTATCTTTAACTATGCTTACACATTTCTGAAATAAACTTTATCTTCCCCTAACAACATTCTTTCACTCCCTTTTGTTTATATTTCAAATGATTAATTACCAAGTTCTTTCAAGTTACTCTGGGAAACACCTAAGCCTCGTCTTTAACTCCAAAATGCAGTGATTTAATAATAAGTTATTCTTAGCTTATAGATCTATGAGTTGGCTATGACTGCTGGGCTCTTGTTGTCCCTTTCCCATGTGTTTTCCTTTTCAGAAGAAAAAACAAACAAAACAAAACAAAAAAACAATAGGACAAAGCAAAACACACAATTACATTTAAATCTTCTGCTTAAACATTACATAATTCAAGTCTAATTATGTTTCATTGGTCAAGGTATGTCACATGACCAAGCATAAAGATGGATATAGAAATATTATTTATCTAGAGAGAGATACTTTGCTTCTTATGGCAAAGAGTATGGATGTATAATTCTTTTACAGGGGAGAGAGTAAATTTTAGGGAACAATATTAACCCCCCCCCCCCGTTTTTTGTTTGTTTGCTTTGGCTCCAGGAGGTTTACAGATAAATTCAAGCTTCTTTTTTTTTTTTTTTCCTAAGATTTTATTTACTTATTTGACAGAGAGAACACACACAGGGGGAGTGGGAGAGGGAGAAGTAGATATCCTGCCAAGCAGGGAGCCTGATGCAGGACTAGATCCCAAGACCCTGGAATCATGACCTAGGTGAAGGCAGACACTTAACAACTGAGCCACCCAGGCACCCAAATTCAAGCTTCTTAACACAAAATGTAAGAGCTTTAAAAAATCTGTTCCCTAACATTCCCACGGTCTCATAATTGGCACTGCATTCTTTGTTTTTGAAGAAGCATGGTATCCTTGAAGTCAAGTGAAAAAACACTATTAAAGGACAAATAAATTGAGCCAAATGCTGCTAATAAGTCAAGTGTGATGATATTGGTTAAATTGTCTTTGATTTAAGGATATACATGTTACTGGAACTCTGAAGAAAACCATTTCATTAGAATAACAAGGGAAAAATCTTGAGTGGAATTTAGATATTTTAGAGATGAATGAAGATTTACACTGGAGACAGGACTGAGAAGGAGTAAGAGGATGGTGTGGTAATTTGAAGCATATGTGGGGTCTAGAGAAGTTTTTTCACTTATTCATTTTTTAAAAATTCATTTTTAAAAATTCACTTATTCATTTTTAACATTTTTAAGCCATGACTATATGCTGATTTGAATAATCCAGTGTAGGGGAACACATTAATGATGCATAACATAGGCAAGAGTCTTGATGCAATGTTCCTGAGTAAGCAAGAGGAGTGAAAACCTAGGCAGAATACACATTTTGGCCTTAGCTAATAACTGATGCAGATTGCTTTAGGCAGACATAAAACAATAGGATGAAGGGCATAATGTATGGACTCAGAGGCAAGCTGGTAAGTAGATGTGATTGTGGGAAGTTATGAAAGATTTCTCCAGTTTTGTTAATGAATAAGCACAGAAGTTAATCATTTGAGTGTAAGTATCAGGAAGAAGCATTTTGGGTTTGAGAACAGAGGACAACATATGAAATGGCTATACAGTAGAGACTGTATGGATAGAGATATATGACAAAGCCTATAGTTCATCATAGGGACATTCTGCTTGCTCACAGGGACATCCTTATATAGATCTGTTTACAAATATGTAGATAACGTATCACATCAGAACTGTAATTATTATAAGCAAAGAGAGAAACACACTAGCAAGTGGCTTTCCAGCTTTGGTGAGTCATGTAAATTTTAGAAATAAGCTTGCTATAAGCACAGATGATGTGTTTTTGTTTTTATTTCTTTAAATTGGATGCTCTTGGGTAGCAATCTTTCCCATCAGCCATGAAAAATCTACCACCTTACTATAATCCACTTATAGACTTTTTAAAGATTTTTGGGGGGTTGGGGGGAGGATGGAGTTTGGCCTGGTGATTACACCTGCTATCAACCAGACCTTCCCTGCAGTGTGGCCCATCCATTCAGAGGAGGAATAGAGGAGATGTCAGTTGATAATCTGTATAAATTGGAGTAGCTGGCATCCTACCTTAGGGAATATTTGATTGCAACTATTAGGCTTCTAAAATAAAGCCATGCTACATGTTGCTGATGGGGAATAGATTTTTAGGAGAAAAAAAATCATTGGCTGAGGTTACATATCTGGCCATTAAACCGTTTTCAATCACCATGTCCCTGATGGAAGATGCATTATCTCACAACGTGGAAAGGGCAGTTTGTCATTAAATAAAAAGTGGTGTCAGTCAGAAGAGTTGCCCAAACTCCTTACTCTCATCTGATAGACACTTGGAGTAAATGATCTCAAGAGAAGGCTTAGAAGAAAAGAATGGGACAGGTGATGAAATGTCACAGAAAAATCCATGCTTACTCTTTGACTGCTTCCTTTACAACACAGAGCATACGTAGACTGCACTGAGTATCTGATGATACCAATTCCATGATTTGCTTTCTGTTTTCAATTAGTGCATATTAGATGGATCTGGATGCTAATTTAAATACATAAAAGTTTGCTTTTATAATTTATACTCATTCTGTAAGTTTCAAAACTTGTAGATAAGTATAATCCAATCTTATAAAATTGTCACTATTGTCATTCTGTACATACCATATATGGAAATGTTGTTAGTAAATAGAAATAAAGTGAAATAGGACTACTCAAAGTAAATTCAGGACCTTAAACATGTAGCTCTCACTCCCCAACAAACAGCTCCCCACCCTTACCCCCAAAGGGATAATAATAGTTTGGGATTTGACTATGTGTGATATGAATGTAGACTGTTGGATAATATTATAAGTCAATCCATTATTAAACATGATGTAGATAAACTGGCTAAAGGATGTTCTAGAGTAAAATGAGAAAAGCTGATAGTAGGTGATATTAAAAATTTTAAACTTTTATTAAGTCGCTGCTTCTCTGATGTCACCTCGCTGTCCCATCAGGTAAGACTCACATCTACATTTCCCATGCCCAGACTATCTTCTCATTACACTGTAGTTTACTACAGGAATCAGTTTTCTTGACAGCAGAAATAGACTTTCTACTTGGAAAAACAAGAAAATCCTGGGGCATTTCATGGCTAATGGGAAGTGATGCTACTCTCAAAAATTTCTGTTACGTTAAAATGGACAGTGTGGGGCACCTGGGTGGCTCAGGTCACGATCCCAGGGTCCTGGGATAAAGCCCCACATCAGGGTCTTTGCTCGGCGGGGAGCCTGCTTCCCTTCTGCTCTCTCTGCCTGCCTCTCTGCCTACTTGTGATCTCTGTCTGTCAAATAAATAAATAAAATCTTAAAAAAATAATAAAAAATAAATAAAATAAAATGGACAGTGCCCAGTTCATAAAAGGGGACTTCCATTCTTATGAGTGGCAAAGTAGAAACTCATTAAGAATGAAAAGCAAAGATTTTATCCATCTGACACAAGATAAATCTTTTAAGTAACTTCAAGACCAAAATGATACTGAAAAGAAGTCAACATGATGGATAGCTGACATAATTAGAATGTGTAAGTTCTCAACATCTTTTATTGTATCACTGTACATTAGTGAAACAAGTGTATAAAAGTCCTGTACCATAAGTTTAGTCAATGCACAAAAAATTAATGCAGCTTTTTATTGCCCCAACAGATTTCAAACCTAAAATTATTTTGGAAGGTTTAGAAGCTATGCAGTATTTTTTTTTCTATACTTTTTTAATCTATATGTTAGTGTAAAGTAACCTGTGAGAAGTAAGGAGTAGTATTTAAAATATGTCTGCATTTTATGCTTAGCCTTATATTCAATAAAATAGCACAAATCACATCATCTTAACACTATAAATGCTGGTGAAGGCAAATTCGCTTCCCCCTGGGAATAGAAACCCATTGATTATCATTGATGATCCATCCAAAAAGATAATGGGAAAATATGTCAACATATAACAAGGATCAATGGCACATTTTCTAAATCATTCAATTTTTTTTATCAAATTAACTTCTTGCTAATTTTTAAAATTTATTTCACAAATAGAAGCAATCCATTCCAGACATATTCTGTTGTATGAAATCTAATTGGTAGCTGATAAAGTAATATCTACTTGCTTACTAGTAAGCATATGCATTGTAAGTTTGGACTACCCCATGGCTAGTAATCATTTTAAATGGCAGTCTTCCATTTTGAGAAAAACTATTAATCTGACCCAAGTAAAGAAACTGTTTAGTAATTAGCATCAAAATCAGTGGATCTGTTTGTTATTTATCTGTTTATCAGCCTCTAAACACTTTAGCTTTCTTGGCAACATTCCAGGGTTGACTGGGACTCACTAAAATCAACATAGCAAATAGTAAAAAGTTACCACAGGTCACTGATCTTATCCTAAAGCAACTAGCTGCTAAGTCTTATTCTGACAAAAATTTTTTTTTTGATTTATTTATTTTATTTTTTTATTTAATTTAATTTTTTTACTTTTAATTATTATTATTGTTCTGTTCTTCCTTTACTTTTTAATTGGAGATTAATTACAGATTTTTCTTCAATTTTAATATATGTATTGGATTCTCAGGTATACATCTTATCATTAATTTTTAGAGTATCTTGTATGGTTTAAATGATATGGCCTTAATTTTAGGATTTGATATCCCAAATCATACAAAGTATGAAATCCTTGTAATAACATAGTTTTGTTGTTGTTGTTGTTGTTATTTGTCAGTAGTAATATGTCAGAACTTGTTTAAAAGAGAAATGTTGGTAGAGGTGCCTGGATGGCTTGGTCGATTGAACGTCTTACTCTTGGCTTCTGCTCAGGTCATGATCTCATGGGTGGTGGGGCTGAGTCCTGGCTCATGTTCTGCATTCCACAGAGAGTCCACTTGAAGAGTCTCTCCCTCTGCCCCTCCTCCAACTTGTGCATGTGTATGCATGCTCTCTCTAAAATAAATAAATCTTTTTTTAAAAAAGGAAAGGAAGAAAAGCATTGGGACCATATTTCTTTTTTTTTTTTTTTAAGATTTTGTTTATTTATTTGAGAAAGAGAGAGAGATAGGATGAATGGAATGAGGGGCAGAGGGAAAAGCAGACTACCTGCTGAGCAGGTAGCCCCATGTGGGCTCAATGTGGGGCTTGATCCCAGGACCTCTGGATCATGATCTAAACTGAGGGCGGATGCTTAACCAACCAACTGAGCAACCCAGGCACCCCTGGATTGTGTTTATTTTCATCAACCCATGAGAATAAATTCAAAGATTCAGGGTCTGTAGGGAATGAGGATGAAAAAAGGATTTTATCCCATATTTCAGGAGCTAAGCAATGAGAAGTGTCTAACGGAATTGTGGAATGTTTTAAAATTAATATACAATGTTGTATTAGTTTCAAACATACAATATAGTGACTCAACATTCTACACACTACTCAGTGTTCATCATGGTAAGTGCACTCTTTAATCCCCTTCACCTGTTTCATCCATCCCCCTACCCACCGTCCCTGTGGTAACTATTAGTTGGTTCTCTATAGTTTAGAGTCTTTTTCTTGGTTTCTCCTTCTCTCTTTCTCTTTTCCCCTTTGCTCATTTGTTTTGTTTCTTAAATTCCACATATGATTGAAATCATATGATATTTGTCTTTCTCTGACTGATTTATTTCACTTAGCATTATACCTCTAACTGACTTGTTGTAGAATTTTTTAACCAGATTTAATGTTAACATTTAATAATCACCTTTCCCCTTAACATTTTCTCGTATGTCAAGAGGGGTTAGTAGATCTAAATTCTAATCACATACTGTTTTCTTTGTTTGAACCACAGTGCCACTTACTAAGCAATCTTTAGATACATTAGTTTTTATTTCTAATTGCTCATCTCATATAACAATAGCTTATAGCATTAAGCCTAATTTCCATACCAAAGAACACCAATAAATGTGTGTGTGTTTTTATATATATATATATATATATATATATGCATATGTATTTACTTTAGTATGAGCACTTCATATAAGTTGAAGCTTTGGGCTGTTATCAAAGGTACTTGTGAGTTCATTTTCACGTGAAATTGGAAAATTTAGGGAAAAATCCCCACATTTCTCTCTCATTATACACAATGCATGCTTGCCTTCAGATTATTTGTATATACTAGTATACAGGCAAAGTGGGAAGTGATTGACGATGCTGCCAAATTTTCTCTGAACTTACAGGATATAGATGATACCTTTAAAATTGACAAAACCTAGTTAATCTTGCATGAGATGTAAACCTTTTGTCCTTAACCCGATAACAGTATGCAACCGTAGGAAACCCACAATTTTCATGATAAGGGAGACCAAGCGTGAAGGATGTGTATAAAAATATTCAAACAACAATAAAATTACTTTTTTCTCTGCCATAAAAAAGAACAGAAATCATACCCTGTCATTCTCTAAGGTATTTTCAGTGTACTACACAGCAGGCTTTTTAAATACCGTAATTGATCATAAAAATCACAGATCAAGTTAGGAAGCATTGTATGCATTTGTCTTTTTAAGTTGTTTCCTTTATCAACTTGACACATAAAGCCTAGGGTGCTTAAATTGATGTTTACTTGAACTGCTGCTGAGCAATCCTTCTTCCACCCTCTAGGGAATCAGCAATATCTTTTAAGGCTTCTTAAGAAACCAATGTGACTTCTTCAGTTTAAATAATGACCCTTGGCTCTAGGCACGGTATCAGTAAAGAAAAAAAAAATGGTGAAATCATCACTCTCATACAAATAGGAAATATACACAAGTTAAAATTTTTGTTAATTCAATAATTAATGAGGAAAACATCAAAATGTTACAGTTGATTTCAAGCAGAATTCAAATTACCACACCTATATAAGTAACTCGGTAATTCTGAGATGAATTTATAAATAGAACCCAAACTGGTCAATATCCACAGGGAATAATCAATTACTTTCCACTGGACAGAGTTTATTTTCATATCTATGGGCAAAATTTTTACAATATTATCAGGTTTTTTATAATTTACAGATGTGCAAAATGTCTCAGAGAAAATAAAAAACAAAAATAGCTACCCAGTGATCTTTTTTGTCCATTACAAAGTTGTTCAGAAATTTTCCTGACTCTATGAAATTACAGAGGAAATACTTGGAAAGGAAAACACAACAAAACAAAAACAGAAACAAAATAAAACAAAACTTGTGATGCAATGACTAATAAAAGAGATGATTAGGTAAAACTTGTGTTTCTAAGCAAATGACTTTAATTGTTAAATGTATTTTCATGGAATAAATATATGAATTAAAGTGTGAATTTTAGAAATTGCTGATATAATTTGTAGTTGTTGCAAACTCTGTAGATAATTTTGGACCAAAGCTATTCCCCCAAATTTGATGTCATTGTTTGAATTTGGTCACAGTTTTACTGAAAATTTTTCCATTAAAAGAGTTTATAAATAGAGAATTGAAAAAACATACTGAGGGATTAATATCTCTGATGTTTTCTGAAAGTATTCAGTAAACTTCTAAATCAACTAAAGGACCTAGAAAAAAATCACGTTAGGAATTTGCATATTTAGGGGGAATAGCGAAATTACTTTTTTTTTTTAAAAGATTTTATTTATTTATTTGTCAGAGAGAGAGCATGCACAAGCAGGCAGAGGCAGAGAGAAAAGCAGGCTCCCTGCTGAGCAAGGAGCCCGATGTGGGACTTGATCCCACGACCCTGGGATCATGACCAGAGCCGAAGGCAGCAGCCCAACCCACTGAGCCACCCAGGCGCTCCAGCTAAATTACTTTTTTTATTATTTCCCTTTATACAGGTATGTATAAGCCTATGTACTTATAACAGACATTGGGATAAATGCAGCCATTCTTGCCTCTTATCTTGTTCTTCACACACACACACACACACACACACACACATACACACACACACACAAGGCTAGTCATATTAAAGGTCACTGATTGGTATATTTTTATTAATACCTGGTCAGGTGTCCCAACCTATTTGGAAAATTCACTCATATTATTCTAACCATATTTTCTGTCTTCTCATTTCTTCTCCTTGATCTACTTTTCACCCTTCTTCATTTGGCCCTATGCCCTAAGACACTGACCTGGTTTACAACTGAAGACCTGGTTTCTGTGCCCTCTGGCTACCATTTCAATACCCAGTGGGATATCACAGTAAGAGATTCAAGGAAGGGAGAAAGTGAGGTCAGGGTGTTACCATTCTGTTCCTTCCCTAACCTCAGGATTACTGAGTTCTGGGACCAAAGGTTACTGCTTCTCTAAAGGCAATCTTCTCGAAAAGTCTCTTTCTTTTGTGTTCTGGTAACTGCTTCTTCCCTTCATTACTTCTGGGTCTTGGGGTGGTCCTCTCCTATTATTAGACCAAGGTTACTATATATTCTTTATAGTTCCTTTATATCCATTCACACTTTTGCAAATACATGTTTTATTGCTAAAGTCTCTTGAAGTAATTTTAAGTGACCTATGTTTTCTGTTGTGATCTTGACTGCAATACTGCCTATATGTACTTTTATCTTCTGAATCATGTGGCTAACCTGAAGGGTAGAAATTCCCAAGATTTTAATTTAGGCTCATGAGAAAGCAGAGTCTCTCATAAACCTTTAGTCTTGACTCATGGTCAGCAAACAGTCAATATCTGTTAAGCACTAGAGAATAAATATTTTAGGCCTTGTGGGTCATGCTAATATTGGTCATGGAAAAATAAGGAAACATGGGCATCACCCAGTGGTTAGACCCTTAAAATCCAAGTTAAGTTTACAAAAGTGCTACATTTGTGGGTATCTTATGAATGCCATTACTAGCAAAGCAACATTCGGTTTTAGTTTATGCTTTATTTTTCTGTTTTAGAATGTATTTTGTTTTAGCTGTTGGACTTCAGAAACTGAATTTCATATTAGCTACACATTTTTAACATTTTGTTTCTTTTTTCATAATGCAGTTTAAGGCAAAGCCATTGCTGAGGATAATAATATAAAAAGTAAAATTTCTATATAAAAAGTAAAATTTGTCAGAAACCAGATTTTGTACTGAGGATTGCATTAAATTGGTGTTCCACTAATGCAGCATCCTATTTTGCAATGTAATATTCACATTCACAACCAGTTATACTGAACCCATGATACTAACAAAAAAGTTCACTGCCTACTGAGATTCATTATTTATTTTCCGATTTCTGAAGCATCAGTGTTTTTTTCTTTTTTGGTACAATTTCATTTATATGTAATGTCTAAAATAGTAAACTGCAATTCAGATTCTTTCTCTTTTTAATTCTTTTTCCTCAGTTTTCACAAGTGCTATTTGTTTCTGTATGCAAAGAGTCTCAGAGTCTATTTCCCAGGTTACCTGAATATCTCATTAATTTACTTTTTCAAGATAAGTAAATATAATCAATATTCATAATTTATAAAGTAGAATAGTTTATTATATTTGTCTGTTATTTCCAGAGGTAAGGTAATAAGATGAAGGACAAGCACTTCATGCTGCATGATAGCAAGGCTATAATGAGATAACAAATATTGTTAGTGCATAAAAAATTGGTAGTACTCTATAGCTTGGTCAAAAATAGGTAAAGTTAGAAAAAAATAAAGGAAAAGAGCAGGAAAGAAGGAAGTACTTAATGTAAAGGAAGATGAGAGAGGGAATAAGGGGAAAAAGGAAAGAAGGAAAGTGAGGAGGAAGGAAGGAGGGAGAACTTAAAGAGAAGGTAGGAGACAAGATGGGAAAATGAAAAATATTTTTTAAAAATATTTTTATTTATTTATTTGACAGAGAGAGATCACAAGTAGGCAGAGAGGCAGGCAGAGAGAGAGGAGGAAGCAGACTCCCTGACAAACAGAAAGCCCGACGCGGGGCTCGATCCTAGGACCCCAGGACCACGACCTGAGCCGAAGGCAGAGGATTTAACCCACTGAGCCACCCAGGCACCCCGGGAAAATGAAAAATATTCAAAAGGCTTGTTTTGTTCAGTGGTTTTTCTTGTTTGTTTCAGTTTTTCTCAGATCAAAACTTTTCTCTATTTATTAATTATGAACCAGCAGAAAGATGGTAGATCACATTTATAGGTATCTAAATAACTCATTAAAGAAAGAAGACAAAGGTAAGAATTACTTTTAGATTAGTTACCTTTAGATTAGATTAAATTAGATTAGCTACCTTTAGGTTATATTAGGAAATTGGTTAATTTTCTACAGAGTAACAAAACCAGAAGCTACAGGATTATCACTTTTATAGGCCACAATTTATAGCTTCTCATTTTTCAGCATTTTAATTTCTAACTTTGTGGATTTGGAAAACAACAAACAAATATTTTATCCCTTGAGAGAATTAGATGACAATGAGATGAGTTTACTAAAAAATGTTCGTTAAAAAATGAACTTCAAAATGTGAAGGAAACTTGTCATCTTGTATATTTTCTGATTTGGATAAATTAGTCTTTGTAAATAAGAAAGTAAATGAAATAAAAGAAAGTATAAAAAAATGAGTCGGCACATTTTGATACAAAGCTTGTTAGGGGCACATGGGCCTTCTGAATAGGACTGAACACTTTTCAGTGATTTAGTATTCCATGAAATCAGCCTCACTGTGCCCTGCTTCACTTTAAAAATACTTGTTACAAAAGAAACTTTGCCTCCCTCTGTCCTGGCCCCTTAAATGAGCTTAAGATTTTTTCTTATGATTTCTTTGATTTCTATTATTGTTTATGATTGCTTATGATTATTGTGACCTATACATGAGTAAATGTTTTACCTTTATTATAAAGCTGAAGACCAAGCATTGTCATGGGAAACGTATTTCTATCTTACTATATGTATATGAAACCTGAAGCTCTGGAAACTAAAACTTGTTTCAGTTCATCTTTTTACTTGGTAGGTTGGAGTGATGACTTCTAAGTCCCTTATATGCCAGGGACACTGGAAGTCGCATTTATCTTTTTTTTAATCATTACTGTACTTTCCATATAAATTGTTTGATATTATCACAAAGAAGGGACAATACAGAAACCAACAGCTCTATTTTAATGTTTATACATTTATATTAAAAATAATTAATTTCTCAGATTTCTTTTATATCATATTGCCTGTTTGTTATATATTAAAAACTAGTAAAGATTTGTTAACCTTAGGCTTTAGGCATATAACCCTGAAGAAACACTGAATTGTAGAAACCTCAAGCCTAAGGACAAACAATACTTTTCACTCAATAATCCCACTCATTTATAGAGGCCATACTTTCCTCATGTGTTATTGACCTCTGCAAATTCCCTCTGCTCTCTTGGATTTAGAGCTACAAGTCTATATTCAATTCTTCTGTAACAGCACATATTTTTCAACTAAACACGTTCAGACTTTATATCACCAGAAGTATTTCTTCCTCAAGAACTTAAAAGAGTTCTATCTCCTCATCTTATGCTTAATTGCACATATTACTCTTGTTTATGTAGGAAAGCACCATGCAGGCACACCCACATACCCTCATAAATTTTATATCTATATATACACACATATACGTGTGTGTGTATATATATATATATACACACACGCGCGTATATACATATATATATACACATATGTATACATATATATGTATATATGTATACTCTCTATATATATACATGTATATACATATATATGTATGTATACGTATATATACATATATATGCATGTATACGTATATATGTATATACGCGTATATACATATATACACACACGTATATATATACACGTATATATATACGTGTATATATATACGTGTGTGTGTATATATGTATATACGCGTATATACATATATACACATGTATGTATACACGTATGTATATATGTATACATATATATGTATACATACGTGTGTGTATATATGTATATACGCGTATATATACACGTGTATATATATACGTATATACATATCCGTAGAGAGAGAGAGAGAGAGAATGGAAGTGCTATTGCCACAACAAAGCCATTAAGTTCCAGAAGGATTTACTCCAATCATCTGCCAGGAAATGAGATCTCCTACTGGGTTCTCTACCTTAGATAATGATATCATTATCTGCTCAGTCACCCAGGCTCAAGGTCTTTGATACAAACATTCATTCCTTCAAACCATTTCTTTTTTTTTAAGTGTACAATGTATCATGTTCTGGAAAGAGACTGATGAACAGATTAAAATTGCAACTTTCTCATTAAATTTATAGTCTATTGGAGAAGGTAGAACCTTGGTTAATATTGAGTGGTACTTTTTGAGTTCTTTAAGGAACAGTAAGAGGGAACACTTAGGAACAGTTTATTTTATTTTATTTTTTCCTGAGGATGAGTTATATCCATCCAGGTGAAATGGTGGACCGTTGCTAGGAAAAGCAAAAGCATAGTCTGTTAGAAAGTGAATGAAGCTCCCTATAGTGGAAACAGAATGTATAAAAGCAAGAGTGATGAAGTTGGAGAGTCCAGATGGCAAATGGCCATGTAAAGAGGAGAAGTTTTCCTAAATTAAATCAGAAACTGTTGAAAAATTTTAAGTAAAGTAATATGTGAAGATTTTCAGTTTGGAATGGTTATACTGGTTAGAGAATAGGGAATAGACTGAAGATAGAAAAATAGAGGTAGAGAACATCCATGAAAAATTTTCAGTTATCAGTACAAAAAATAACTAACAATGGACCATACTTAAACTAGGTCAATGGCATTGGTGATGAAAAAATCACAACTTCTAGAGGACTGTAGGACCTGGTCTCAAACTCAGTTTCTGGCTTGGTCAACCTAATGAATGATATTGGTATTCTCTGGTTTCTTTGGAAGACAAGGAGAGCAGATGAGATTTCTACTTCTGGACAAGATGGAACAAGCATATTCAATCCAGTTTTTCCCCCACTAAACACAACTAAAAACCCCAGAAATATAAAACATTCATGAGAAGCCTCTGAAAAGAGAAGAAAAAGACTTGGATAAGAGAAGCATAGCCTTACATGACAAAACCTTTTTGACTACATCTGCTTCATTTCAGAATAATGTTATGCAAAAAGCTTTGTCCCTCTGTTTCCCCACTGAGTGCTGTAACCATGGAGACTATAAGTACAGCCTTGCTAACCTTCCCCATACAACATTAATGGTTGGTTTTCCTTCTCATATCTAACATTCACTGCAGAGACCGTGAGATGGAGCCCTATTTGCTTTCCTAAATGAAAGGCAACAAAGATACATCTCTTCACTGTTCCTAGCTAGAGAATTAAGGGAGGAATACAGAGAGGAAGGAGCTAGAAAAAAGGATTCTTTAACTCTGTGTATGGAGGCCTGGTAGGAATTTGTGTAGCTTATCTGTAATACCATTCAGACATAGCAGAACAAATGTTTGCAGACTGAAGTACTTTATGAAATAACACCCAGATTTCAGATTGACCTCTAGGTAACACACAACTGGGTCAGAGTAGTAGGATAGCATGCAAAGACTGTGAAAACTAAATTGACCTTTAAACCACAACCAGCACAACTGAACCGAGATGTATGTCCTGACCTTAACAGATTGACTCCCTCCTAAAGTATAGGCTTTAAATAGGAACTAGAATCTCATAACATAATAGCCGAAATGTTCAGGATATAATCCAGAGTTATTCACCTGAACATGAATAAGGAAAGTCTCAAATTAAATGAGAAAGGAAAATCAGTAAATACTAACACTGAGATAACGCAATGTTTGGACTATCTGATAAGTATTTAAAAGAGCTATCATAAAAATTTTTCAACAATTATAAACACTCTTAAAACAAATGGAAGTCTCAAGAAAAAATAAATAATAAAGGACCAAATTAAAAAAAAATAGAACTTAGTCAAACAATAACTAAAAAAGAAAAAAAATAGATGAGCTCATTAGTGGAATAAATAGGGCAGAGAAAAATAACAGTGAATTTAAAGATAAAGAAATAGAAATTATTCAGTCAGCAAAAAAGCATAGATTGAACAATGTGCATTGAGATCAGACACCTGTGGGACCATATACATAATCTAGTATTCTTGTCATTAGTGTCTCAGAAAGAAAAGGCAGTGTGGTGCTAAAAAATTTGTTTTGAAGAAATGAAATAATGGTATAACCCCTCACCCCCACCCCCAAATCTGGCAAAATATCCAAATCTAAAAATTCAAGGGGGTAATCAAAATCCAAACAGAACAATTATGGAGACATCTAGGTTAACACATAACATAATCACATTTCTGAAAACTAAAGACAATGAAAGTTTTGAAAGGAACCGAGGATAACAAATACCTCACCTATAGAAAGATAATGAAGTGACAATAGATTTCTCATGAAAGGAGGCCAAAAGAAGGGGGGGGATTGGAAAAACAAAACAAAAACCTTTCAATCAAGAATTTATCCTTTAGGAATGAATTTGAAATAAACCTTCTCTGTTAAAAGAGATCTATGATAATGCATCATCTGTAAACTTCCTCTACAAAATTGATTAAGAGAATTTGTTAAAGCATCAAGGAAATGTAAGAGTAGGAAACTGGGAACATCAAGAATAAAGACAAAAGAAAGAAAAAATAGACTCTTCTGAGTTTTTAAAATTATATTTGATAGTACAAGGCAAAAATTACAGTATTGTCTGATATTTCAGTGTATGCATGGGTCATATTTAAGGTAATGTCATGAATAAGAAAAGCCAGGCGGCACCTGGGTGGCTCAGTGGGTTGAGGCCTCTGCCTTCAGCTCTGGTCATGATCTCGGTGTCCTGGGATCGAGCCCCGCATCGGGCTCTCTGCTTGGCAGGGAACCTGCTTCCCTCCTCTCTCTCTGCCTGCCTCTCTGCCTAGTTGTGATCTCTGTCTGTCAAATAAATAAAAATAAAATCTTAAAAAAAAAAAAAAAGAAAAAGGAAAGCCAAGGGATCTGTTGGTAAATTTTCTAGATTTCATTTGAAGTGAAAAAGTGTTGGCACTAATAGACTATGATACGTTACTTATGTGCATTGTAATTGCTAAAGAAACCATTAAATATACAGAGATATACTCAAAATACTACAGATAAATCAAAATAGAAAAAAAAAGTTAAGTAGTTAGAGAAAAGCAGGAAAGAAAAAACAAGAGTTAAAAATCAAAGGAAACAAATCATGGCAGATCAAATCATATGATATCAGTTTTTGCATTAAATGTGAGTGGTATAAACACACTAATTAAAGTAAGAACATTGGAAAAGTATTAAAAAACATGACCTAATTATATTCAGTCCACAAGAAGCATATTTAAAATATAATGATAGGTAGACTACAAATAAAAAGAAAATTATATACCATGTGAATATTCAACAAAAGAAAGCTGAAATAACTGTATTAATATCAGACAAAATAGATTTAAAAGCGAATATATTGCCAATGACAAAGTGGGACATTATATGTTAATAAAATGGTCAATTTACCAAGACATGAGATAGAAATAAGTATGCATTAAAAAAACACTTCAAAATACATGAAGCAAAATTTGAAAGAACTGAAAGAGACAGATGAAATCCACAATTGTGCTTTGTGTCTTTAACACTCTTTTTTAAAACTTAATTCCAGTATAGTTGACATACAGTGTTCTTGTTTCAGGTGTAGAATATAGTGATTCAACAATTCTGTATATTATTTAGTACTCATGATGATAAGTGCACACTTAATCCTCTTTACCTATATCACTTATCCTTTACCCATCTTCTCTCTTGTAATTATCACTTCTCTATAATTAATAGTTTTTGGTTTTGTTTTGGTTTGGTTTTGGGGTTTTTTGTTTGTTTGTTTTGTTTTTGTTTTTGTTTTTGTTTGTCTCTTTTTTTTCTTGGTTGGTTTGCTTTGTTTCTTCAATTCCGCATGTGACTGGACTCATGGTATTTGTCTTTCTCTGACTTATTTGGCTTAGCATTATGCTTTCTAGATCCATTCATGTTGTTGCAAATGGCAAGATGTCATTCTTTCTATGGCTTAAAAATATTCCATAACTTCTCTATCCATTTATCTATCAATGGACACTTGGGTTACTTTCATAATTTGCCTACTGTAAATAATGCTGCAGTAAACATAAGGGCACATATATCTTTTTATCTTTGAATTAGTGTTTTCATTTGGGGGGGGGGGTAAATACCCAGTAGGTCAATTGCTGGATCGTAAGACAGTTCTATTTTTAACATCTTGAGGAACTTCCCTCTACTGTTTTCTATAGTGGCTACACCAATATGCATTCCCATCAACAGTGCACAAGGGTTCCTTTTTCTCCACATCCTCACCAAAACTTGCTGTTTCTTACATTTTTTATTTTATCCATTCTGACAGGTGTGAGGTAATATGTCCTTGTGGTTTTGATTTGCATTTTCCTGATAAGTGATGTTGAGCATCTTTTTATGTGTCTGTTGGTCATCTGAATATGATCTTTGGAGAAATGTCTGTTTATGCTTCTGCCAATTTTTAATTGGATTACATGTGTGTGTGTGCATGTGTGTGTGGAGTTGTGTAAATTCTTTATATATTTTGAATACTAACACTTTATGAGATATATCATTGGCAAGTATCTTCTACCATCTCATAGGTTGCCTTTTAGTTTTGTTGTTTCCTTCACTGTGCAGCTTTTAATTTTGATGTAGTCCCAAGAACTTATTTTTGCTTTTGTTTTCCTTGCCTCAGGGCACCTATCTAGAAAAATGTTGCTATTGGCAATGTCAGATATATTACTGCCTGTGCCCTCTTCTAGGATATTTATGATTTAATGTCTCACATTTAGGTCTTTAATTCATTTTGAGATTTTTTTTTTTTTGGATGATGGAAGAAAGTGGTCCAATTTCATTTTTTTTGTAGGTAGTTGGTCAGTTTTCCCAATACCATTGGCTGAAGAGACTTTTTCCAATTGCATTTTCTTGCCTCCTTTGTTGAAGGTTAATTGGCCATATAATTATGGGTTTATTTTTGGGCTTTCTATTCTGTTTCACTGATGTATTTTTGTGACAGTACTGTACTGTTTTGATTACTACAGCTTTGTAGTTTATCTTGAAATTTGGGATTGTGATACCTCCAGTTTTGTTGTTCTTTTTCAAGATTGCTTTGGCTATTTGGGGTCTTTTGTAATTCCATACAAATTTTAGGATTGTTTTTTCTAGTTCTGTGAAAAATGCTGTTGGTATCTTGATAGGGATTGCATTAAATATGTAGGTTGTTTTTGGTAGTATAGACATTTTAACAATATTTTTCATTTCATAAACATGGAATATGTTTCCTTTTGTGTCATCTTAAATTTCTTTCATCAACATTTTCTAGCTTGCAGAGTACATACAGTTCTATTACCTCCTTAGTTAAGTTTATTCCTAGGTATTTTATAATTTTTGGTGCAAGTGTAACTGGGATTGTTTTCTTAATTTCTCTTTCTTCTGCTTCATTATTAGTGTATAGAAATGCAACAGATTTCTGCATTGATTTAGTATCCTTCAATCTTACTGAATTCACTTATCAGTTCAAGCAGTTCTTTTGGTGGAGCCTTTAAGGTTTTCTCTGTTTAGTACCATGTCATCCACAAATAGTGGAAGTTTTACTTCTTTACTAATATATAGACCCCTTACTTCTTTTTCTTTTCTGATTGCTGTAGCTAGGACTTTCAAGACTGTATTGAATAAAAGTGGTGAGAGAGGACATCCTTGTCTTGTTCCTGATTTTGTGGAGAAAGCTCTCAGGTTGTTTTGTTTTGTTTTATCATTGAGTATAATCTTAGCTGTGCATTTTTCATATATGACATTTATTATCAACAACCTCTTTGAGTAATTGATGGGATAGGCAGTAAATCAGAATGATTATAGAAGAGCTGGTCAAACACCATCAGTCAATGAGATCTAATTTACATTTGAAGAAGGCTTTACCCAACAACAAAAGAATGCACATTTTTTTCAAGAATATATGAGGATGTGGAGAGAAAGAGATTTGTATAGTGACAAGTAGATAATTAGTTCTATTTAAGACATTCACTGCGAAAATATCCAAATAGGCTTCTAGGACGCAGTTAGATAAACAGATATGTAGCTTATTCAAATGGTTCAGGGAGACAGAATGGATAGACAGATGATAAATAGGTAGATAGGTAGATAGATACAAAGATAAAAATTTGAGTGTTGCCTACTTAGAGTCATCACTGATTTTTTTTACTGTAGTTCACCCTTATCTGTGGGGGCTATGTTCCAAGACCCCCCTGAACCATGGATAGTACCAAGCCCTATTTATACTATGTTTTTTCCTATGCACCCCTACCCATGATAAAGTTCAATTCATAAACTAGGCATAGTAAGAGATTAACAACAGTAACTGATAATAAAATAGAATAATAATAGCAATATACTGTAATATAGGTTGTATGAATGTGGTCTCCCTCTCCCTTCTCTTTGTGATGATGTGAGATGATAAAATGCCTTCATGATGAAATGAAGTGAGATGAGTGACATAGGCCTTGTGACATAGCATTAGGCTACTGTTGCCTTTCATGTGAAATGTCAGGAGGCTCATCTTCTTGAGGACCATAACTGACCACTGGTAACTGAAACCACAGAAAATAAAACTGCAGATAAAGGGGAACTACTGCTTCATGCATCCACTCCCCATTTTGTAGACATTTTATTTCAATAATTTCCCCCACTCCTGCACCCAGTTTTTTTTGTTGTTGTTGTTTGTTTTTTTAAACCCTTGCTATCACTGTTTCACTAGGAAACCACCATTATTTTTAGCTGGGACTACTTTTTACAATTGTCTATTGTACTAATCACCTAAATGCATCCCAACTGCCTCTGGTTTCTCACTTATTCTATCCCATTTATTACATTGCAACCAGAGTTATCTTTTTCCTACTCAAGTCCAATAGGGCCACTCCCTAACGTGAAAACCCTTGTTTACAGAAATTTTAAGATATTTGAAGTACTCCATGTTTTGTACCAAGTGTTCATTCAATATCTTCTGGTGTAGTTTACACCTCTCTTATATAATCTATGCCAAAGTACATTATATATTTTTGCCTGAGAATTTTCTTAAGAATTATTTAAATAATAATATAATATCCTTTGTACATTTTAAGATAACAGTTAAGTCCTTTTTATCACAAAAGTAACTAGTTACAAATAATATAATTTTAGTATATTTTAGTTATCAATGTGTTAAACTCAAGTTGTCATATGAAACTTATTTTTGGTATGGTTTGGCATTTTAATTATTTTTCTACTGAAATATAGGTGACACATAATGTTACATTAGTTTCAAGTAAGTCAACAACTATATTTTGCTATGCTCACCATAAGTATAGCTAGCATTTGTTACCATGCACCATTAAAATACCATCTACTATATTACCTATGCTATTCTTTTTGTTCCTGTTACTTATTTATTCCATCACTGGAAGCCTATGTCTCCCACTCCCCTTTACCCATTTTGCTTACCCCTCACCCTCTCCCCTCTGACAACCACCAGTTTAGTCTCCGTATTCTTCTTTATTTGTTAGTTTTGGGACTTGTTTGTTTGTTTTTTAGATTTCGCATATTAGTGAAATTGCATGGTATTCATCTTTCTCTGTCTGACTAATTTTACTTAGCATAATACCATAGGTTGATTCATATTGTCACAAATGACAAGAGCTCATTCATGTGTGTGTGTGTGTGCGTGTGTGTACATATCTCAAATCTAAACATATTACATGAATTGATAAATTAGTGTTACTGATAAAAATAAATTTTATTTGAAATACATTTAATAATAAAATTGATGGATTTTTTTTCTTTCTATACTCTTTCATGTATTCATGGGTAAATGTTGTTTCTTGTCCCAACTTAGACCATTGTGTCAGAAACTCTGAGCATAGAGCCCTGATACATGTATGTCATTAAGCCCTCCACTGACTTAAAACCCTCTAGGCCCTGCTACCTTTGAAAAGCCTTTAGGGGTTTGCATTCCCCAAGGTGAAGAATGCTGTTTTCTTGATAACTTGAAGTATTTGATTTTTCCTGAACATGTTGTATATTTGTATGTCTTTATAGTTTTTTTTTTTTAAGATTTTATTTATTTATTAGAGAGACAGAGAGAGACCACAAGTAGGCAGAGCAGCAGGCACAGGGAGAGGGAGAAGCAGGCTCCCCACTGAGCAGGGAGCCCGATGTGGGGCTGGATCCCACATCATCACCTGAGCTGAAGGCAGCTGCTTAACCAACTGAGCCACCCAGGCGCCCCTGTATGTCTTTGTACTTTGTTTAATAAATTCTTCAATTTCAAAATAATTTCATATGTAGAATGTTTTATATTTATTTATAAATAATTATAATTTATTTATATGTATTTGTTTAATACTTATTTACATTACCTGTATATGTTGTTGTGGCTTTTTTCTAAAGTTAGACACTGTACCATGCCCAATATATGCTTATAGAATGAACAAACTTAAAAGAGGAGATAGGAGCCTGACTCAATGAGTATATTTCTGTGGGAGAGAGTGAATGCTAAGAGTAAAGTATTTGGAGATATACCTATATGAATTTGATCTCCAACTTCATACACTAAGTATACTACATATTCTTCCTTAGGACTCAGTGTCCAGGTAAAATTGGATAATACCACTTATATTCAAGATTATAATAAGGATTAAATAAAATAATGCAAAGCTCATTAAATCTGGAGCTCATTAAATCTTTTAAAAATATCAACTTCTTGGGGCACCTGGGTGGCTCAGTGGGTTAGGCCTCTGCCTTCGGCTCAGGTCATGATCTCAGAGTCCTGGGATCGAGCCCCACCTCGGGATCCCTGCTCAGCGGGGAGCCTGCTTCCCCCTCTCTCTCTGTTTGCCTCTCTGCCTACTTGTGATCTCCATCTCTCTCTCTCTCTGTCAAATAAATAAAATTAAAAAAAAATATCAACTTCTTATTATCACCATTATTTTTAATATCAAAATTTATGCTCTGTGACACACTTTATGTAACTATTAGAATATATGTATACTTCCTATGGTCTAGATACATGAAATAGTCTAAAGCTTTGTTGAAGGTTCTCTAATAGTGAGATCGTTAATATGGCACTAATAAACTATTTCATCATGTTGAAAGAGAATAAAGATAAGAAAAAGAAGGTGAAGAAGAAAAATAATATAGGTAGGAGATTGGGGGAAAGTTTAAATAAAATTAAATATGTAAGAGAATAGAAAGTACAAGTAGTGGAGAAAAATAAGAAGACAATGACACTCATATTTATAGACCCATTTACAACTTTAAAAATACTTTGTCATCATTATCCTATTGATTTTCTAACCAATTCTATTCATAGAAAACCAAGTGAAGTTAAATGACTGGATCATAAAAGCAGAGGTAGGGATTGAACATAAACATTTTGAATTTTTTTAAATGGCAATTAGGTATCAAGAAAATGTTTGTCTGTTTTCTCCCTTTAGTAGAGATAAATCCTGGACAAATTCAGAACTGTCCCAAAGTGAATGGTTGTTGAAATGACATTAGGTAACTCTCATCCTCTTATTCTGGATATGCAGTCATCTTGTCTCGGTGTGTGTTCTTCCATGTTCCTTCTGCTTCATGCCTTTCATCACTACTCTAATTGTTTCTAACTGGAGTACTACACAGACTTCCTATCTGGGTTTTGTGCCCTGTTCTTGCCTCCTACAGTACATCTTCCTCATTCCCACTAGATTAATCTTCCTAAATGGAAGAGTAATGGAACTATTCCTTCAGTCAATTCTTATCATATTTGGTGTGAAATACAAACTACTTAGCATGACATAGAAGACTCTTATCACAAACCATTTTTTCATAGATATCCTTTACTCCAGTAACAGGGAATGAATGAAATGTTCTCTCAACCATATGCCTTCTTAAAAACTGTTCTGTCTCTTTAAAATGCTTCCCCTCACTTCTCAGTAACTCTTCCAGGTGCCTAAAAATTCCACTCTGCCATAATCTTGTCTGGGATCCCTTTTCAAAGAACTCTCCTGCACCACTTTCCTGGCCCAAAGTGTGTTCCATTTCTTTTTATCACACATTGTGATTGTTGATTTTATTGGCTTTATTAGTTTGTTTATTCCTGCAATAAGTAATTATTGAAAGCTGACTGTATTTGAAACTCTGTTCTGAGGCAAGGATACAACAATAAATAAACCAGACAAAATTTTTGCTTTTAAAGCTTGCAGTAAAAGAGGGAAGTGGTTAGAAATAACTAAACAATATCAATCCAATATTATACTCATGTGAAGGGAAAATACAGGGATCATCTGGTTTTATTTTAATATCTTATGTTTATCTAGCAAAGCTTTTAGTGTATTTAATTTGAAAGCAGAAACCATACTTCTATCACTATATGTTCAGTGCCAATATTACTATATTCATATTGCAGAAGCCTGATAATATTTAGGGAATGAATAAATATTATTTATGAATATTATATCTTGAAAATATTATACAGCTATTGTCAGTAACCAATTCTTGTGATTATTAATATTTGTTACTAAAATATTATTTTAATATTATGTTTAAATTTTAGATTTTAATTTGAAAGAATGCTCTTGTGTTTTTAAAGAAGAATGGAAAATCATTTTATTTGAAGGCTACTCTGGGATTGTAAGGTTGTTACTGACTTGAATTTAGGATTTTGATCCAGTAGGATCTGAACTATCCCATTGCCACCACTCTCTTCTCTTCTGCTCTGTTTCTACCACATTAGTTTGGTTCTCACCTCAGGCCTCTGGTATTTACTGATGCATTTATAGGAGAATATTTTCTCTAGATAGTAAAGTGGACTAGGTATCCCTCCTCTTAACAAGACTTCCTTAAAAAGAGTGCCCTAGTGCCTTTACCGCTCTATTCATTCCTATATCCTGCCGCATTTTCTCCATAGCACATAACAACATCCAAAACTATAAGTTTACTTGTTCATTTTTTTTTCAACTTTGCCACTAGAATGTAAGCTCCACAAGAGCAGGGACATTTTCTTGCTCAGTATTGCATTGCCACTAACCAGGAAGTATGGTGGGTGCTCAATTAGTATTTGCTAAATGTATGAAAATATAGCTAGTCCATAGGGAAGACTGGAGAGGAGGGATTGGGGAGATATTATGAGGTAGAGAAGCTAAAGGAAAAAAATCAAGGAAGGTAGGAAATAGTAAGCATGTTCTTTTCTTTAGACAAAAAGAAAGCATTCAGAAACATTGCTGTCTAATGATCTTTGATGCATATAGTGTCCATAAATGTTCAGAAATGAATTAATATATGATCTTATATGAGAAGGTTGCCTTCACTCTTTTTACTAGGTTTGTGGCATCTGGCTTACAGAAGTTGGCTAAATTCAGGTTCATAAATTCTCTGGACTAAATTATCTCTATTCCATCATCTTTCATCATTACCCATATTTTTCATTTTTTTCAAATTCCAATTATTCTTTTTAAAAAGTTCAAATTTGCCATAGTGATTTTAAGGCATTGACTATAGGATCTTTCATAATTCTTTGTTCACAATTTGAAAAAAAATAATTTACACAATGTGAATGAATACATATCATGTATAAAGGATTCCAGGAGTTTCCATGACCTTGACTTTTTTAGCCCTTATGAAATTAGGACTCATAGGTGATGCTGGGTTCTTTATGTTGCTAGGTCCAAGGAATCACACTGAATCATTAAGCGTAATGTTTTAGATATAATAAAACAATGATAAAGGAGCAAACTATGTAGTCTATTTGTTCTGATAAGCTTGAGTTTTTTCATTATGTGAGAAGGCCATTTAGTAGCATGCTTTGCATTATTTAATGTTTGCATTTAAAAATAACCTAGTTCTTGAGATGAAAGGCTTGTAATAAATTAAACTGTAGCAGAGTTTCTAGACTAATATGTAATATTTTAATTTTTACAAGTCTGAGAACATGAAAAGGAATATTTGAGTTCAGCAAACTCAAGAGGATTTTCCAGCTCTACTTCTGTTTTAAGGTTAGTTTCAATTTTCTGCAGTCTGATAGATTTGATTGTGCAGATCACTTGTCACATTCCCTGTGTGTTTATCAGTTTACTAAAACCAATGTAGGAAATGTTATCCCTCTTCTTATCTTCCTGCCAACTATCCATAAAGAGCATCAGTCAAGCAATTCCTGTATGAAGGATTTATCACTGCTGCAGTGACTTGTAATTGAAGGCATGTGGTTTCTGTGAATTCATATATTTTAAGTTATGCTTGCTAAAAATTTCAGAATACGAGGTTTAGCCTATTGGACAATTTACCTAGTAATCTAAATAATCATTTTCCAAATGAAATATATAACATTAAGAAAGGGATTTTCTTCCATCTTCCATTTCTCAGGAGCAATAAAAAACATAACTTTATCACCAGACAGGGTCAGTTCTTTTCTTTGTCTTCCATAATCTTTGCAAATAAAGAATAATTTAGGTAAAAACAGTAGTTACAGATTCTGGTGAGATGTAGACATATTAAAGGTGAGAGTTGGCATCTAGTAATCAATAGAAAGGCTTAATCTTATTAAGAACACTCAAATACTATGTTTCAGAATCTTCACATTACAATGAGATGAAAGTAAAGGAAGAAATGAGTGTTGCATAAAACACTGTTTGCTTTGATCCTAGATATAGCATCCCAGATTTATGAATTAAAATGTTTTCACAGTAGAGGGTTGCTTGGGTGTCTCAGTCAGTTAAGTATCAGTCTCTTGATTTTGGCTCAGGTTATGATCTCAGGGTTGTGAGATCAAGACCAGAGTTAGGCTCTGCAATCAGCGGGCAATGTGCTTTAGATTCTCTCTCTCTCTCTCTTTCCCTCTGCCTCTCCCCCTGTGCACTCTCTCTCTCTCTCGCAAATAAATGAATAAATAAATCTTTAAAAATGTTTTCACAGTGGAAAGATGTGAGTTCTTTAGTACATTCATCTCCATGATATACTTGATGAGCTAGACCATTTTTATTTCTTGTTCCCCCCTCCAATAGCCCTGAATTAGTTTCCACTTCAGGTGTGAGAGAACATAATGGATGAGAATGTAATGGATTCCCTACTTAATTCTTTAACCAAAAGATATTTTTAGTTGCTTAAGTCAAACTCTGTGTGTAGTTTGTACTCTGTAGATATTGACAGATTCAATATCTAGTTTCCCCTTATTTTCCTTACCTATCTATCATCTAACAAATCTATCTCAGAGAGGTTTTGAAGCACCAAGAGTTGGGACTGTCAGGAAGCCTTAGAAATAGAGTTCTCCATACTGAAATAATGAAATTCAATTAGTATCTTGGAAACTTCAGCATTTCACATAGTTTTCAACTATAAGGAAATTGGGATTTTTATATTCACACTGGAGCTTTGCTAGGTACTTGCTTTTTTAACTGCACTGGCAATGCCTGAATTTCATGTAGTCTTATATTAAGAAAGAAAATGTTTATATGCAAAGCCACCATGCATCTCCTAGTCTATCAAAATTAATTAAATGTGGTCAATGAATACCAATACATTAGAACCATTGTACATGTTCCAGTGGATAAAGAAAATATTTTTGAAACTTCAATATCACTTGACATGAAATCTGTATAAATGAAAACATAGCAAATACAGAATGATGGAAGAAATATGTTGTTTTTCTTGATTAAGAACACCTACAGTCTTTCATAGAATACCCAGAGGAAGCTCAGAAACATAATGGGAAAAGTGCAAGATCTATCAAATGCTTTATTGGCTCAGTTATTCTCTGAATGGCAGTAGATATAAATACTCTCCTCGGCCTTAGGGCTGCCTTCAAAAATGCTTGTCCATACCAACTTAGATTGCAGGGGAAAAAAAAAAAGAAGTGTCAGTGACTGTGTTAAGCTACTGCAGGCAGAGATTGAAAGATGGTGCAATAATATTCTAAGTAGTTGACCAAGTTCAGAGCTGTTAAGAGAGAATGACAGGTGGTGTAAGCATCCCCGGGCCCTGACTTACTAAATTCTAAATGGCATTTTCCCTACCTAAGCTAATCATTATAGCAGTCACGTTGTGCCAAACTCTTCCTGTATTTCTGATCTATAGTTTCTGTTAAGGATAAATCACTTTAAGAACCTTATAAAAGAATAAAAATGATTAATTTGTACTTTGTCATAGATTTTAAGTGGCATGTTAAAATGTAAAGCTATTGAATTAGCACATTTCCCCCCATATACTTGATCTTACAAACATTAAGATCTTAGCACACAGTGGTGTAATTCTGTGTGTGTCTGTGTTTGTGCCTGTGACTTTAGTAAACTTTCAGGTGTTTGAGGGCAGGAGGGCATATATTTCCTTTCTATATTCTTAGCATTTAGTACATGATATAGTTTCTGATGAGTAAGAATGAATGGACAGGTGAACAATGTTAATGATAAAAGTAAACATCTTTTCTGAAATTTCAGAGGAGAAAATATCCTATAGCCATGTCCTTGCCAAAGGATATTTTAGAGCTCATCGAGGTTTCAAATTTAATTTTTGAAAACATAACCCTGTTTTGACATGCTCACCAAGCCATAAGCTGCTAGGACTGCAGTTTTAAAGTGGATGAAATGAGGGAAGTTGACAGTCAGCCAGGAGTGGGGATGAATATAATCTAATAGAAAAATGGATGTAGAAGATTTCTTTTAACTATTTTAAGATCTAGAAAAAATTTCTATGGGATTTATTTTATTTATTTTTTTAAAGATTTTTTTATTTATTTGACAGACAGATCACAAGTAGGCAGAGAGGCAGGCAGAGAGAGAAGGGAGGAAGCAGGCTCCCCACTGAGCAGAGAGCCTGATGCGGGGCTCGATCCCAGGACGCTGGGATCATGACCTGAGCCAAAGGCAGAGGCTTTAACCCACTGAGCCACCCAGGCGCCCACTTCTGTGGGATTTAAAAGAGAAATGTAGAGATTTGATTTGGAGACTTATAGCATAACTAGTAAGTCATAGGAAATGGGTTTAGTGGGCTTTGCATAGGCTTGAATTATCACTCCAGATTCCAATGAATCAAACTACTGTGAATTTGCATAGAAAGAAGGTATCCCTCTCTAGGAGAACACTGCCAGTTTTTTAGAGGGCTATAGTCTATGAACAAGTACTCATAGATTCTTTGCTTTCTCCAACCATCCAGTGAATGAGATTCTTTGCCTTCTCCAACTCATAGATTCTTTGCCTTCTCCAACCATCCAGTGAATGAGATTCACTCCACAGAGTTTGCGTGATTCCCAAATTAAACATGTCAGTCCTAGGACTGAGGGGGCAGGGAGAGCTTTTAATCCTATTCTTCCTCCTCCACATCATTTACCACACTCTCTGTCTCTATGGAAAGGCTTTTATGTTTATGCAGCTGATTTTTTTTCTTGTTATTGCTAGCATTCACTGTAGGTTGTATAATTGGTAGATAAGTAGCAAAGATTCTTCTGAGACATTTTGCCAACAACTCTGCCCATCAGTGGATTATCTTACTTTTCAATTGTCTGTTTTCCCCCTCCATCCCCAACTGATAATGTTGAATTTCATCTGAGTCGTGTGTTCCTGGAAAACAGTGACAATTTAGAATACCTCTTTCCTCTCCTCACCTCCTTACACACACAACCCTTTTGAGTTCATGGAAATAGCTTAACTATAAAACATCACTCTTTCTATCTTTCCATAGATAGGACTTAGATAAGACTGGAAGATGTCTCCATTTTTACTTAAGACAAAGGCAGATGCAGACGCTCCAAAGCCCTATTTGTTGCCTCATAAATGATTAGCTGCACCGTTTGTACCACTGATCAACCAATCAAGTCACCTGTTCATCACCTCACTCCCTTATGTCTTGTTCTCTCTAGCCTTGTTTATTTCTTCCTATAAAAGAGAATTTGTCAGGGCTCCTGGGTGGCTCAGTGGGTTTAAGCCTCTGCCTTCAGCTCAGGTCATGATCCCAGGGTCCTGAGATCGAGCCCCGCATCGGGCTCTCTGCTCAGTGGTGAGCCTGCTTCCTCCTCTCTCTCTGCCTTGTCTCTCTGCCTACTTGTGATCTCTGTCAAATAAAATCTTAAAAAAAAAAAAAAAAGAGAGAGAGAGAGAGAGAGAGAATTTGTCAGGGCACCTGGGTAGCTCAGTTAAGCATGTGTATTCTGCTCAGGTCATGATCCCCAGTCCTGGGATAGAGCCCTGCATGGAGCCCATATGGAGCCCGGCATTGGGCTCCCTGCTTAGCGGGGAGCCTGCTTTTCCCTCTTCTTCTGCTTCTCCCCTCTACCTCTGGTCATGTTCACTCTCTTTCCCTCTCAAGTAAGTAAATAAAAGAAAGAAAAAAAATAGAATTTGTCTCAGTCTGATTCCTGAGATGCCTTCAGATCTCATGTGGGATCATTCTTCCTGTTGCAATAATCTTCCTTCCCTGATTGCAACACTCCTTCTCTCCTTATTGCAATCATTATTATGAATAAAATCTCTCCTCTCTATGCTCAATTTTTTTTATTTGACAGCATAGAAATAATTTATGTAGAAAATCAGTTGTGAGAAGAAAGCAAATGCACTAAATGTAAGAACTATGCTTTTAGTGTCAGCTTTCTGAAAAGCAGGAAAAAATTAGCTGGCAGAGTATCGTATTTACTGAAACAGTCTTGTTCCATGAATACTGTGGTTCATGTATGGACAGAAGAGTTAAGAAAGTACTGAAGCACTAGACTTATCTAGAGGAAATTTTCCAGCTATATACTTCAGTTTAATTTCCACCCTTCTCCCCTCTACCACTCTAGACTTTCATGATCTCCCCCAAAGCCAAGGCCAGAAGATTTGTTTGTATCATTTTATTTTGTTTGTTTGTTTGTTTGTATCACCTTAAATCCCATCTGAAGATCTTAATATGCCCTTCCTTTCTATACCCCCTGCCTTGGGTTGGGAGCTGGCAGAAGGATCCCAGGAACAGACCTCAGCTCATGGTGGTTGAGCCTGAGCTGCTAGTTCTGTCCTTGTTAAAAGGCTTGATGAGAAAATGAACTAGTTAAAAGGGGAGTGGAACAGTGACTAAAGGAAATGTTATCTCTAGGACTTACTTATAAGCAAATCTGGTAAAACTTCTATTGTCAAAAATCATTTGTGAAAAACAGACCTATAAATCTCTTTGAAAGATCTAAGAGTGTGTTCTTAAAGAGTAATCATTCACATTTTTAGAAACCCCAAAAAACTCAGCAACTATTATTTTTTCCAAATAAATATATATTTTGTCATTAAAGTATTTCTATTTTTTAAAATATTTTATCCATTTATTTGTCAGAGAGAGGGAGCACACACAAGCTGGGGGAGTGGCAGGCAGAGAGAGAAGCAGGTTCTCCACAGAACAAGGAGCCCAATCAGGACTCCATCCCAGGACCCAGGGATCACAACCTGAGCTGAAGGCAGATGCTTAACTGACTGAGCCACCCAGGCACCCCTCTATTGTTTAAATAAGTTTAACATCTTTTTTTAACTGACAATATAACAAATTCTTGACTCTAATACCTTGTGTCAGTGTAACCTGTTAATGTTAAAATTTAATTCCAAAAGTAGAAAATGGTCTATAGAGGACAATGTTTCATATTTTGCTATTTCTTGCATTCAAATGTGAAATCATTTTTAATTTTTTGGATAAAATAATTATTTTTACACTTTCTAACAGATTTTAAGGATTTGTGAATTGTTTATAATGAAACAATGGATTATTTTATCAACTACACATATTGAACAAAGCATACCATTAATTGCAGGCAGTGAAAGTAACAACAGATAAGAAATGATTTGAATTAGAATGTTAGTCTTAAAGGAATGCTTTGCAACAAGGCCGATTTTACAATAAAACATGGGAATAATTGCAGAGGTGCCCACAAAATTGTGGATTCAGCTGAGGTCACTTGCTAGTATTTTCTCTGATAAGCATATCATCATAACTGTTCTGGGATTTATCATGATGTCTAGCATGAATTTTGTCTTGTTCATACTCACTTCTACTTAACATATTACAACACTACATTCCATGTTGTTTCTGAAAGGAAGAAAAATCCATGGGTAGGGAAATAGCTACATTAGCAGATTTCTGCTGTCCAAACTTCCGATTAATTGACTGGACAAATGGGAGGAAAATATTAATTTTTTCAATATATCAACATAAGGGAGGAAATATTCCTTGACCTTTTTAGTGTTCTTGACTAGGTCTAAAAATTAAGCTGACATAATCATATTAATAGGAGAAAAGCATGCTAATTTATTTGGTATAAGTTTTTCATGACACCAAAGACTTTATAAGGAAATGAAGACATAAAGACATTTAAACCCAAGTATTTTTATGCTAGGTTTGATGAAGAGTTGACAGTTATGGAGAAAAATAATAAGTCAAGGAAAAACTGGGAGAAACCTACTAAAGCCTCTTTATTTGGATTATTCTCAGGGCTCTTTTGGGTTTGAAGATAAGAGTGGTCCTTTTCTTCAGGTACAGGACAGACACCTGTCACATGATGGTTTTATGATCTGTTCCAGGGGATAGGATGGGGAGAAGGTCAAAGTAGAAACTTTTCTTCTGCTGCTAAACTCCTTCACTTTAAAATATACTAAAGGTGCCATATTTTGGGGTACTATGTCCTGAACTCTTACCAAAAACTACTTAAAGCTTTTATTTCTTTTATTATCATTAACTCAACCTGCTTCTAAATTTCTTATCTCCAAATATGCCCAATGTTAAGTTTCAATTTCCTTCTAAATCACACATTGTAATACTCTTCTTTAAGTCTGCCTCTTATACCATCTTCAATCTTTAGTTTAAGTCATTTTCTACTTTCAGAGGCTATAGCCAGATTCTGCAGAATAAGATTTTCATGCATTGTTAAAGATTCCCATTAGCTTAATCATGGAAAGAATATACACAACTCTCAAGACTGAAATATTCACAGGTAGTTCTTCAAGCAAGGCTTGATCTAAGGACTCAATAATAGGTCTTCTGTTTCCTAGAATGTCACTAATGTACTTGAAACTTCATGCTGGCTCTTCATGGTAGTGCCATCCAGGTTCTTCAAGTAATCTTATGCATAGAATCCAGATCAGGGAAATACATCGTCTAATAGTTATTGTGGAAAAGGATGAAGCTTCTCTTTGTCCCCACAATGTAAATGTAAAATATTTACTTTCATTACATTATTTTTTATTAGAGATGAAAACACTGTAGCCTCAAGGATGATCATAATCAGGGACCATCCCTATATGTGTGAAAGAAGTCAATTCCACATGATTTTTGTGTCTAAAGATGAGGTATCCATGTTTTTTATTAAAGGAAAATAGTGTACTATTAAACATGAAAGGTAGTCAAAGCCCACCAACACCCTAGGCCATTCTCTTCTAATGATCTTGCCTTTTATCCTACCTGAACTCTTCACATAGTTATACTTTACAACCTATGATCTCAATTATTATAGTCAGAAAGATCTTTCCCCAGTTACGTCTACGGCTCATTTCCTCATGGTGTTCATTTAAATGTCACCTCAGTGAAATCTACATCAAGGTCTATTTTAAAACTGCTTTCTCCCCAAACCTTTTTCTTTCCATAATTTCTAGGTCTTTGCTTGATTTTTTTAATAGCACTTACCTCCACATAATATACATATATGGGTGTACATATGCACATATTTGTGTGTGTATTTATCTCATTTAGTGTCTCTCTCTCTCCCCAAGCCCCATCCCTCTTACCAGACACATATGCATACATATACAATTACACACCCTGGAAAATAAGCATTACAAGGACAGAGATTTTAGGCTATTCTTTTGATTCCAGAGTCTCCAGTGTTTAGTACAATACTGGATAATAGCCTGCACTGAATAAATATTTGTTGAAAAAGTAATTCCAGTTTGCTTTTCCCTGTGTAAATAGAGATAATGTTTGACTCATCAATAAGGTTATAACTAGAACATATCAAACATTCTACTGAAGTCCCTTTGGGTAAGTTGGCTAACAAAACTGGTTGTCTTCACATAAATATGTTGGTATAAAAATAGTTATACTGAATTGTGGCTATGTTGACATTCAACTTTTTTACTTCTTTCAAATTCTCTCATTTAAAATAGGGGTTGGTTTAAAGTCTTGAACTGGGAAACTACTGGAGATTAATGTCACATATTCATTCTTTACCTCTTTCTAATCTTACTTCTATGAGTAAGTGGAAATAATGAAATCATGAGAGGAAAGTATTACTAGGGTAGAGCATGTGATGTAAGTCATAACAGGTGAGCACATTTAGGGGTTAAGATTTACTAGTAGTGAGACACCTAGTAGAGGAACTAGATTGTCAGCATCAATAAATTAAGATTGGAGGGATGAGACACTATTGTCACTGTTTTGCTGAGTGTCAGTCCTATCTCTTAATATGCAATCTCTCTACAGTTTATATGGAAACGATACAGAATTGATTCAGAAGAACCTCATTATGAACTAAGCACTATTGTCCTATGTGTCTCTGGAGCATTTTTCCTGGCAGCATCTAATGTTTTTGAAAACGTAATGGATTTAACACGATCTCTTCTTCTCCCATCTATTAGCATCATTCATATTTTGAGCAGTTAAGTTTCTTGTGAGGCTTCTCTCTTCAGTGATGTTGAGTTATGCAGGGATCGGTTCAAAGACAGTGGTTGAGGAGAAGTAAGTGGTTTGAGAATAAAGATTTATCTTTGGAAACACATCTTACCTAATGTTTCCTATCATTTTCATCTGTAGAATTATAAGTTTTCATAGCAAAACAAACAGTGAATAAGTTATGACACATAAGAATAATACAAACATAGCTTTATTATAATGTCA
The DNA here is from genome assembly GCF_963455335.1 of Martes martes. NCBI lineage: Eukaryota > Metazoa > Chordata > Mammalia > Carnivora > Mustelidae > Martes > Martes martes. The sequence continues at coordinate 72,457,150 of NC_137889.1, read as the reverse complement.
TGGTCATTTGTTTTTTATTTTGTTTTTATAAAATAATAATATTGGAGAAAACCCAGTCTAAAGAAAATAGAAATTGCAGAATAAATTCATAGACTTGGTTATCTTAAAAGAATACAATAATGTTTTATTAGAGAACAGTCACAAGAGTAATGTTCAGAAATTTCTGAGGCAAATAGGATATGTCATAAGATTAATCTTAATGCTATAATTTTATCTAGTTTCATTGCATGGTAGTGGGTGGAATGGTGCTGTTATAAGGTAAAAGAAAGTGATTTTGCAGTTAGGTGATAATTCATATGATTCACATCAACACACAAAATCTGGCCTATTATGCTTAATTAATATCTGACAAACATGTTTGAAACTCATTAATTAGAAAATTAAGTTTAGGTAAATATGTAAAGATTTAAATAATAATTATATTATACATTATGTAGCCTGTGTAAAGAAATACCACCATATCTAATTTATATTGTATTGTAGCCATGCTTCTTTGCGCAGGAGGAAGTGATAATTTAGGGAAGTTCCATTTATATCTAAGAATCTCATATTTATGCAACATGAGTATATTACAGTTACAAAGAAAGGAGGTAGAACTAGAGGGACAGTGAAGGCTATTTAGAAAGTCTCAAGAGAAAACACTAATTTAAGCCAGGCTTCTTGGATTTTTTTAAGTAGTCAGAAGTACATTAGCTATGGAAGAAAATTTTGAAACTAGAGAAAATGGATGAAAGGAAATTCTACAAGAAGAAAAAAATGGCATAAGAAGAGGGCAGATGAAGACATTCTGGGTCAAATACAGAGGAAGGCACATTATCAGATTCAAGGTTCGGTGTCTATTAGCAGATTGATTGTTGTAAAAGAGTGACTTAAACCCAACAATCACATGAATGAACAGTAGGATCTATAGTGCAACCCATGGAGAGTTGTCCTTAGCCAGTGCTTGATGGCCTCAGAGTTCCAGTGGTCTTTCCCATTAATGCCTTCAGTAACTCTCCTCCTGACTCATGAAGCAGCCCATTCCAAGGGACCTGAAAGAGGGTATAGTTACTTAAAAATAGAAAATCAGCTTGGAAAACAGAAAGTGGAATTGATCTTTGGTAACATTTCTTTTTACTACTTTAGTTTCAATACTGTAAAATTTACAATACTGTAAAATTTACAAAATATGACCAAATAAATAAAAAGATTGGCAGATTCTCTCTTTGACCAAACTCTACTCAGGTTTATCTGAGCTCTTTTTCAACTAGACTCTATTCTTGAGCAAGTCCTTAAGAGAAAAACTTTACCAAAAATCTTACTGAATCAGTTTATCCAGAATCTCCTACCCTTAATATTTTAATAATCTTCAATATGACCAAATTTCTCATCCCCTCTAACCCCCAGGTGGCTGATACCTGATGACACCCGCTTGCCTTCAGCAGGAATTCCATTTAGTCAGGCACTTAGGTGGCTCAGTTGGTAAAACATCTGCCTTTGGCTCAGGTTAGGATCCCAGGGTACCCTGGGCTCCCTGCTCAGCAGGGAGTCTGCTTCTCCCTTTCCTCTGCCCCTCACCTTGTCTCATGCTCTCCCTGTCTCTGTCTCTCTCAAATAAATAAAATCTTTTTTTTTATTTTTAACGTTTTAAATTATTTTTTAAAGATTTTATTTATTCATCAGAGAGAGAGAGAGAGAACACAAGCAGGGGGAGAGGCAGAGGAAAGGGGAGAAACAGATTCCTTGCTGAGCTGGAACCCTGATGTGGGGCTCCATCCAAGGGCCTGGAGATCACAACCTGAGCCAAAGGCAGACACTTAACCATCAGAGCCACCCAGCTGCCCCAATAAAATATATATATAAAATTCTATTTAATCAGAATCCACTTCTTACTTTCATGTTTCCTTTTAGAAAATAATTTTCCATCCACCAACCTCTCCCCATTCTGCTCCTTGGCTACAAATTCCCACTTTTCCATGTTGTATTTGAGTTGAGACTGATTTCTCTTCCCTACTGTAAAACCCCACTGCAGTAGTCTTGAGTAAAACTATTCCCAAGAAAGGGAATGGAATTAAAGAGGTGGATTACAGATAATTTGAGTGATTTTCATATTTATGGATTAATGTGTTCTTTTTGAAATAGAAAATAATAATTAAAAAAAAAAAACAGAAAAAAAAGCCAAGGAGTCTTTGGTTTGATTATTCTTTTCTGTATTTTTCCATGGTTTATACTCTATAAACATCATATAAATAGCTATGATTTTGTAATGTGAGTTAGAGTAACAATAACAGAAGTGAATTAAGATGCTCTGCCATGTAAGTACCATAATTAAAATCAAGAGAGGGATAAATTTAATTCTGTTCCCTTTCACTTAGATAACCCAGCAGAGAATGGAATGATGCTTAGAAAGTTTTGCTGCTAGATTAAAGGGGAATTTTACTTTCAAATATTTTTACCAGAGCTTTGTGTTGCTAAAGTTTGAGTTCTACAGTAAATTAATCGCTGCTTAACGATACCTTTAATGAGTTTTTGCCTATATGAGAGTAACCCCCCAAGCTGAGTCCTTGGAAGGAAAATTGTTCTACATGGGAAAGTGTGAGAAATTTTGCACTTCAAAAAAATGGGGCAGAGGTCAGAGGACTCTGGAGATGGAAGGGTGAGTCCTCTATAAGGAAAATCTATTATTATTAATTTGCATGCATCCCCTGTGCTAGAGTCCTCTGTGTTGTCCTTACATTATCAGAAAATATCTGTAGTACACAACTATCTTTTGTAAGGAATTACTACAGAAAATCAGAGTGAAAGGATCTTTATTTCTTATTTTAGTCCTTACAGAAGGAAAAGGTAAGCCAGTCTCTATGAATGAGCCTGGTGTTTTTTCCAAGTGAACTGAAGAGACCTAAGGCCCTGAGGTCTCTACCCAGCCCACCCCAGGACATCACCAGAGGCTCTTAGCCTCATCACAAGAAAGAATTCAAGAATGGACCAGGCAGTAGTTGAGTGGTGCAAGGGAAGAGTTTATAAAAGTGAGAGTACACTCTCAGGATGTGAGGGTGGGCAAGCTCCAGGGACAGCTGACCCTAGGGTTTGGGTCTCTATCCTTTATTGACAGCTGTTAACTAGGGGGAGGAGTATTTATTACTTAGGGCAGGAATTTTTTTGGAATCAGAGTTTCATGTCTTTCCTTCCTTACTTGGTCAGGCTTTCTGGCCTTCTTTGTCTTGAGTCTTTCTGGTTTGATCTGGCTTCTTGTGGCTTTGTTTCTGGAATGCTGCCAAGACAGGTCTCTAACTTGCTGGCTAGTGTGTGATGACTCTCACTTTCCTGGTCTCCAGGCATCATGTTAAGGACTACCTAGGTACTTACTCTAACAGTGTGGTATTATATATCCAGCAGAAGCAGACCATAGGAATACAATAGAATACAATAGGAAACCTCAGAGTAATCGCAGTGATATTGTAGTGGAAGGGAATATCGCAGTTTCCTTTTTCTGAAATTCAAATATTGAAATTAAAGGTGACAATTGTTTTGGTTATTTATAAAACAGTTAATCCTTGAGTTGGTAAAGGAAAATTTCACAGTTAATGTTCAGTTATGATTCGTAAACCTAGAGATATCCAGTCTAGAAAGCAGAAAGAAACTCACAACAAGAGCTTTGCAAAGTGAGGGGGTTTTCTAGACCAAAGGGAACAGGAACAAGAAGTTATACTGGGAATTTCCTGATTAGTTAAAGTAGGGTTGCTTTCCATACATGGAGCAAATGGAAGTCTTGGAGCTAGGTCAGGTCATTTGTGCTGAGCAGGCAAGCATTTATTGGTAATCCTAAGACTTCCTTTCCTGGAAGAGCATCAAAATGTATTTAAGTTTTGGTTTATGAATATTGAGTTTAGCACAAGTGACTCCATCTTGGAGGGTGTAGAGTGATGTGGGCTTAATCTCAGGACCCTGTCTGTGATCATAACCTGAGCCAAAATAAAAAGTCAGATATTCAACCAACAGAGCCACCCAGGTACCTCTTTAGGTTTTGATTTCTTAATTTTCAGGCATTTATATGCTTAAGGTTGGTTTGCTAACACAGGCTGCTAGGGCATTAGAACCAGCTCGGTCTTAGAGACTTCTTGTTTAACTCATTTAACAATACTATTGCTAAGTCAAGTTAAATTTCATCTAGTGATTATCATAGACCAGTCACTGCATTGACTACATACATTAAATGTATCATCTAAATTAATTCTCAGAACTACATTATGAATAATTTATTATGAATATGTCCATTTTACAGAAGGGAAGGTAGAAATAAAGAGGGCTTAAAAAAGTCATTCAAGGTAAAAGTGGAGTCAAATGGCAGATTGATTTATTATTGTTAAAGTATTTCTCTCTCCTCTGACAAACTATTTCAGACATCACATTGAGCTCTTATAGTTTTCTTGATCAACTTTGAGGTACAGGATTTACATGCCTAAAGGCTAAAGAGTTAAGTACAGAGAATTGTGACTCTGAGTCAATCTGATGTTCTGGGAGCAGAGAACATTTTTAACTTAATTTTAATTTTTAAATGAGTATAAAAGCAATTTGAGGGGCGCCTGGGTGGCTCAGCGGGTTGAGGCCTCTGCCTTCGGCTCGGGTCGTGATCCCGGGGTCCTGGGATCGAGCCCCGCATTGGGCTCTCTGCTCCGTGGAGAGCCTGCTTTCTCCTCTCTCTCTGCCTGCCTCTCTGCCTGCTTGTGATCTCTGTCTGTCGAGTAAATGGATAAAATCTTAAAAAAAAAAAAAAGCAATTTGAACTAAATTATTTTTTTAATAGATGTGGCCAATTGTAAAGACACATCATTACTTGCTAAGCATGACTTTTCCTAGTCCCTTAAAAGAATGTCCTTGATAATTGATCCTTCTTATTGCTTAGATAAATTTAAAAGACCATATGATGCCAAATCATGTTTGAATTATGTATTTCAGTTATGGTATCAACAGCTTAACATATACAGCCTATTTATCTTCACATATTTCTAATAGGTAACCCATTTAATGAAAAAAAGTATTACTATACATGAGTAATTCAAAGGTGAAGAAGAAAATTTATATAAAGCAGCTGATAAAATAACTGATATAATTAAACTTTTTCTGCTAGAAATTTGGATTATATTTGTCCATAACCCTGCCTTATAAATGTACGAAAGCAGCAAATAGTCACTAATTCTTTATGGTTAATTTGTTGTTTGAAGATGTTAATTACCTTATTCATGATGGATAATTACAGGGAGATTTCATATTCAGGAAGTTATTTAGGAGTTTTATTTCCTCTTCCTTAGAAAAGTCTATTGTTATTAAATTGAACTTTTCATCCCTTGTATATAAAATAGATAAAAGGAAAATGAGGTCATTTTGTTGGAATAAAATCAAACATGTAATCAGGGAAAAGATTAGAAAACATTTTAGAATAAAATTTTAGAATAAAAATATTTTAGAATAAAATACCTTGGAGTATTAAAAAATCATCACACTTTCAACATCTGTTAATAAAATCTTAGAAATTATAAAAATATCTTAGTATAATTTTATGTATAAATATCTGTGTCTGTGTGCTGTATTTTGCAAAGTGAATTAGCAAATTGCCAAGTAAAATTTAGATATGGGCAGAAGCCATGCTAATTTGCATATCAAATTAAGGTATGATGAGAAAGGAACAGATGATGACTGTTTTTCTGTTTTGATTTTAAATGTTTGCAAATGTGCAATTCTATATTGCTCCTAATTTGTGTGTATTTTCAATAGATTTAAACTTAGAAATAAATCAGCTAATGAAGACATCCAATGAAGGGAAAAGAAAGTCTAATTTCTAAAAATGCCAACATGTTTATGCGTATAAATATTCAACATGGATTATTTTGGCTGAAACACTTATATTTGAGGAAGTATGGGTTTGGAATCCCTTTCATCCTGATCTTAGGATTTATTTCATTTTATTCAGTTTTGTGGCTCTAGCTCAGGACATTCATTCACCCATTTAAGAAGCAAATATTTATGGAGCTCCTATCATATGTCAAGCATTATACTGTATACTAGGAAATAACAAAAAACACAGATGTAGAGTAAAGTCTTACTGTTTTTGGACATTCAATATATTATTACCAATGGATGGAGAAATGCATGAGCTGAGGGTCTGAAGCAATCACTTTTTCATGTGACTTCCTATATGCAACATTACACTTGGCTTTTTTTTTTCCATTTTATTTTATTTTATTTTATTTATTTTCAGTGTTCGAGCATTCATTGTTTATACACCATACCCACTTGGTTTTTGTCTGTAAAGATAGTGACATCTACCGTTGGCTGCAGACCTACATGTTCCCTTTATAGGTCTCACTCTTGTCACAGGGCACTTGAAAATCCTACAAACTTTATTCTTTCAGTAATACATTTTATTTATTCCTATCTCCATTTACTTATTCTCTAAATGTTTATCAACCACCTACTCTGTTCCAGAAATTTGTTGGGCCTTGGAATCCATGTCATTATCGATTACAGTGACATAAGTAGTCTGGATCTGAGGACTCAGTAGGGGTTCCACAAGACCAGCCAAGAGAGTTCTTGGCTTCCCACATGATAGAAATCAAACACAAGCCAGGAGGAAGTTTAACATATGCAACCTATTTATCTTCACATATTTCTAATAGGTAGCCCATTGAATGAAAAAAAAAAGTATTACTATACATGAGTAATTCAAAGGTGAAGAAGAAAATTTATGTAAAGCAGCTATATAAATTCAATAAACTCTATATAAAGAGTTTATTGAATAGCATAAGTGATAGAGCATAATAGTTGGAGTGTCTGGGAGACTCAGAAAAGGAAACATGACTCTCATCATCACTTGGGGTTAAGAGTTTATATTGGAAAGGAATCTAGGATACATGTTCCTCCAGGAATCCAGGGGAGGGTCCAATCAAAATTGGTGTCAGTTGAACAATAGGTGTCACTCTGTAAATCACTAATGGTAAGGGGGTACTGATGCCAGTGTCCACTAAGGTTTGTTTAAAGTTTGGGATACAGTTCTTGTCAGGTGTTTGGGGACCCAGGACAAAACTCAGAATAACTAACTTTCTTGCTTCCCTCTTGGAGTGGGAATATAGCTTCATCGGTTTACTCAGATGCAAGGTGAAATATAGAATGTGAGTAAATGGGGTCTAACAGAGAAACAGCAGAAATAGAGTCTTTCTAGAATGGAGTCCCTTCAGTTTCTCTATCTTAACAGAAGTGAGTAAAAAGCACAGATTTAAGGTAAATAATTTGTGGCACATTGAACATTAAAGAAAAAAATTGAGGAATTACAAAAGCTCAAGTTACCTTGAGTTAAAAACAAAATGGTCCCTGAAAAAAAGTTGGGAATTATCTAGAAGAGAACTGGTAGGTGCTGGCTGGTGATGAGTATACAAAAGAATTTTCCAAAGTATACCAAATATAAAATATTGGAAGGCAGGAAAAAGAGGATGAATATCTAAAAGAAAGTTTATGTGTAGAATTGACAAAAAAGGGAAATTATGTAAGAGAAGTTCAGAAAGGCAGGCTAATATCCTGTCACATGAAGCCCCTACTTTGCCCCTTTTGGATTTGAGAGTTCTATGAAGAAAAGAATGATGCCTTTTCCTTTGCTACTGTATTCCTATCACCTAGCATAATCCCTGGAAGATGGCCAGAGCTCCATATGTATCTGTCAAGTGAGAAATAAAGAAGTGTTCAGTGTTTTCTGAACTAAGCAACAAAGCAACAATTTTTAGATTGATGATTAATATAGGTGTATTCATAGGCATAAACATATCCACCTACAAAGAGTGGTGTCAGTATCTTCTTTCTGCTTTGGTTTAGTAATCTACATCTTTCATTTGTGAATTTGCTTTTTATGATCCTGTAATAATTCTTTACATGGAATTAAGAGATTTGTCTTTTTTTGTTATATAAATATATTAAAAATATGATTTACATATGTTTCTAGACATTATTTAAAATATCCCTAGATATATTTTCTTGATTATATTTCTAAATTAGTAAACCCTTTGCTCTCAATCACATGCATTTTAAGATGAAAAAATATTTAAGGTGAAAACAATTTCCCTCCACATTTTAAAGCTGTTAGCTGCCATAATGTTTCCCATCACAAAACCAATATATGTCCTACCTCTTAAGTGCTAAATTTATTCTGTGCATAAATGTTTCATGAAAATTTTTAAGAAAATATGCAGCATTGTGCTTATTTTCACAAGTGTCCTTATTTAAGATTGTAGAAACACTTAACACCTTATATAATTGTTAACAGTTGCCAGTGTTTAAATAATTAGGAAAAAAAAGTTCTAAACCCATGATTCCTTGTTGGACCTCAGAGAGTGAATGACCTCCACCATGTTTGTAAAATACTAAAGGTCAGTATGTGCACGCATTTTCTGGTCAGCAAAGAAAGTTCATGTATTTTTTATTACATTTCTTAATGGGTCTGTCACCTTTCACACACACACACACACACACACATTAAGAACCATTGTGGTAAAAAAGGACAGTTTTTTTTTTTTTCTTCAGGTTTTATAAATAGACAAAGCTTTGCTTTAGAAAATGCCCGCCCCCCCCCCACATCCTTATGTATTCTTGAAGCTACTTTCTCATTAAAACCAAGCAATGGAAGATGAGGTTGAACTAGTGAAGTAAATTCTGCCATCTATTGCATTACTTTGATAATGTAAAGAAGCATTCATCCCTTTGGTTTTAATTAATACGAGTTTCTAATTTGGTCAGAGAACAATAGTCTTTAACCAGATGTTTTTAGACAAATGACTTGCCTCAGCTTATCCATATTCCCGATGGGGCCATAACCACAAGAATGTCATTAATAATTACCTGTCAGGACCACTTAGGGCAGTCTTAAATAATTAACACATTATCACTTTTGCAGAGTTGTCTTTTAGTGTCTGGATAACCACATTTTTGTACTCTCAGTCTGTTGTTTTTCTTTCTCTTGATTCTCTAGACTCCTTGTACTTTTTCTTTATATCTACCTTTTCTTTTTTATTTTTTCTTTGTTTTATTGTTTTTTTGTTTTTTGTTTTTTTGTTTTTTTTGTTTTTTTTCCTGTAATGCTAAGCACCCTACTACCACTACTCTTTTTAGAAAAGGCTTTCAGGAACTTTTAGAAAACGACAAGCTTGTCTATTATCCATGGAGCTGTTCTCTGCTGTCCTCATGTACAAAGTGAGTTTGAGCTTTGAGTATAGGAAGAGAACAAAGTGCACTTTTGCTTTTTCCACACTCTGCAGGCTTGAACCCTGTAGAGACAAAGTGGAGGAAATTAGGCAGGTTATCTATAATATAGCATAAATACATGCTAATAGTATTTCCAAATCAAGCAGCTTTCAGCTGCTTGAAGTATTTTTATAAGTAAAAATTACCTGTTAGCACTTGGGATCTGAAAACCTGCAGTCTCTGTTGCCTGGTTTCAGGGGCTTTATTATAAACTAAAGTGTTTACTTGTAAAAGATTCTGCAAAGCAATCAGGGTTGCAGCAGGTCTCCATTTGTCAAGGTATTACAACTATTACTTATAAAACAAAACAATCAATAGAATTCTTTGACTTCCTTACTTCAGTTAAAATCCATAGATGTGAAAGGAGGGAAAAATGCATCATATACAGTCAAGTCAGCAGTTCTGTGATAGTTCATGTAAGTGATTATTCAATCTGATCTAATCAAAGAATATTTGGTAGAGTTCCTTTTTCTTAAAATGTGAACTTGATTTTTTAAGTATTAAAAAAAGTCAAAAATAATATTTTGTAAGAATTTACAGTGTGATATTACATATAATAACATATCCCCAGATTTAATGACCTTTAAAATTTTATCTTTCATCTTTTTGAAAAATAGAATCATCCTAAACAAGTAGCTATGCTTTTTTTCTAAAAATAAACTACCTTTATACTACCATATACCTTATGCTATCATATACCCCGCACCAAGTTTCCCCTGTTTACATTAGTATGGTACATTTATTACAAATAATAAACTAATATTGATACATTATTATTAAGTAAAGTCTATATTTTTATTCAGGTTTCTTTAATTTGTACCTAATATCCTTTCCTTTTTTTTCAGGATTTGGTCTGTAGCACCACATTGCATTTAGTAGTCATGTGTTCTTAGGCTCCTATAGGCCATGACAGTTCCTTAGACTTTCCTTGATTCTGATGACCTTGACAAGTTTGTGGAGTACTGATCAGGTATTTTGTAAAATGTCCCTCTAATGACATTTGTCTGATTATTTTTTTCACGATTAGAATGGGATGATGGGTTTTGGGGAGAGAGATCATAAAATACCTTTCTTGTCACATGCTATCAAGGGTACCAACTACCTAAAAGATAAGTCCAATAGGCTTACCACTAATGATATTAGTCTTGACCATGTGGTAAAGGGTATTTATCAGATTTCTCCACTGTCAATTTACTCCCCACCCTTTGTTCATACTGCACTCTTTAGAGTACATAGCATGTAGTTTACATTGGGAGTTATGCTCTTCCTCCATGAGAGCAGAGTCTATAAATTATTTTAAAATCTTCTGCAAATGAGATTTGTCTCTTCTCTTCCATTTTTATTTTTAGTTATTCAAACATTTTATGTCAGTATGCATTCATGGATACTTATTTTATATTTTGGGTTATAATCCAAAACAACTTTATGTATTTGGTTGCTCACATTATTCAAGCTTTGGCTCTTCAGTGGGAGCTATTCAGCTCCCACTGAAGTTCCAAGGCTCTTACCTTCCTTTGATATGACCTCATTATTATGCTTTTTGTTGTTTTTTTTTTTCCTAGCACCTCCTTACTTCTGACATTGCAAGATATCCTAAGATTATTTTATATTTACCTGTGCCAGTCCTAAAATCAGTCATACCTCCAAGTAGTCCTAATTGTGTTTTTTCATTCATGAATTTATTTTTAAGACCAAGTCCATATTGAATCATGGAGATTCAATTTATTTTTATTGTGCAATATTCCATTTTATACATATATAATATTTTGTGTGTTCCTTTGTTTTTTAATATTTGGGTTATTGAGAAAAAAATAGTGCAATGACTGTTCTTGAAAATCAGATTTTGGATGTATCTGTGTGGCTCAGTCAGTTAAGCATCTGCCTTCAGCTTAGGTCATGAACAGGGTCCAGGGATTGAGTCTCCATCCAGCTCCTTGCTCAGAGCTCTTCTTCTCCCCTTCCCTTCCCCCATGCCCCTCTTGTGCTTTCTCTCTCTCTCTCTCTCTCTCTTTCAAATAAATAAGTAAAATCTTTTTTTAAAAAATAAGATTTTGAGGGGCACCTGGGTGGCTCAGTGGGTTAAAACCCCTGCCTTCGGCTCGGGTCATAATCTCAGGGTCCTGGGATTGAGCCCCGCATCTGGCTCTCTGCTCAGCAGGGAGCCTGCTTCCTCCTCTGTCTCTCTGCCTGCCTCTCTGCTTACTTGTGATCTCTGTCTGTCAAATAAATAAATAAAATCTTTAAAAAAATAAAACAAAATTTTGAGTAGATGTGAATGTTTCTTCAAATTATAAATTTAGGAGAGAAATTACTGGGTCAGGAGGCCTAGTCATTTTTAATTTTACTGGAATATATGTCATTGCATCACAGAAATGTTACATCAGTGTTTCCTGTTTTAGCAGAGCCCTAAGACTTCATCTTACGGCATTTGTAGACTTTTTCTATAATCTGATGTGTGAAAAGTAGTCTGTTATTTTCTTTTTTTTAAAAGATTTTATTTATTTATTTATTTGACAGACAGAGACCACAAGTAGGCAGAGAGGCAGGCAGAGAGAGAGGAGGGGAAGCAGGCTCCCTGCTGAGCAGAAAACCCAATGCTGGGCTTGATCCCAGGATCCAGAGATCATGACCTGAGCCGAAGGCAGAGGCTTTAACTCACTGAGCCACCCAGGCACCCAGTCTGTTATTTTCTTTTCTATTTCTCTAATTGCTGGTTGTTAAATATCTTTGCATACAAATTTCAAAAATTCCTGCTGAAATCCTAATGAATGTCAAAGTTTATCTAAATTTTTACTAACAGTTACAAAATTTTACTTCTAAAATACAAATATTTAAAATGTCCAGAAATTCTTATTGTGTGTGGTATAAGGTTGGAATCAAATTTTATTCTTTTCAATTTGGAAATCCAGTTGTCTTAATACTATTTATTTTATAATTGATTATTTTCCCACTTATTTTTATGCTGCTCCTGCATGTACCAAGTTTTCATATACATGTTTATTTCTTTGGAGGCTCTTTGTCATACCACATCAATATAATTGTCTATTATTCCAATAGAATAATATTAATATGGTTTCACAATAAATCTCAATAACTGGAAGATTCTTTTCCATCCAATTATCTCATCTGTTCCTAGATTTTTTTCTCCATTTTTTTTAGAATTAATTTTGTCAAGTACTATTAAATTATACACCTGCATTCTTATTGGAACTGCAACCTAATTATGAAATTTGAGTGGGAATATTGTTTTTATAATATTGCATTAGTTATTTATTGCTATTTAACAAATTACCGCTGACTTAGTAGATTAAAATGACATTTATTTGCTCACAGTTCTGTACATCAGAAATCAGCATGGCATATATGGGTTCACTGCTCATGAGATTTCAAGACTAAAATCAAGATGTCCAGGATGATTTTTTGTCTGGAGACTTGGAAGAAATTTTCTTCCTAGTTCATTCTTGTTTTTGGAAGAAGTAAATTCCTTGAGGTTGTAACATGGAGGCCCATTTTCTTGCTGGCTATGAGCTGGGGCCGTTCTTGGACCTTAGAACCTACCTCTGTTCCTTGCCACATAGCACCCACTAACTTCAAGATCATAATGGCATATCAAATACTTCTCACACTTCAAGTTTCTGACTTCTTAGTTTTGATCCCTAAACCCAGATTTAAAGGGTACATGTGATTAGCTCATTTGGAAAATATCCCTAACTTAACATCACCTGATTTGGGACCTTAACTGCATCTGAAAAATCACTTCACATCCCTAAATTATGTCTAGTCTAAATGAGCTTAGCTTAGTTCAAATATATGTCTTTATTGTAGTCCCCAAGATGATTCAAGTCAATTATGTCAAGAGTCCAGAAATCCAGAGTCATCTGATAATTCATGTTGAGATGAAGACTCAACTGTGGAAGCAAGTGTATGTGTGCATATACTTGCACACATGCGTGCACGAGCGCACCCACCCACCCACCCACACACAATTGAAGCCTTAGAGAGATAACTCTGCTTACTCTTGAGATATGTAGATATCACCCAAACAGACGAGATCAGATGACAAGTCTGTTCCCATCACTTACAAAGCAGAAGGGCAGTAGAACTAGGGAATAGTTACCTCAAGAAGCATTTGTGCTTTGCAAATGCAAGTTTGCTTTCCATTGGCGACTGGTTCCTCCACTGGGCTAATAATATACATACTCTGCATAAAGTCATTCTTTGCATGTAATCTTGTGCTTTTTCCCATATTTTGGGGAGTCAAGAGTAGAAAATTAGGGAGATAGTAAAAGTCTGGAGTGATAGAAATACGTGAAGGTTTCCACCTTTCCTTTTTTCCCTCCGATCTGATCTCTCAGGCATTTGGGAATATTGGATTTTATCATGTGTTAAGGAGTAGATAATATCAACCTGAAGGTATTGCTTTCTCCTGACTATCTATCATGGCTCCAGCCTGAGCCTACACTTACTACTTTTCATTTTCTCTTGTGATACTCATTTCAAAATTCAAACATTTTGGTGGGTGACTTAGAGTGACTCATAAGCACTATGCTGGTTGTTATTGCTCCAGTGTGGTACAAAATAAATGAAATTTCACTACCAAAAATCATATAAGTGAAGAATATGTCTACAATTTCTGGAAACTTGCCAGGGTGATCACCTAAGGAGTGAGTCAGTAGCTATGAAACTTCAAGAAATAGATGTTTGCTAAAAACCATAAAAGCCAGGGAAAGACCACTGTACATATTTTAACTGCCTTACATTTGGATTATCCCAAGAAGATTGTCACACAGGTTACCCTGGATTTGTTGGTCTATCCTCATAGAGCCTGGCCTTTTCTACTATTTTATGATGATGCATTTTCCTTAGATACTAAATGAGGCAGGGGGAGAGCTGTTGCCATTCCAGTATCTTTAAAGACTCAACTCTGCTTATAGATCTTACCAGCTTTCTAGTATACTCCATTAGGCAGTATCACTCTTTCCTTTGAATCAAACCCATGCCAAAAATAGTCTTTAGATTTCTAAACTAACCACAATGTTATGTTGGACAGATCCCCTAGTATATGGGATGACAAGAATTTCCTAGATTTTGAAGTTTAGGAGAATTTTGAAATATTGATCACTCAGTCATTCCAAGTTATTTAGGGCCCCCTTGCAACCTCTCATAACTACCTTCTGGCCCTCATGTGAAAAAACCAACTTCTTATAAAATGTGATTATAGTACAGTATAGTATCGGATATGGTCTTATTTCATATTGTTGAGAAAGCTTCAGATATTAATCATAATATTCCCTTTCCTGTGTGCCAATCATTGAATTCTCCCATGTTTTCTGCAGGGTATCATAGGGATGACAGAGTGAGCTATGATGCAGAGTCCACCAGTTCGAAGAAGGGTGATAGACTGACAGGTAGTGGTTAATTTATCTAAAAAGACTCACTTGCAAACTGGCATCTGTGAAAGGAGTTTGGCTCTTATAGAGGACAGTAATTTGGAAATACAAACTTTCTTTAACAGAAATCAGGAAAGGCCAAGTGCTGAAGTCAATCAATCCTGGTAGAATATTTATGCGGCAGATAAGGACTGGAAGCTATTTGTCCATGCACCTGCAATTGCAGGAATTAGGCTGTAGATCCCAATCACCTGAAGAAAGGGGTTGGTACCATCCCAACCATGACTGCTGAAGTGGGAGAACAAGGATAGAAGCCAAGCTTTCTCCATATCCTACAGCTGGGAATATAAAGCTTCCAGCCAGTACAAAGCTCTGTCAGGCCAAAGAATAAGCTTTTTACCCCAAATCATACAGTTTATAAAACCCACAGCTCAAGGGCTAATGTCTCTCACCTAAATTCTGAAATCCAGACATGACAGATCTTGATAGATTCTAAATGCATTGCATCGCTGTCATAGAGCAGGGTCTTATACCCTATTTCCTTAAGAGTCTTTTAAAGCAAAGTGCAGTGGGGGAAAAACACACACGAAGAACCCTTCTGTTCTGAAGAATTCTTTATGCTGTTAGGTCATTCATTCATATCACTTTAGTGACGTGTTGATACTTCATTTAGGGTTTTTCTTCTATTTTGACACAACAGTGTTACTTTCTGATTTTCTTTTACTGTTTTTATCATTTGTGATTTTTAATGTTCTAAAAAGTTACTAAAATGATTTGGGTAGCTATCCCAATTTTCTCAACATATGGAAATCTTTAAAAGGAACGAGTGGTCTTGATATTTTTGCTCAAACTCTCTGAAAATGCCCGCTAGGACTCATGACATTATTTTAAATTACTATTATAAATTATATATGTTCATTTATTAATATTTTAACACCTTGGTAATTTATTTCTAATATACCATCTATCCCACAATTTTAAAAAATTATTAACATATATTGCGTGAAAATGTTATGATCTTTTATTTGAGCATAATTGTCACATGTTACATTAATTTCAGGCATATAATATAGTGATTCAACACTTATGTTATCCTCACCACAAGTGTAGCTAACATTTTGTCACCTACCATGCTATTATAATAGCATTGATTATATTCCCTGTGCTATACCTTTCATTCCCATGATTCATTCATTCTATAACTGGATCCCTATATTTCCTTTTGCCCATCTTGCCCATTCCCTCACAAATAGAACAGTTTGATAGGGATCTACACTGTAGATTGCTTTGGGTATTATGGACATTGTAAATATATGAATTATTCTAATCCATGAGCACGGAATATCTTTTAGTTTGTTTATATCATTAATTTTTCTATCAATATTTTATAGTTTTCAGAATACAGGTCTTTCTCCTTCTTAAGTTTATTCCTAAGTATTTTATTCTTTTCTAGTGCAATTGTAAATGGAATTCTTTTCTTTTTTTTTTTTCTTTTCCTTTTTTGGAATTATTTTCTTAATTTCCCTTTCTGCTATTCTGTTCTTAGCATATAGAAACACAACTGATTTCTGGATATTATTTCTTTAAATTTTTAAAAAGATTTATTTATTAATTTGAGATACAGAGAGTGGAGCTAGAAGCAGGAACAGGGAAGGAGAGGGAGAGGGAGAAGAAGACTCCCTGCTGAGCAGGGAGTTGGATGTGGGGCTCAATCCCAGGACCCTGAGATCATGACCTGAGCTGAAGGCAGATGTTTAACCTGCTGAGTTACCCAGGAACCCCAGATATTAAATTTTGTATCCTGTAACCACATAAAACCCATGCATTAGTTCTAATGAATTTTTGGTGGAGTCTTTTGGGTTTTCTATATATAATATCATGTTGTATGCATACAGTGAAAGTTTTACTTCTTCCTCTCCAATTTGGATGCCTTTTATTTCTTTTTCTTATCTAATTGCTGTGGCTAGGAGTTCCAGTACTATGTTGTATAAAGTGACAAGAGTAGACATCCTTGTCTTACTCCTGATATTAGAGGAACAGCTTTCAGTTTTTTATTATTGAGTATGTTGTTAACTGGGTTTTTCATTTCTGGTCTTTATTATATTGGGGTACCTTCCCTCTAAACCCATTTTTTTTTTGAGAAACTTTATCATGAATGGATGTTGAATTTTGTTCAAATGCTTTTTCTAGGTCTATTGAGATGATCATATGATTTTTCGTTCTCTTAATGTGGTATATCATGTTGTTTGAGTCACAAATATTGAACTGTCCTTGCATCCCTGGAATAATTCCCACTTGATCTTGGTGAATGATCCTTTTAATGAATTGTTAAATGTAGTTTGCTAATATTTTGTTGAGGATTTTTTGCATATATGTTCATCAGGGTTATTGGCCCATTTTACTTTTTGTAATGTCTTATCTGGTTTTAATAGTAGGGTAATGGTGGCCTCACAGAATCTATTTGGAAGTTTTCCACTCTCTTCTATATTTTGGAATGGTTTCAGGAAAATAGTTTTTAGTTCTTCTTTAAATGTTTGGTGGAATTCACCTGTGAATCCGTCTGGTTCTGGACATTTGTTTTTTGGTAGTTTTGATTACTGATTTATTATTATTATTTATATTTTTAATTAATTATTTATTTTTTTTACTAGCTATTGGTTTCTTTATATTGTTTAGTTCTTATTCAGTTTTAGAAAGTTGTATCGTTTCTAGGAGTTTACTCATTTCTCCTAGGTTGTCCAATTTATTGGTATATCATTTTTTGTAGTATTATATTATAATCTTTTGTTTTTCTGTTATGATCCTTAAAAATCTCTATTAAATGTAAATCTTGTCACTTTTCAAATTTGAAAAATTGTTTACTTAGGACATTTTTTAAACAAGTCTATCTAGATCTGCATCTACCTCATTTGTATTTTAAAAGAGCTAAGTTTTAATTTTATTCATCAATCTTTTTCCATTGTTTATTTTCTATTTTATTAATGTTTACTTGGACTTCAAATTTTCCTTTCTTCTACTTTCTTTGAAATTACTAGTTTTTTTTTTTTTTAATTTCCTATCTTCCTATTTTAAGTGTTGGTTTTCAGTATGATTGTATATCTCTGATATTTCCAAGGTTATGAATTTTCCTGTAAATAGTGTTTGGAATTTTATCTTATATATTTTTAGTAGATATTTTTGATTTTCACTCTTAAGTATTTCATCATTTCTATTGTATTTGCTTCTTTAATGCAAGAGTTAATTAGATGTGATTAACTTTTAAATTTTAATACCTTTGGATTTGCTTTTTAAATTTTATTACACTGTAGTCATAGAACAGATTCTTATGATAATTACTATTTGGAATTTGAGTATTGGTGGTTTATTTTTGATTCAATTCAAAAATAATATTTAGTAGTACAAAAAACAATTGCTTATTCTACTTGGGGGAGTTCAGATTTTATATACATACATACTAAAAGTTTGTTAATTATCTCATGCATTTGTTTGAAATACTAGCTAATTTTTATCTTTTTTAATTTATCGGTTTGAGAGTGAGAAGTATTAAAGTTCTCAGTTATGGAGAACTGGCTAAATTCTTTTTAAAATATTAGAATTTTTGTTACATATTTGGGATCATATTTTAAAGTATGGGGATTTTTTTTTTTTAATTTGTTTTCTTGGTCCACAAAACCTTGACTGACTGAAGATTTTCAATGGATTGAGGTTAGGTCTCTATATTTTTATAAGTTCCTAAATTGAAAGAACATATGATCTAATTATTAAAGATTGGGCTTTTTGTTTCTTTAGATTGTCTTATCCATACACGTGATATTAAATATAAATCCACAGATACATATTTCCAATTCATTGTTTTTTGCATTCTAGATACCCTACTGTCTTTACATTTATTTCTCTTTAGATGTTTCATAAACTTCTCAGACTTAATATGTCCAAAATTGAACTATTCATATTTACTCTTTCACCCAAATCTTCTACATTTCAGTAAAGTACATTCACTGATAGTCAATTGCTCAAGAGAAAACTATGAGGTTCCTCCTTAATGTACCAAGCTCCTTTAAGCCATCTTTACTGTTTAAGAGCAAGTATCAGGGGCACCTAGGTGGCTCAGTGGGCTAAAGCCTCTACCTTTGGCTCAGGACATGATCCCAGGGTCCTGGGATCGAGCCTCACATTGGGCTTTCTGCTCAACAGGGAGCCTGCTTACCCCTTTCTCTCTCTGACTACTTGTGATCTCCGTCAGTCAAACAAATAAATAAAATCTTAAAAAAAAAAAGGCACAAGTATCATTGTTTTGTTTTGTTTTGTTTTTCTAGAATATGGTTTATATCTTTCCACATCTCTTCATTCATATTTCCCTCACACTAGCAAAAATAAAAATAATTTTTCCCTTGGACTATTGTGATAACTTCATAGTAGTCTCTTAAATTCTGGAAAAAATATTTTATAATAAAAATTGTTATATATTTAAGCTTTTATGTATAATCCTCCTATGAATTTCATTACAAATTCCTTATTATGGCCCAGGTCTTGCATTCTCCTCCTTTGTAATATTCAATATACCAGTCTCCTTTTATTTCTCTTTATGTATACTCCTGAAACCAAGGGTTGGCTCCTCTGCCTAGAATTTCCTTTTTCTCATAATACCCTTCATCCTGTGAAAGTTTTAGCTCCCGATCCTCCACTATTCACATCTCATTGATTTAATTCTACTTTATCCCTCAACACTACATCAGTTATGCTTATTTAATGATACTGTAGCACTCTGAACTTCTCCTTCATTGAAGTCCTTGAGCTTGTAATTATTTATTCAATAACAATATTCCACACTGAACTGTGTGATCCAGGAGGGCAAGAATTCTGTTTACCTAATTTAATACTCTATTGCCAAAATCCAGCAGAGTGTCTGGCATGCAATAGGTGATTAAAAAAATATATGAGATGAATAAGCAGTAAACAGTATTCAAATGTTGGATGCACTATCTGATGCTGATAAAGGAAATACAGAATTTTGAGGATGGTGGAAAGATCCTTTAACAAAGTAGACAAAACTGTTAGGCTTCTTGTTTTAAGTAACATAAAACATATTTATCTACTTTGTGGGTATGTGTATATATTATATATTTCAAATAGATAAAAATGTTACTCTGGTGTATTATATATAAATATTCGTATATACAGCTAATTGTATGTGTGTCTGGGCACAAAGGCAGAGACAGAAATAGAGAAAGAAAGAGAGAGAAACTGAGAAGAGACAGAGAGAGATGTCTCTCTGTACAGATTTTTAAAAACTACCAGGGCATACAATTACTGTATATATCTTTGATTTTTTTTCTGTGAGATGAAATTTAACAAGTATAATTGTTAGACCAAAAGATTCTGAGACTTATTAACAAATTACTTTTCTAAAAATTTTAACATTATGGACATCCCTTTAGTAGTATGTAATTAGACCCCAAATGGACACTGCATATTTTAATTTACACCTTTAAAGATTGTTGGTAAATGAGTAGATAAAAAATACTACTCCATTCTTACTTTAAAATTTATTTCTTTGATGAATTGGAGGTTGAACATATTTTGATATTCAGTAGAGATTCCTACTTTTTTTAATGCTTTTTTTAAATTCTTTTTTTTTTTTTAAATTTCTGGACATTCATTATTTAATAGTATTTAAGAATTGTGTATATAATGTTGGTTATATATTTTGGTTATCATACCTGTTTTAAGTTCCTTTCTAGTTTTCTGTTGAACTTTGTTTTTATTATGTAGGTTTTTTACATTATGTATATAATTCATTATTTCTTCATGATATTATACTCTCTTTTTAAGGACAGATTGTGCATCCCTAGTTCAGGATTAAATTTTCATCTTTATTTCTTGTAATTCTTTTAATGCTCCTGTTTATGCACTTATTCAAATTTTGTATCTTAACAACACTGAAAAGCAATGACAATTCTATTAAAACTAGGAATTCGAATGTTGGTATAGGTCAGCCAGGAAGAAGACACTGATTTCATTCAAAATATAGTAAGACAATGATAGTGTGAGGTAAATATGAGGCCTTGAAATATATCAAGGAAAGACAATGCAGTATCTATGATACAGTTAACAGTTCAACTTAAAGCTGATCATTTTAAGCAGGGGAACTCTATAGATGTGAAAGTGTATTTATTACACCAATATCTTTGAACAACTAGCTACATTATTTTTTAGCTTATCTCTTTCATTACTAAAATACACTTCTCAGCTTATCATTCACTGTTATATGGTAGTCAGGTGAACAAGAAATAGGGAAACATATTTAATTATTTGTTGGTAAGTGTAAAGAGAAGACGCACAGTTATTTTGAAATATGATAAAAGTCAACTTAAAATTCAAGGACTAAAATAGATAGTTCAGAAATCCTTCAAATGCCTTTGTACTGAGCTTTATTTTAACTTTTTTCCCCCTAGAGAACATGAGCTTAAGTATACAATTGATAATTTCTAAAAATTTATATTAAAAAGACAACTGTCATTTTATATATTGATTGTAATGTCTAACAAAATTTCATACTCACCACTCCTCTTTCTTATGACCCCTTTATTTGCCAAGTCTTTGCAATGCTATGAATTATTGTGACTGCCTTATTCAAAATAATAAATTCAGTTTATCTGGTAAAAGCAGATGCTAAACTAGATTCAGTAATTATCACATAAAATGGGACTATACATATGTATGACCTTATCAGGTAATACCAGGTACTGAATATTTATCCCTCAAGCCACAATGGCTTCATATTATAAATTTATGACTTCTTGATATCCACTACACAGGATGTTTCTAGCATTCTCAAATGGGCACATCCTATGCCTCTCTTTCTTTTGGGGTTATGATGGATATTTAAATATATGTGTGTATGTACATATATATTATGTACACATTTATATTACCTTCAGAATGTACTTTACAATTAATCAGAAGATTGTGATAATGCATGGAAAAAAATGGCTCTCTAAAACTGCATGAAGTTGAAGATATTTCTGCCAGAGAATCATTTGTGTCAGGAGGTTAACAAACATGCAAATTAAAAAAACATGTATAGAAGAACATAGCACCTCTACATAATACAAAAATGTTTGGTGGTGACCTTGAGGCGTTGCGTTTTAAATATTTCATGCATTTTTTTTCGCAGAGATCAATTTAGATTAAATTTGCAGAATATTATATAAAATCTTCTAGGGTCTTTTTATATTTACAAGTGGCAAGGTAGTTTTGCTTTTTTAAAAATGAGTTTTTAAAAAATACAGATGCAGGCACTTCTGCCTTACAATATCTACATTTGGAACATATTCCATAGAATGACTATTCTTATGGTACACAGAGGAATTTAGAAACATTTGGGACAAGACATTTTCACAGTGTCAAACCATTCTTTGTATTGGCTGGGTGAATTTCAATGTAGCTGTAGCTCAAGGGGAGATGACTATTGCTCATTTTTTTTTCCCTTCTATCCTCAAAATTCTGAGTCTTATCCCCATTCCCTGCATTCAGATGATGTCATTTCTTATTTCACCGAGAAAACTGAAGCAAGCAGACAGGTCTCTGCAGGCTGTCACTGACTAATCTAAATATCTCCCTGCTGTAAGGGCACACTCTGCTTTCTATCCAGCTGCCATAGAACTTAGATGACATCCCCTTTTGTCCATACAAGAAGTTCTGTCTCTTATCTTTTATACTTAGTTTCTCTTTCTAACAATTCCCATCAATATCTGTTACTTCTTCCATCTTGACCCAGTTTCAAGTACCAGCATCACTCCTGTTTATCTTCCATTCTTAGACAATTTGAGTTCTCCTACTATTTCCTAGTTCTCTCCTTGCCTTCTCTCCTGAAGCCACTCTGGTCAGTTTTTTGTTTGTTTGTTTGTTTGTTTGTTTGTTTTTAAGATTTTATTTATTTATTTGACACACAGAGAGATCACAAGTAGGCAGAGAGACAGGCAGAGAGAGAGAGGAAGGGAAGCAGGCTCCCTGCTGAGCAGAGAGCCCGATGCGGGGCTTGATCCCAGGACTCTGGGCAGAGGCTTTAACCCACTGAGCCACCCGGGTGCCCCACACTCTGGTCAGATTTTTGTCCCCACTCTGTCATGGAGTTTGACTCTATATTTTCATATTGATGACAGCTTTTAAGTCTCACTCCTTTCCCCCCACATCGAGGCAAGTTGATAAGAAATCTCACCTGCTCCCTTCTTTGGTGCCCTTGAGTGTTTCAAATCTGGCCCTACCTCACCTTGTAGGCATAATAAAAACAAACAAACACCTACCCAGTCTGCTTTCTCTAATCTTACAAACTGTTTCATATCAGTGTACGAGACCTGCCCTGCTCTCCCCAGAGCCTCATTAAGGGAGTAATGTATTTTTTCATACCCTGTTGGTATGTATAGAGTATCACCAGGACACCACAAACCCCTTTATTCCTGTGTCCTCTCACTCAAACCCCTTTATTCCTGTGTCCTCTCACTACTTTTTCTCATCTTTGTGTGGGTTTCCCCTCATTGCCTCCACCTTTACATGGCTGATGGCTCAGGGCTCAGTCCTTGGACTATTTATGTTTTCTATCACATTCACTTCATTGTAATCTCATTCACATTTAACAAGAAGCATCTTTGCTGACGACTTTTAAATTTTTAACTCTGTTTCATATCTCTTCCTTAAAATTCAGACTCATAGATCCAACTGTCTGTTCCATATCTGTTATGGATCTTATCAAATCTCATGAATTCAAATGCCATCTATTAGTTGATGCTTCTTAAATTTATGTGTTCAACCTGGACCCTAAACTGCATATGTGACATTCCCACAACAAATAACACTTTTAAAGATAACATGTCGAAAACTTAACTCTTGATTACTTCCTCACACGTGCTCCTCTTACAGTCTTTTCCATATCTATAGATTATAATTCCAATTTTCTAGTTATTCAGACCAAAACATTTGAGAGGGTTCTTAATTCCTTTCTTTTTCTCATGCCCCACTTTCAACCTAACAGTAAATTGTGGAGGCCAAGAAGAATTAAGGCCATCCCACCTCAGGTTTAGCCTTAGCATAAGTACAGCCATCTTAGCTCCGGCAGCCATCTCAGACCCCTGTGCCCAAGGGCTGAACTTTCCCTACCCTGCTTTAGTAACAGGAATCCCCACCCTGCTTTAGTAACAGAAACCCATAAATACTTCTGCCTTAACTAAGCTCGGGGTCCAAGTCCCTACTCAGCTGTGTCAGGTATACTTGGGCCCAAGCTTAAGCTTGTTAAATAAACCCTCGTGTGATTGCATTGATTTTTGGTGGTCTCTCAGATGGGAAAACTCGGGTATAACATAAATCTTATCAGTTCTGCCTCCAAATGACTGGTAAAGATACAGGTTTTGCAGAACCTGAAGTGTTTTTAACTTAGAAGGGCCTTTTAAGATCAAAATGTAAGTTTTAGAAAATAAAATTAAGTATAAATATAAATATTTGGTTTCATTAGAAAAGAAACTACAATATATTATAAAATTTGGATAACAAACATTATCAAATAAAATAATGTGTTTAAGTTATAGCCTGACCTATCTTTATAGTATTTTCTCCTTACATATTTGGCTGTGTGCTAATTGATAATCTTCTCATGTGGTGACTTTTAATATCTTTTAAAAAGAAGACAAAGACAATTTACTCTTTCACATAACAGTTGATTGAAAGTTTAAAATCATTTTCAGTTTGGAAATAAAATTTGTGAAATTTAAACTTCACAATCTAGTTTTAACAATGCTATATAAATATTGGGTTTATTAGATCACTCGGAATAATCTTTGAATTTTGTAATACACTTAATAAATTTTTCTTTACATATAGACACAAGATTTCAGGGCATTTTAAGTTCAATGTACTAATAATTTTAAGTACTTTTTCTTTTAAAGATTTTATTTAATTTATTTGACAGAGAGAGAGATCACAAGTAGGCAGAGAAGCAGGCAGGGGTGGGGGAGAAGCAGGCTTCCAGCTGAGCAGAGAGCCCAATGCGGGGCTCGATCCCAGGACCCTGAGATCATGACCTGAGCCAAAGGCAGAGGCTTAACCCACTGAACCACCCAGGCACCTAATTTTAAGTACTTTTTAAATGGATGGCATTCAGTATCCAGTTTTTCAGTGAAGTCCTTACTTCAGTATTGCACAATGAATTTTGTTACTATCATTAATGTATCTCATGAGAAAGCATAAACATGACTTTAAACACAATTGTACTTGTTAATTTGCTTATCTACAAACACAGAAATCATGGCAAATTCTAATTCGTGTTCTTCCCCCAAAAGACATTTATAACAATGAAAAGGTTGGGGGTGTTTGTTTGTTTGTTTGTTTTATGGCTGTGCTTATAACTGTGTATACAGCTTTAACAAATGCTTCTCTGGTAGGAGGCAACTTCAGTTTTGTTTTGTTTTTGTTATTTTCTTTTGTGAGAGAGAGGGGTGGGAGAGGGTCAGACGAAGAAGGAGAAATCTCAAGAAGTCTCCATGCCCAGTGCAGAGCCTAATATGGGGTTCAATCTCACAACCCTAAGGTCATGACCTGCACTGAGATCAAGAGCCACTCCAAGAACCCATGCAACTTCTGTTTTGACTAGACATCAATTAGAACAAAATTCTATGCTTAAACATTTGCATATCTCATGCTGAAAGACTTTTTCATTGGCTAACATCAGGCTCAAACCTTATTTCTCCCATTTTTCCTTCTGCCTCCACTCCTCATCCTCTGCCCACTGGCCCACCACTTCCCCTGCCCCCATATACACACTGTGTCTTCTGGATAGGAGCCAGAAACATATACATTTTATGATACAAATCGTCTTTGAAAGAAGTCTCTTCTGAGAATCCCTAAAGCTTTATTAACTTCATACTGAATTTGCATCTGTGTATCATATAAAGGCAGACTCTCATTTTGTCACCCCACTGCTGCCAACCTAGTACAAGCTATTACCATCTTTCTGAAGCTTATTCTCTGGTCTTCATGTTTCCACCTCTGCCACTCTACATTATATCCCAGTGCAGCAAAGAAAATGATCCCATTGGAACTAAAGTTGGAAACCACTTTGGAAGACAGTTTGGTGATTTCTTTCAAAACTAAATTTACTTTTACCATATGATTCAGCAATCACACTCCTTGATATTTACCCAAAGGAACTGAAAACATGTCCACAAAAAACCCGCACGTGAATGTTTAGATCAGTTTTATTCATAATTGCCAAAACTTGGAAACACCTAAGATGTTCTTTGCAGTCAGTGGAAGGTATCAACAAGAATATCATTAAGCACTAGAAAGAAATGTGCTATCAAAAAACATGAAGGAAATTTAAGCATGTATTACTAAGTGAAATAAGCCAGTTTGAAAAGCTTCCATATTGTATGATCTGAACTATGTGACATTCTGGAAAAGACAAGATTATGGAGACAATAAAAAAGGTGAGTAGTTGTCAGGGGTTAGGAGGTAGAAGGGTAAGGGAGGGATGAATCAGTGAAGCACAGAGGATTTATACAGGAGTAAAATGGTCTGTATGATACCATAATGATATATACATGTCATTATACATTTGTCCAAACATAGGATATATTACTCTAAGAGTGAGTCATACTGTATGCATTTTGGGTGATTATGATTTTAGGCCATTCTATACCATTCTAGTGAGGAAGTTGATAATGCCAGAAGTTATCTTTGTACCTTTTGTTCAATTGTTCCATGAATGTAAACTACTCTTAAAAAACAAATTAAAAAAACCTCAAAACAAAAAAGTCTTAATAAAAAGAAAAAAAATGAAGAAAGGAAAACTAGAGTTAGATCATGGTACACCTATGCTCAGTATTTTATTATAGCTTACCATCTTACTCAGTGTAACAGTCAATGTCTGGACCGCTAACTGCCAGTTCCTCTATGTCCTTATCACCTAATCCTATCACACGTCATTTGCTCAGTTCTGATTACTTAAGCCTCCTTTGTATTCTTTGTACAAGGCCAGGCATACTTTGCCTCTGTGCCTCAATACTTGATACTCTGCTTGGTATCTCATTCACTTTGTTTATTTCTTTAATGTGACCTTCTCATGGAGGAATTCCTATCTGCTTTAGCAAACTAATCACTCTCACTTATTCTTCCCTTTTCCCACTTTATCTTTCTCCATAATGCCTATATTTCATTTAGTTTATTGTTTTATATAGTTAATTTATGAATTAACTTATTATTAACTTAATCACTTATTATTTTTCTGTTTTCTTTACAAGAATTCAAGTTCCATGAAGACTGTGATTTTTGGTTTACTTTGTTTTGTTTACTGCTCTGTTCCAGTGCCCACCACACTATACATATTTGTCAAATGAATGAAATAACTTCAATTAGCTAAAGTTTAAGAAGTGATAGAAGGAGAACTGAGCAGAGTATTGAAAGGTTTGGAACACATTAAAGAATTCTAAAAAAAAAAAAATTCTATGGGACTATATTGATCCGAACATATTTTTCACTTGTGAAATTTAATTTGTGATTTGAGTAATCTTCAATTCTAGTTTTCTTTACTTTCTTTATAAGTCAGTAATTAATTTTTGAAAAATATTAAAGATAGTTGTAGGAGTTTTATAAATTAAGTAACAGTCTGATCTATATAGCATTTTCTCCTTATGTAAAAAAAAAAGACTGTATCTATGAATTCTGTATATCTCAATTAAAAAAGCAAAATCGCATATGACCTTCATTCAGCACAATTCATTTTTCACTTATCAGTATCTAAACACATAAGAAATTTTTTTCTCAATTCAAAATGGTATATTCTAGAGAGATTCTTCACTTGAAAGTGTTAACAATTTAAAATTCATTAGTAATAAATACAATTTTGAGAAAAACAGTTAACTTAATAAGTAAATTATTCAGGATAAATACTAGAATTTTAGAAATAGTTACATCTATGGAAATGGTTCAATACATGAATCTGTAGCACGAAAGTGTATTTTAGCATATACTATTTTTAATTAGCAGAGAATCAACATATTTTTAAATATAAAATGACTGTAATGTAGGTTGTTTATATAGTAAAGCTTATTTATTAATAAATACATATTATATAATTAGATAATTTTGATTATTTTTAGGGTTCTTTTCATTTTAAAGTTATCTTGGTCTGGAAGATGATTTGTATTCTCTCAGCAGTGACAGACATTGAAAAACTGATCAGTTCAAAAGATTAGAGACCTTAATAAGATGAAATAGAATTATTAGAATAAGAGATATAGGAGGAACTTAATGAGGCTCTTCCTTTCACTTGGAAATTTTGAGGTCATCGTAAGGTTATCAATTGCCCTAATGTCAATATTGTTATGTCTCAGGGAATAGATAGGTCACTGTAACAAATATAACAATAGCAATAATAATAATAATAATATTTTGAAATATTTAGGAAATTATCAAAATATAACACAGAGATATGAAGTGAATAAATGTTGTTGGAAAAATTGTGCTGATAGACCTGATTGATTCAGTGTTGCTACAAACCTTCAATTTGTAAAAAATGCAATATCTGAAAAACGCAATACCTGTGAAGCACAATAAAGCAAACAACAGTAAAAGAAGTTATGCCTGTATGACAAGTGTACGTTATACTTTGAAGTCGTGTAATTCATTGGTGGTTATTTATCCTTTCAAAATAAATACTTTATGAAACTTTAAAGCTATATAAATTTCTCATTTCAGCTATATTGAACTATATGTAATTTGTAGGCTAAAGTCAGAGAAGGCACAAGAGAATGATGATGCACCAAGATACACCCAAACTTATATACAAAATGAAACAGGAAAATTTCTAATGAGGGTGATAAAGTGTAAAAAAAGATCAAACTAAATTTAGAAAACTTTCTCCCTTAAGTTGGGTATCTAATAGAGGTCCTCCAGTTGTATTTAGGTACTCAGTGGTTAACACTCCTTTCTAAAGAGTAGTGCTATATTTGTAATTAATAAAGATATTAAGACTTCATTAAACATATTTAGCACATAACCATGTATCAAACTATCCATATATTATTTAAGTAACTCTTAAAATAATTCAGTGGAATAATTTGATTATCACTTTATAAGTGAACTGATGTTGAGAGTGGTTGAGAAATTTGTCCAATATCATGTAATTAATAGAAGTTAAAACTCTGGATTAAAATATAATATAAAAGTGAACACAGTCACTATATTCTTTTATATATTTAAGGTGGATTGAATTCTTTTCATGTAACTTTTTAAAAAATTTAATCTTTTCTAAGTGTACCTTACACACTACCTTCCAATGTCTCTCATTGATATATAATGGCTAGCAACATGAACTCAGCATATTAAAATATTAATGATATCATCAGAAGTAACACTTTCCTTAGTATTTCCAAATAGTGAGTTATTCATTAAAGAATAATGAGAAAATAATATTTTAATCACAAAATTAAATGATACTTAACAAATACACATGTTCAAGAAAATATACGAGGTATCATGTGGATAATATAGAATTTTAAAACTCAAAAAGCAAAAATATTATAAGCTAGATAGTGGAGACAAGAAATATATAAATTTTATATAAATATAAAAATACACCAGAGTGTCACTCTAACAATTTATATAGGTACATATATGTATAATACCAAGATGCAAATAAAATACAGGTACATATATCTAGATTCAATAAAGTCATCCATGTTAACCTTGTATGCAAAAGAGAAAAGTGTATATTGAATGATGATGCATGTGAATAGATTCATAATAAATTCAACTATTTATTCCAAAGAAATATGATTAATTGAAAAGTGCACTAGATACAACTCAAAAAAATTGGAATGGCTGTCTTTGGAAATGAGTTAGTTACCCATCACTGAAAGTAGAGGGTTATTTAATAAACAGTCACATTTAAGTGTAAAGTGTACACATTTCACTCTATAAATGTGATTTTTGTACTTTCAATTCTATTCTTTCAAGTAAGTTATATTGATATTGTGAATATTTCTTACCATCTCCTCCATCTGAATACTAATGCCACAAGCAATACCCATTGCAAAAGGCACTTATAAATACCAACTTGTAAGATAAGACTTGACTCAAAGTTTTGCACAGATATGGGACTAAGAAGTGGCAGACGAGAAGAAATTTCTGAATTTGGTAGGGAGACTCACAGGGTTAACAGCTGATTAGAAGCACAGAGAAATGGATTGAATAAAAGATAGGAGAGAAAATGGGAAGTGGATTACCTTAAAACCCAGTGAACTTTTTCACAAGTTTCCCTGAAGTTCTCCTGAGATAGGATAGGTGGGCAGCCTACTACATTTGAAGAAAGTACACCTTAAATTATGTCATTCTTAATGTAGCTCAAGATTTAAAAATATCAAGTCCCTATTGTTCTTATTTTGTTGACTGTTTTCATTATGAAAAGGTATTGGAATTGTTAATTTTTTCTGCATCTATTGATATAATTAGGTGGGATTCCTCCCTTTAATTAATATGCTATATTGTATTAATTGACTTTCATATGCTAAGCAAACCTTCCATTCATAGGATAAATCTTTCTTGGGCTTGGTGAGACACCTCCTGATGATGAATGGGAGAAGAATGAGGCACAAACAAGTCAGCTGCAAGAGAATGGGAGCAGGGGGCAACAGTAGAAAAGACTGTCACCCCGAACAACTCCTCACTCTCATATTTATTAGAAAGTGAGTAACAACCAACAAAGAAGCTGGAGTAGATTACACATTGACCATGAATCTTGTAAGTATGTAAGAAGAAGGCAAAATATGTCTGGTCACCTAGTACATGACCTATAATGAGCAAGCCCAAATTAAAGGATTGTCTGACTAACTGCTAATGCTCTCTGGGCAAGGGAAGATAATGGAAAAATGAAGCAGGTGGCCATTCTGCCTTGGGCAGGCGGGGTATCCCCAGCTGCTTGGCTTCAAGGATGTATATCGTCCTTTCCCCCAGAGGCCTGTTGCCAGTACAGTACATGTTTTTCTTAGGGCTATATCTAAGCATGCTTGGTAACTAGTATAATTTTTCATAAGTTATATTTTAAGCAGTATGTTGTTCTGAGGGATGGTTACAATGGTGCATCATTATTTTTATATGCTGTTAAATTCACTGGTTTTTTTTTGGAATTTGCACATACATATTTATAAGGGTACTGGTCTTGTTTCTTTTTGATGATATTTATCTCTCACTTTGGTATTAGAGTAATACAGAGAGTATTACTTATAGAATGGTTTAGGAAGTGTTCCTTTCCTCTTTTTTTTTTTTCCTTCTTTTTTAAGAGCTTGAGAAAGAATAACAGGCAAAGCATTCACCTGTGAAGGCGTCTTGTTCTGGACTTGAAT
This sequence comes from Martes martes, assembly GCF_963455335.1. Lineage (NCBI taxonomy): Eukaryota > Metazoa > Chordata > Mammalia > Carnivora > Mustelidae > Martes > Martes martes. Next base: position 72,426,108 of record NC_137889.1, on the reverse strand, counting down.
TTATTGGGAGGCTTTTTGGGTTTTTTTGTTTGTTTGTTTGTTTGGTTGGTTTTTATTCCATCATTTTGCTTGTTATAGATCAATTCAGATTTTCTATTTCTTCTTCAGTCACTTTCTGTAGCTTGCGTTTCTAGAAATCAATCTACATAATCAAATTTGTTGGCATATGATTATAATGTTCTCTTATAATTCTTTTTATTTCTTTAATTTCAGCAGTCCTTTCATTCCTATTTTAATAATTTGAGTGCTCTCTAATTTTCTTAGTCAGTCTAGCTAAATGTGAATTCTAAAGACTAACTTTGATTTTGTTGATTTTCTTTATTTCTCTACTTTTCATTTCAAGTATTTCTGTTCTTCATTATTTTCTTGCTGTTTAGCTTTAGTTTGTTCTTCTTTTTCTATTTTGAAGTAAAAGATTAAGGTTTTGATATTTTTTAAATGTAGTCATTTAAGTTATAATTTCCCACTGAACACTGTTTTTAATGAATCCCATACTTTTTTTTTTATATTTTGGTTTTGATTTTTGTTCATTTTTAAGTATTTTCTAATTTGTCTTATGATTGTTTTTTTGACCCACAATTATTTAGAAGTGTGCTAATTTCCACAGACTTGTGAATTTTCTACATTTTTTATTAATTTCTAATTTTCATTGTGCTCAAGGAGCAATTGTATAAATTCAGACTTTTAAAATGTATTGAGACTTTTTTATGGCCTAACATATGGTCTATCCTGTGAATGATCCACATCCAATTGAGAAGAATGTATATTCTGCTTTTGGGTGAAATTGCTCTATATATGTCTGTTAACTCTAGTTGGTATTTAGTTTTTTCACATATTCTATTTTCTTGCTGTTTTTCATTCTAGTTTTTCTATTCCTTATTGAATAAATAATATTAATAATTCAAACTATTATTATTGAATTATCTATTTTCCCTTAATTTCTGTCAGCTTCTTCTACATATAGTTCAGAATTCTGCTGTTGCACATATGGTTATAGTTATATTTTCTTAATGAATTGATCCTTGTGTTATACAATGCGCTAGTTTTCCCTAGTAATATTTCTTATATTAAAGTTTATTTTGTGTGATATCAATATAGGTGCTCCAGATCTTTTCTGTTACTGATATGGAATATATATTTTTTATACTATTTGTGTCTTTGAATCTAAAGTAAGTCCCTTAAAAAATAAATTAACTCTCTTGCAAACAACATATACTCGATTGTTTTTATTCATTTTGTTAATCTCTGAATTTTAGAGTTTAATCTATTTATACTTAGTGCAATAATTAATAAGAAAGGACATATTTTGGCTCTTAGTTTTCTGTATGTCTCTTTTCTTTCTATCTTTCATTCCTCCTTTACTGCTTTATTTTGTGTTAAGTAGATATTTTCTAGTGTACCATTTTAATTTATCATGGCTATTAAGAAACTTTTGAATTTTCTGTGTTTTCCTTTAGGATTACAAATGGCATCTTAATTTATAACAATGTAGACTGATGTTGATTTAATTTAATTTTTTTTTAAAAGATTATTTATTTATTTATTTATTTGTCAGAGAGAGAGAGAGAGTGAGCACAGGCAGACAGAGTGGCGGAGGGAGAAGCAGGCTCCCTGTGGAGCAAGGAGCCGGATGTGGGACTCGATCCCAGGACGCTGGGATCATGACCCGAGCTGAAGGCAGCCGCTTAACCAACTGAGCCACCCAGGCATCCCAATGTTGATTTAATTTTAATAGTGTAAGATCATTTTCAATTTTATATAGGTTGGCTTTTTCTTGTTGTAATTATTGCCCCAGATTCATCTCTATACATTGTGTAGTCACCAACATAGATGTATAATTATTGCTCCTTGCAATTATCTTTTAAATCAGAAAAATAATAAAATGAATTATGAACAAAAAATGCATTATGCTGTCATTTATATTTACTGTGCACTTACATTTGTTCTTCATTTCTTCATCTAGATTTGGGTATGTCCTTTTCACTTCAGCCTTAAGTTCCTTTAGGGATAACGTGAGTGACTCAGTCAGTTGAATGTCCAACTCTTGGTTTCAGCTCAGGTCATGACCTCATGGGTTGTGGGATTGAGCCCCATGTCCAGCTCCTCACTCAGTGGGGAGACTGAAGATTCTCTCCCTCTGCTCCTCCTTGCTGTGTGCTCTCTCTAAGATAGATAAATAAATCTTTTTTAAAAAGATTTTATTTAGGGGCGCCTGGGTGGCTCAGTGGGTTAAAGCCTCTGCTTTCAGCTCAGGTCATGATCCCAGGGTCCTGGGATCGAGCCCCGCATCGGGCTCTCTGCTCGGCGGGGAGCCTGCTTCCTCCTCTCTCTCTGCCTGCCTCTCTGCCTGCTTGTGATCTATCTGTCAAATAAATAATTAAAATCTTTAAAAAAAAAAAAAAAAAGATTTTATTTATTCACTTGAGACAGAGAAATAGGTAGAGATCATGAGCAGGAGGAGAGGCATAGAGGGAGAGGGAGAAGCAGACTCCCCACTGAGCTTGGAGCCCAATGTGGGGCTTCATCCCAGGAATCTGAGACCATGACCTGAGCCAAAGGTCATGCTTAACCATCTGAACTCCCAGGCACCCAAATAAACACATCTTTAAAAATATATATATATATATATATATATATATATTTTAGAATTTATCAGGCATGTCTTCTAGTGACAAACTCTACATGTTTTAGTTTCTTCATTTTTGAAGGATAGTTTTGCCACTGATACAATTCTTGGCTATATTAATATTATTATTGTTATTATTGCCAACACTTTGAATATGTCAATACCCTGCCTGCTGGCTTCCTTGTTTTCTGAAGATAAATCAGTTGTTAATCTTTTTGAGTATCCCTTGTATATGATGATTCAGTTCTTTTATGCTGCTTTTAAGTTTTTGTCTTTGTCTTTCGAAGTTGATAATAATATACTTAGTTACCAATATATTGAATTTATTTTACTCAGAGTACCCTGAGCTTCTTTATATGCAAATTAAATATTTTCATCAAGTGTGGGATTTTTTTGAACAGTATTTCTTAAAATATTCTTTCTGCTCCTTTCTCTCTTCTTCGTCTGGAACTCCTATTATGCATAATTTGGTATGCAGGTCTCTTTGTGTTCATTTTCCTTCATCATTTTTGTTTTTGTTCTTCAGACTAGATGATCTCAGTTAATGTATTTTCAAGTTTGTTAGTTCTTTGTTTTGTCTTCTTGAATCTGCTAATAAAGGTGAGCCCCTTTATTGAATTTTTCATATCAGTTACCATACTTCTCAGTGCCAGAATTCTTATATGAACCTTTTTTTTTTTAAAGATTATTTCTTTTCTCTTTGTTCCATACCAGTTCCCCCCCCCCCTTTTTTTTTAAAGATTTTGACAGAGAGAGAGATCACAAGTAGGCAGAGAGGCAGGCAGAGAGAGGGGGTGAAGCAGGCTCCCTGCTGAGCAGAGAGCCGGACGCGGGGCTCCATCCCAGGACCCTGAGACCATGACCCGAGCCGAAGGCAGAGGCTTTAACCCACTGAGCCACCCAGGCGCCCCTTATATGAATCTTTTATATCTCTTTAACATTCTCTACCTGCTGAAATAGTACTAATACTTTCATCTAGTTCTTTAGACATCGTTTTCTTAGCTCATTTAAGATATTTTTAAAATGTCTGAGTTAAAGCTTTGTCTATAATGTCTGCTGAACTTCCTCAAGGATAGTTCTTTGTTTAATAAAATTTTTATTTATTTATTTGAGAGAGAGAAACAGAGAGCATGAGTGGGGAGAGGGGCAGAGGGACCAAGCAGACTCCCCATTGAGTGGGGAGCCCAATCTGGCGCTCAATCCCAGGACCTTAAGATCATTCCTTGACCCAAAGTCAGATGCTTAACTGACTGAGCCACACAGGCATCCCAAGGATAGTTCTATTGAATACTCTTCTCCCCCGTGTATGAGCCACATTTTATTTCTTTGCATGCCTCATACTTTTTGGTTGAAGACTGGACATTTTGAATAGTTTAATTTGGTAAATTTGGAAATCAGATTCTCTTTTAAAAAGTTTTTTAAAGTATATACAAACCTCTTATTTTCCAGACTGTCCTCCAAGATATCAGTTATTGTTTGCCTCAATTACTGTTTATAACTTCAGGCAGCAGCAAGTGAAACATTTACCTGTAAATATTTTCAATATATGTAAATTTCCCTTTCCGTTTTGATATCAGCTATAGCACTGGGCAAGTTCTGAGTCAGGTAAAATAAAGAGAAGCCTTTTTAATCAGTCTTATAAGGAGCCACCATACAATTCAAAACAAATAACAGCACTTATTTGTGAATAAGCTTCGTTCTATTCCTTATGGTACCACTGGGAATGTAAGATGTTATTTTCAAGGCTACTAAGTTGGGAACAGGGTAGGAATGAGCTAATTTAAAATGCTACAAATATCAGTGTTCTTACCAAGATTCCATTTTTCTTGAATAAGCCCCATCCAGATTCCAGAAGCCTTTGGTTAGTTTTCAGCATTTCCAAATAGTGATTTTAACAGTTTTTCCACTTTTTTCATTATATTTTTTTTTGTGACAAGCACAATACCAGAGTTTCTTACTCCGCCATTTTGCTGATGACTACATTGGTTTTTAATTCCTAATTTGTAAATCATAATTTAAATCTACATAGAAAGGATGCTATTTCTAATGGTTTATCTGAAAGGTTTATAGGTCTTTAAAAAACAAAATAAATATTAACAGTATATTTAAGTTGATATAACATCTTCTCTTTTGAGATTTATAAAAGATGCTTAATTTTCATTTTCCTGGGAATATGTATGTGCAGCACCTTTCAAAACATTGATATATCCTATGAGGGAACATCCCTCTTTTTTTTTTTTTAAGATTTTATTTATTTATCTGACAGAGAGGGAGATCACAAGCAGGCAGGGAGGCAGGTAGAGAGAGGGGAAGCGGACTCCCCACTGAGCAGAGAACCCAACCTGGGCCTCAATCCCAGGACCCTGGGATCGTGACCCGAGCCGAAGGCAGAGGTTTAACCCACTGAGCCACCCAGGCACCCCCGGCTTTTTAATTTACACCCAAAAATATTTTTTAAAAAATTACAGGAACCTTCCTAGCTTCTAGATCTTTTCTGTTTGTTATAACAACAGAATAAGGGAAAAAAGTATCAGCATATTTAAAAATGACTATTAAACAGGATGAGTTTTGTTCTTCTGTCACTCTGAAATATAATACATAGTCACCCTATGGATATGGATAAGTGAAAGAAAAAACAGATGGGAGCTTGGCATGAAAAATAAAGAGTAATTGGATTTTCATATATTGAAATTTTAAGAGAGAGGAAACATTTAGTTGGCAGAGACTGTAAGATGGACGATTTCCAATTTGATACTGAAATGAATAAATAGATTATTTTTTAAGGGTAGCTGATGTAAGCATGGTTTCTTATGAGAATGAGGCAGAAACATTTTTCTCATAATAAAGTCTTCATGGAATTTTAATACTTGTAAGCATCTAGTGAATAGCATTTTAAACAGAAAAAAATAACAAATCCATTACATTAAAAACCATTCTAAAAAGTTAATATTTTATTCCCACTGTCAGAGAAAAATGGATGTTTGAAAAGGTACTATTGAGTAACTTGTTTCAGTGAATGTAGCAAATAATTTAAATGATCCATGACTTTCTTTTTATTATTAAAAAGTCATTTAGGTACATAGCCAATTTAATTAAATAAGCTCAAACAGTGTGCATTTTTATATCTTAAAAAGAAAAAGTTACAGTATATATTTTCATAAAATCACCTTTTTATTGTTTGGGAAAACAACATGTCAATGTGATGTTATACTATTCTAAGTATAGTATACTCTAACCTTATCAAATGGGCAAATATTACCTACATGATTAAGACAAAACCTTGGACATTATCTGTATTAATCAACACATATCAGAAAATAAAGGGACTATATAATAATTTATGATATCAAAATGGCATACTATTGAAAACACACACCAATCATTAATATCCCAATGGAAGCAGAATTGAAGTAGAGAAAATTTAATAGGAACATATTACTTTACCAAAATGTGTTTTTTTTATTTCCCTAAATAAGTGTCTTCTGAGAAGAGTATTAAGTAAGTACTTGTACTTAACCAATGTTTATATGTAAGATAGTGGGAAAAAAAGTTATGTTAAGTTGAAAAACTACATGCTCCATATCCCATATAATATTAAATATCATTATAGAGAACACCATGGAACAAAAGTGAAAAGAAGCTTTGTTTCAGTGTATCTTTTTTCATATGTTAAATTTGGGCCAATCAAAAACCTTGTTGCTGTTGTGCAGTGCTGGGCAGCCAGGTTGGAGTTCACCTATATACCACAATGCTTTCCATGCTTGACTCCATGTTCTGGATTATCTGTAAAGAGGAATAATCAAATTAAAATATGTTGATATTTCTTGTTATGTTAAATATTGAAAAATATTTTAAACAACTAACTGGTTTGTTCTTTATGATGGATATACAACTTATATCATCTTAGTAATTTAGAAGTAAACATGTGTCATTTATGTATGATCCATAAGCAAGATCATAGGGTATCCAATTTATCTTTTTAAATTACTCATGTGATATATTATTGGTTTTCAATAATTGTGTTGTATTGTTAGCCCTGAAAACTTATAATGGTGTCTCTTAAGAATGAAAATGTTTTCTTTGGTTTGAAAATATGAGATTTAAATTTTCAGTGAAACAAATATGTGGAGAAAACCATCAAGTGAATTCATTAGAGGATGGTAACACAAAAATTACAGAAAGAGGAGAACATACAAAATGCTCAAAAGAAATTTATCAATAGAAAATTTAATCCAAATTTCATATGTGAATTTATTAATGATATTCACATGCTATTACTTTTATCCCTATATTATATCCTAGTCATATGTCGAGGATAACTTTTGCCTTATACTTTAAAATATCTCTGTTCAAACTTTTTTATTAGTGACAGACTCCATAAATTTTTATTTTTTAGTTATCTTATATAAATATAAATCAATAAATATATCTAAAATGTAATCCAAATTTTATTACCTTTTAATGCCGTGTTAATCTTCATTCTATTTTCTTACCCAAGTGTCATTTTTTTCAATTTTTTGATTTAGTAAATACATAGAAATGCTTAATATTAGAAATGATTGTCTCCCCAATAATTTTCTGTAGCAAAAATTCATATTATAAGTAATATCTTTTTTAATGTGTAAATGTACCTATAAAATGTGAACAACATGGATTCAAAATCTACTCTTGAATATTAAAAAATTGAAAACCACTCTCTTGTATACATACTTGATCAAAAACTTAGAATAAAACTTTATTCTTCTAAGTTTTTGTTGAAATTCCAGTTAGTTGACATACAATATAATATTAGTTTTGGAGATACAACATAATGATCCAACACTTCCATACAATGCCCAGTGCTCATCACAGCAAGCACACTCCTCAATCCTCATCACCTCCACCTCCTTTTTGGTAACCATCTTTATAGTTAAGAGTCTGTTTCTTGGTTTACCTCTCTCTTTATTTTTTCTCTTTGTTCATTTTCTTTTAAATTCCACATAATGAGTGAAATCATATGGTATTTGTTTTTCTGATTTATTTCAATTAGTGTAGTAGTCTCTAGCTCCATCCATGTTGTTGCAGATAGCAAGATATCATTCTTTTTTATGATAGAGTAATATTCCACTGTGTGTGTGTATGTGTATGTGCATGTGTTATTTCTTCTTTAACCATTTATCAAAGGACACTTGCACTTTTTCCATAGTTTGGCTATTGTAGATAATGTCGCTATAAAGAAATGAGTGCATGTATCCCCTCAAATTACTATTTTTGTATCCTTTGGGTAAATACCTGGTAGTGCATTGCTGGATTATAGGGTAGCTCTATTTTTAACTTTTTGAGGAACCTAAGGACTGCCTTCCAGAGTTGCTGTACCACTTTGCATTCCCACCAACAGTGAAAGAAGGTTCCCCTTTCTCCATATCCTTGCCAGCACCTATTGTGTTTTGAATTGTTGATTTTAGCCATTTTGACAAATGAGAGGTCATATCTCACTCTACTTTTACTTGTAGTATTTCCCTGATGATGAGTGATGTTGAGAATCTTTTCATGTATCCGTTGACTATCTATATGTCTTCTTTGAAAAAATGTCTGTTCATGCCTTCTGTCCATTTTTAATTGGATAATTTGTTTCTTGGGTGTTGAGTTTGATAAGTTCTTTATAGATTTTGTATACTAAACCTTTTGCAAATATTTTCTCCCTTTCCAGAGGTTGCCTTTTAGTTTTGTTGATTGTGTCCTTTGCTGTGAAGAAGCTTTTTATTTTGATGAAGCCCCAAGAGTTTTCTTTGCTTTGTTTCCCTTACCTCAGGGCACATATCCAGAAAGAAGCTGTTATGGCTGATGTCAAATAGGTTACTTCCTGTATTCTCCTCTAGAATTTTAGTGGTTTCCTGTTTCACATTAAAGTCTTTCATCAATTTTGAATTTTTTTTCAATGTTATAAAAAGTGGTCCAGTTTCATTCCTCTGCATGTTGCTGTTCAGTTTTCCCAACAACAATTGGTGAAGGGACTGTCTTTTTTCCATTTTATATTCTTTCTTGATTAATTGAAGATGAATTGACCAAATTTTCGTGGGTTCCATTTCTGGATTTTTTTTTAATTTAAAGATTTTTATTTATTTATTTGACAGAGAGATCACAAGTAGGCAGAGAGGCAGGCAGAGAGTGAGGAAGAAGCAGGCCCCCCACTGAGCGGAGAGCCTGATGTGGGGCTTGATCCCAGGATCCAGAGATCATGACCTGAGCCGAAGGCAGAGGCTTTAACCCACTGAGCCACCCAGGTACCCTCATTTCTGGGTTTTTAAAATTTTGTTCTGTTGATCTGTGTGTCTATTTTTGTACCACTACCATACTGTTTTGATCACTACAGCTTTTTAATATAATCTGAAATCTAGAATCATTATGCCTCCTGCTTTGCTTTTCTACTTCAAGATTGTTTTGGCTATTTGGGGTCTTTTAAGTTTGTATACAAAGTTTAGGATTGTTTGTCCTAGTTCTGTGAAAAATACTTGTGCTATTTAGGGACTGCATTAAATATGTAGATTGCTTTGGGCAGCATAGACATTTTAAAAATATTTGTTCTTCCAATCCATGAGCATGGAATGTTGTTGTTGTTGGGTTTTGTTTGTTTGTTTGTTTGTTTTTCCATTTCTTTGTGTCATTTTCAATTTTTTCTGCCAGGGTTTTCTAGTTCTCAAGTACAGGTCTTTCACCTCTTTGGTCAGTTTTATTCATAGGTATCTTACTGGTTTGGTGTCATTGTAAATGCAGTTGATTCTTTAATTTCTCTCTCTGCTGCTTCATTATTTGTGTATAGAAATGCAACAGATTTCTGTACTCTGATTTTGTATCCTGCAACTTTACTGAATTCATTTATCAGTTCTAGCAGTATTTTGGTGGAGTCTTTCAGCTTTTCTGTATCGAATATAATGTCACCTGTGAATAGTGAAATTTTGACTTCTTTGCTGATTTGGATGTCTTTTATTTCTCTTTGTTGTCTGATTGCTGAAGCTAAGACTTCCACTACTAAGTTAAATAGCAGAGGTGAGAGTGGACATCCTTGTCTTGTTATAGATCAGAAAAGTTCTCAGTTTTTCTCCATTGAAGATGATATTAGCTGTGTTTTTCACATAGGAGGCCTTTATTATGTTGAGGTATGTTCCTTCTAAACCTCCTTTACTGAGAGTTTTTATCATTAATGGATGTTATACTTTGTCAAATGTTTTTTCTGCATCTGTTGAGATGATCATATGGTTCTTATCCTTTCTTTTATTAACGTGGTGTATCACATTGACTGATTTGTGAATAGTGAATCATACCTGCAACCCAGGTTGCAACCCTACTTGATCATGGTGAATGATTTTTTTTTAATATATTGTTGGATTTGACTTGTTAGTATTTTACTGAGAATTTTTGTATTCAAGTTCATCACGGATATTAGCCTATAGTTCTCCTTTGTGGTGGAGTCTTTATCTAGTTTGGTATGAAAGCCATTCTAGCCTCCTAGAATGAATTTGAAAGTCTTCCTTCCTTTTCAGTTTTTGAAATATTTTGAGAGGAGTAGGTATTAATTATTCTTTGTTTGGTAGAATTTGACTATGAAGCCATCTGGCCCTGGACTTTTGTTTTGTTTTGTTTTGTTTTTGTAGTTTTTTAATTACTAATTCAATGTCTTTCCTAGTTATTGGTCTTTTCAAGTTTTCTATGTCTTCCTCTTTCAGTTTTGGTAGTTTATATGTGTCTAAGAATTTATCCATCTCTTTCAGGTTGTCACATGTGTTGGCATATAGCTTTTCACAATATTCTCTTATAATTTCATTTCCATGGTGTTGGTTGTTATTCCTCTTCTCTCATTTTTTTTAACTTATTTGGGTTCTTTCTCTTTTCTTTTTTATAAGTCTCGGCAGAGTATTATCAGTTTTATTAATTTTTCCAACAAATCAGCTCCATATTTTTTTTACTTTATTTTTATTTTATATCTATATATTTATTTATTTAATTTTTTTATTTCTTTTCAGCATAACAGTATTCATTGTTTTTGCACCACACCCAGTGCTCCATGCAATCCGTGCCCTCCCTAATGCCCACCACCTGGTTCCCCCAACCTCCCACCCCCTGCCCCTTCAAAACCCTCAGGTTGTTTTTCAGAGTCCATAGTCTCTCATGGTTCACCTCCCCTTCCAATTTCCCTCAACTCCCTTCTCCTCTCCATCTCCCCATGTCCTCCATGTTATTTGTTATGCTCCACAAATAAGTGAAACCATATGATAATTGACTCTCTCTGCTTGACTTATTTCACTCAGCATAATCTCTTCCAGTCCTGTCCATGTTGCTATAAAAGTTGGGTATTCATCCTTTCTGATGGAGGCATAATACTCCATAGTGTATATGGACCACATCTTCCTTATCCATTCGTCTGTTGAAGGGCATCTTGGTTCTTTCCACAGTTTGGCGACCATGGCCATTGCTGCTATAAACATTGGGGTACAGATGGCCCTTCTTTTCACTACATCTGTATCTTTGGGGTAAATACCCAGTACTGCAAATCGGCTCCATATTTAATTGATCTGTTCTCTTTTTTTCTATATGATTTATTTCTTTTCTAATCTTTATTACCCCCTTCCTTCTGCTACCTTTCTGCTTCATTTGTTGTTCTTTTTTCTCCTTTAGGTGTAAGGTTAGGGTTTTGTTGTTGTTGTTGTTGTTGTCCTTGCTTTTTAGAGTAGGCCTGTATTGCTATAAAATTCTCTTTAAGACCACTTCTGCTGCACTCCAAAGGTTTTGGGTGGTTTTGTTTTCATTTTCACTTGTTTCCATGTATTTTTATTTTAAATTTATTCTTTGATTTCATGGTTAACTTATTGATTGTTCAATAGCAAATTGTTTAGACTCTATGTATTTGTGCTCTTTCCAAATCTTTTCTTGTGATTGACTTCTAGTTTCACCTAGCATTGTAATCAGAAAAAAAAAAATGCATGTTGTACAGTGCATCCTGGGTATTATACACAACTGATAAATTATTGAATACTACATCTGAAACTAATGATATGCTGAAAGTTGGTTAATTGAATTTAAATAAAATTCATAGTATGATTTCAATAATTTTGTACTTGTTGAGGTCTGTTTTGTGACCTAATATGTGATCTATTCTGGAGAATGTTCCATGTGCATTTCAAAAGAATGTGCATTCTGCTTTTTTAGGATGGAATGTTCTGAATATATCTGTTAAGTTCATCTTGACCAGTGTGTCATTCAAAGCCATTGCTTCCTTGTTAGTCTTCTGATTAGATGATCTGACCACTGATGTAGATGGAGTGTTAAAGTCACCTGCTATTATCCTATTATTATTAATGAGTTCCTTTATGTTTATTAATTGTTTTATATATTTGGGTGCTCCTGTGTTGGATTTATAAATATTTATAATTGTTATATCTTCTTGTATGCTTCCTTTTATATGTAATATATGTAATATATATAATATATAATATATAATATATAATGTAATATATATAATGTCCTTCTTTGTCCCTTCTTACAGTCTATTTTTAAGTCGAGTTTCTCTGATATAAGAATTACTAGTCTGATATTATTCTGACATCGATTTGTGTGATAAATATTTCTCTACCACCTCATTTTCAAATTGCAGGTGATTTTAAGTCTAAAATGAATCTTTTTTAGGCAGTGTATAGTTTGGTTTTTTTAATCCATTCTGAAACCCTTTGTCTTTTCATTGAGGCATTTAGTCCATTTACTTTCAAAGAAATTTTTGATAGATAAATATTTGTTGCCATTTTTTGTTTTGTCATTCTTTCTGGAGATTTTCTCTGACCCTTTCTTGTCTTTGTCACTTGTGGTCTCTCCTTTGCACTCAAAAGTCCCCTTTAATATCTTTTGCAGAGATTGTGTAGTATTCAGGAACTCCTTTAATTTTTGTTTGTTTGGAGAAGACTTTATCTCTCCTATAATGAATGATATAGCCTTGCTGAAATACTCTATCCAGAGTATTCTTGACTGCAGATTTTCCCATTCAGAACTTTGAATATATCATGCCACTCTCTTCTGGCTTGCAAAATTTCTGTTGAAAAGTCACCAGCTAAACTTATGGGTTTTCCCTTGTAAGGTAAAAACTTTTTTGTCTTGCTGATTTTGTTTTTTTTTTTTTTTTCTTTATCACTATATTTTGTCAATTTAATTACAATGTGTCTTTGTGTTGGGCTGCTTTTGTTGATTTTGATAGGAGTTCTCTGTGCCTCCTCTTCTGGATGTCTGTTTCCTTCCCCAGATTAGGGAAATTTTCTTCCATTATTTCTTGAAATAAATTTTCTACCTCCTTTTCTCCCTTTTTTTCTTCTGGGATTTCTATGATATGAATGTTATTATGTTTGATGGAGTCACTGAGCTCCCTAACTCTATTCTTGTGTTGCATAATTCTTCCTTTTCTCTTTTTTCTTCGGCTCCATTATTTTCATTATTTTGACTTCTAGTTCACTAATTCATTTTTCTGCTTCTTCCAACCTTCCATTCATTGCATCAAGCCTGTTTCCAATCTCATTTTTTGCATTCTTCATTTCTGATATATTCTTATTTAACTCTTTTATTTGTGTGGTAAAGGTCTCGCCAATGTTCTCTATTATTTTCTCAAGCCCACTAAGTAACGTTATGATTGTTTCTTTAAATTCTCCATCAGGCATGTTATTTATATCTGTTTTACCTCTCTGGCTTTGGCCTTATTTTATTCTCTCACTTGGGATGAATTCCCCAATCATGCCATTTTCGCTAAGTCTCTGCCTTCCTCTGTATGTTGGAAGAGCTTACATCTCATTCTCCTGAAAGTTATGGCTTTATGAAAAAGAGGTCATTTAGTGCCCAGGCCCTGGTGCTTTAGGATGTGCCTCCAGTGTGTTCTGTGTGTACTCTGGTGTTGTGTTATAACTGTTCCATCCTTTAAGCCAGTCATCTACAGAGGATTTCTGTATCTGCTGTGGGTAGTATTTTGTCCCTGGCCTGAATGTGGCAAGTTTTAAGTAGGTCTACTCTGATTTGCTTGTGAAATGGGATCTAACACCAATTCCACTACAACTGAGGCCCTACAGAACACTCTAGTTGGAAGATGTGATGCGGGCAGGGGTTGTGCTGGTCTTCTAGGGGAGGGGTCTGTCATGCTGGGACTGAGGCAAGTGTGACTGAGAAGAGCAGTCTCACCAGAGTACAGGGGTTGGGGCTTAGTGTAAACAAGTTAGGCAGCCAATGTCAGTGCTGTGCTGTTTCCCTTCAGTGGCTCTGTGTTTAAGCTGAAGGGCAGGGGGGGGAAATGGCATCAGCCAACTCCTTGTTCTTAGGGAGTCATCTCTGTGGTTGCTGCCTCTCAAAGAAGCACTCCTAAAATAGTGAGTAATCTCCAAACTCTGTGCCCAAAGGAGTTCCTCAATTCAGTTTCCATACCATTTGCCCCTAAGTTGTTTGCCTGCCTTCTCTTTGGGATCAGCATAGTGCCCTCTGGGCTCTTCCCAGCCAAACTCACTGACTCTTAAAACTCTAGACTTTAAGCACTCCTGGTTGCAAGAACTCATAAAATTTAGACTTCCTTTTCCAAGCCAGTAGCTTTGGGGAAACATTCTCCTTGTGTTTTCCCCTGGTTTCTCCTCTCTCTTGTCCTTCTCTGCAACCACAGTTTCTCTCGTCCACAGCACCTGTGATCTTCTTCTCTAAACCACATCTCTGTACTTTCTACCTTCTTCAGTGTGGCTGCTTCTTTCCTTTTAGTTGTGGAGTTTGTTCTGTCAATCCTTAGGTTGATTTCTGGTATATTTAAGATGGTTTGATAGTTACCTAGTTGTGTTTGTGACACAAAATGATCCTAGGATCCCTGCCCATCTTCCTTTCAGAATAAAAGCTTTTATTTTTTTTTTTTTTATTTTTTTTAAGATTTTATTTATTTATTTGACAGAGATCACAAGTAGGCAGAGGGAGAGAGAGGAAGGGAAGCAGGCTCCCTGCTGAGCAGAGAGCCCGATGCGGGGCTCGATCCCAGGACCCTGGGATCATGACCTGAGCTGAAGGCAGAGGCTTTAACCCACTGAGCCACCCAGGCGCCCCCAGAATAAAAGCTTTTAAAACTTAGATTCCTACACAAAATTGGACTCCACGAATATTAAAAAATGGAAAGCAAAAAAAAGAGAGATTTATCATTACTTACACATTTATTTAGACATGACATTATTTTATACACTTTTGATAAAATAAAAATAATATATTTACACATACCCATAGAACTTACCCTCTGAGAAAATTGGAAATACAAAGGAAACAGGCATGTTTCCTTCTCAAAAATAATTCAAATAGGGGCGCTTGGGAGGCTTAGTTGTTAAGCGTCTGCCTTCGGCTTGGGTCATGATCCCAGGGTTTGGGATTGAGCTCTGCATTGGGTTCCCTTCTCAGTGGGAGGCCTGCTTCTCCCACTCTTACTCCCCCTGCTTGTGTTCCCTTTCTCACTGTGTCTCTCTCTGTCAAATAAATAAATAAAATTTGGGGGCACCTGGGTGGCTCAGTGGGTTAAGCCTCTGCCTTCAGCTCAGGTCATGATCTCAGGGTCCTGGGATTGAGTTCCGCATTGGGCTCTCTGCTCAGCAGGGGGCCTGCTTCCCCCTCTTTCTCTGCCTGCCTCTCTGCCTACTTATGATCTCTTTCTGTGTGTCAAAAAAATAAATAAAATATTTTTAAAAAAATCTTTAGAAATAATAATAATAATTCAAACATATGAGAAGTATAGCTTCATGGACAATTTTTTTTTCTTGATTGAAGATATAAGTAGCTTTTATCTGTGGAATAAACCATCCCTCTTTTTTTGTATAATTTGGAAAATTTGTTAATGTTGAGGATCTACAGAGCAAATAGATAATACTTTATTTTGGTCATCCTTAGTTCAGAACCATTGAGAAATATGGTACGGAAAAATGTGGAGACCCAAATGCTAATAAGTGGTTATTAGTAATAAAGCAGATTAAGAATATGATTTCCTATCTGTAGACAGATTTGATAATAACCACCCCTGAACTAGATGGATATTCTCTAATCTTACAGGCCTAGCCCAAGGAGTAGAGACTACTTTACAGCAAATTTGAAATGGAGAAGCAGAGAACACTTTAAAAGTGCATCTGCATCTAAAATGCAGATCAAAAAAGACTAAGCATGATGTTCAATTTCTTCTCCAAACATACCAGCCAGATATATCACTGCTCCTGGGGACATGGGGAAAGAATGAAATAGCAGAGAAGCCAGAGTCCTTCTTATTTATTTATTTTCTCCTGGCTAGGAATGAAAAATAGGTTTCTTTTCTTATGTGACCACAGTAAGAGTCAAAGCTAAATACCTTTACACTTGCACAGTTACTCCTTCAGCGTAGTGAAATACTATTAGAGCCCTTCTCCCCTCCCCTTTGCAGGTACAATTGTAGTCTCACATACATTTAAATAGACACATTACGTATATATACACATATACACATTTTATGTCCAGATATTAAAAAATGTAAACTTTTGCTCATAACTCAAGTTATAGTGGTTGCCAAACAAGGCCTATAACTTATGGTGGTTTGCGGCATATATGGGACAAAAAGCATTTAATAGATGATGGGATGTCAAATTTGGACAAAGTTGTTTTACTGTTTATATTTGAGGTAGAACAGTTTAAACCTTTCATTCCCATTATAAGAGTTTACATCAAAGAGTATAAACATCAAAGTTATCTGCTTTTAAATATTCCTGATAATTGTTTCTTTTGTGAATAGTGAAAAATATTTTCTTATCACAACATTGTATAAACTGTCTTCCAGTCTGAAGATAATATATTATTAGCTAGCATCTTACTTTAGTCAAAGAATTATTGAAACTTGGAGTTGGAAGTGATATTATGATTACCTGGCCCAAATTCTTTCTTTCCTTAATTACTTTTTACCATTGAGGTCCAGAAGTCCAGACCAATCCATTGGTTTTTACAAAGTCAGACATAAGTTTGATACGTTAGGACTAGAACTCCATTTTCCTCACTCCAAGTCCAGTAGTCATTCTCATTTACTGAGATAGGCTGTGTAACTTTAAATGAACTACTTTATCGAAGTATAAAAATAAACAGAGAAGTGTACTAACTTTAAGAGGTCAACAGATTTTTTCACATTAAACATACCCATGTAATCTACACCAAATTAATATATTTTAAGCTCTCTCATGCGACTTCCAGTTACAACCCACTGTTCACCATTAAGATAAAACCTATCCTGATGACTATCACCAAAAAGAGGTCCCCATCTCCTGTATTTTATCTGAGTAGAATCCGAGAATGTAATCTGTTTCTGGACAGAATGCTTTGTTGTGTGACTCTTAAAATTTTTACATGTAATATTTGTTTATTGTCATAACTATATAGTTCAGGTTATTCTGTCTTGCATGGTTCTGATATGCACAAGTTTGTTACCACAGTTTGGTTAAATAACAGTCTCCAACAATACAATTCAAATTCAGTTTCCAAGGTGTATTAAATGTGAGTATTTGCATAAAATAGAAACTTCACTGCTGGCTTTTCAGTCTGCAGGTTGATTTGTAAATAGCAGTTGTACATCATGGTCCCTGACCATTAATGTCTTTCTTTCAAAGTTTGTCAATGATTGGTCACTGTGCATCTGTTATTTGGTTCATGCGCAGACAGCAAAGTGCACAGTTGTGCTGTCTTATTGATTCAAAGTTATAAACACATGTGACATATTAGAAAAAGCATAAAACTGAGAAGAAATTGTCCAATAAAGACAAAAGAGCAGCAAAGGAAAGAAATGTCAGAATCCTGGAAGAAAAATTGGTCATTGGAAGATCTGAAAATGATAACAGCAAACCAGTAATAGGAAGAAAACTAGACTTTCATGAAGTTATAATACAGACCATACTGAAAAGTATGGTGAATATATTTCATTTTATTTATTTATTTTTTAAGATTTTATTTATTCACTTGAGACAGAAAGATTCAGAGAGAGAGCATGAGCAGGGGGAGAGGCAGAGGGAGAAGAAGAAGCAGACTCCCTGCTGAGCCAGGAGCCCTACATGGGGCTTCATCCCAGGAACTGGAGATCATGATCCAAGCTGAAGGCAGACACTTAACCATCTGAGCTACCCAAGCACTCCTGATGAATATATTTTAAAAGGGTAGTCTCTTTAATGTCTTTTAATTGCCCTAGGAATGGAAATTTTGCTTATAATTAAAATGGAGCACTTATTTCTTGAGGTAGACAGAATTAATGGCCCCCAAAGAGGTCAATGTCTCAATCGCTGCAACTAATGAAAATGTACCTTAACTGGCAAAGGGACTTTGCAGAGATCATTAAATCAAGGACCTTGAGATGGAGGGCATATCCTGGATTATCTAGCTGGGCCTAATGTAATCATAGGGTCTTCCTGAGAGGAAAGCGGAAGGATTGAAAACAAATTATCCAGATGGGCCCAATCTCATCACATGAGCCCTTAAAAGTGGATCATCTTTCCTGGCTATAGTCAGAGGAAGTATAGGAGAATGGTCAGAATGATGCAGTGTTTCTACCTTTGAAGACAGAGAGATGAGATTTGAGCCAAAGAATGTTAGCAGTTTCTAGAAGCTGGGGAAAAAAAAAAAAAAAAAGCAAGGAGACAGATTCTCTCCCAGAGGTTCCAGAAAGGAACACAACACTGCAGTCATCTGGAGTTTAACCCAGTCAGATCTGTGTCAGCCTCCTAACCTGCAATGCTCTAAGTCTGTGCTATTTCAAGTCCATAAACATGTGATACTTTGTTAGTGTAACAACATAAAGCTAACACATTTGTACTTTGAATTGCATGTAGTATGGCAGAAATCTTCACTGTATGGGGAAGATAACTTTGCAGAATTCAAATAGAATGTTAATAGAATTGTAGCCTGAATAACTGGCTTGAAAAATGACACTGTTGCTGTTACAGCCACAAGAACTTAATAAAGGTGAACTTGACATAAATGAGGAAAATGGTTGTGAAAGGATGAAGATGTCCCAGAGGAAATGACAAAGCAGAATCTCCACATTAAAGGAACTCTCAGATGAATATCATGACGCTGAAAACTCAAAGGATAAAAGATTTGAAAGTTTCATCTATTGATAGAACGAAGTATGACAATGTACATTCTATATTATAAGTTACAGGATGAGAAGAAAGAAGCACTATTCAAAGGACTTGTGATAAACTTTTTAGAACACATAAAATACTTTAATTCTCAATATCTAATATTTTAATTTATAGTTGACCAATAAATATTAGTTTACTATTGTTTCATTTGCTTATGCATATGTAACCAACAGTAAGATTTGAAAAGGTTGACACAAGTTTGTAAAGGTCATGAAAAAATTCTGTTTCTTATTGATAATTATGACCAGTGCAGTTTTCATGATCCTTTTATGATCTTTCATTACCATGCAAAGCAAAGACTGCCTGTTTTGGATTGCATGAATACAACAATATTTAGTTTTCTATTTAATTCTGAGTAGGTATTTTGTTTGTTTTAATGAATAGTGCTATTGTGTACTTTCTTCTACATGTCCTTTGGTGAACAAACATACAGGCTGCGTATGTGTTAGGAGTTGAATCGCCAGGATAGAGGACATATGAGTGTTCCTATTTAGTATGAACTGTCCAAGGTAACTTTTCAAAGTGATTGTACTAATTTACGCAAATTCATGAGAGATGAGATTGTTTCACAATCATTCCAAAATTTTGTATTGTCTGTTTTGTTTTTTGTTTTTTTAACCCATTTTGTTAACTATGTATCGGTATCTTATTGAGGTTTACATTTGCTTTTCTCTGAAGTCTCAATATGATTTTATTTCTTTAAAATTTTTTTCTACTTAGTTATCTTTATACTGATTAATGGGAATTTTTATGCAGTCTAGCTATGAGTTAGTAGTCATATTAATTCCCACCCTCTGTTTTGCTAGCTTAGTTATGTCATTTGATAAACAGAAGTTTTAAATTTTTATACAGTCAAAATTTTAATCCTTTCATTTTCTGCTTAAGTGTCTTTGTGAATCAGTTTAATAACCTTTTTTCCATGCAAAAGTAATGATGATACTCTCTTGGTTTTTGGTAGATCTGTTATTGTGTGATTTTTCACATTTAGGTCTACAAATCACATGGAAATGATTTTGTATACACTGAGATATAAGGGTAAAGATTATCTTGTTTTGATTTCATATGGACATTAAATTGACCCAACAACACTTATTCAAAAGACCCATCTTTTCCTAACTGATGTGCCAATTTTTCTCTTATGTAATCCCATCATTTGGTCCCTATTCTCATCCCTATACCATCATTACCTTCATACTTTTTCTATAAATATCTTTGACAGTGAGCAGTAAGTTTTCTGGCTTGTTATCTTACTTGCTCTGAAAGAAAAGTCTGATGCTTAAACAAAATAAAATCACCAAATATGCATTATTAAATAAATGTCTCATGTTAGCTTACTGTTTCTCAAATAGGCCCTCCATAAGAGGTCTCAACACTTATGGAAATATGGGGAAGGAGATCCTTAATTTTACATG
Organism: Martes martes; assembly: GCF_963455335.1. Classification (NCBI taxonomy): domain Eukaryota; kingdom Metazoa; phylum Chordata; class Mammalia; order Carnivora; family Mustelidae; genus Martes; species Martes martes. Next base: position 72,405,916 of record NC_137889.1, on the reverse strand, counting down.
GAGATTTAGAAGACTTTTTTTAGAAAAGGTAGGGCATGAGGTAGGGCTGGAAAATTAGGAAAGATGTTAATAAGTAGATAAGGAATCATCATTTAGGAAGAGGAAACAACCAGGCAAATGAGTTAATGAGGCTATTTAAGAGAGTGGATGTGCCTTAAATGTGCATTTGAAGTTATGTGTATTTGTGCTTGAGTGAAAGAGAAATTGTGTATCACTGTGTATGTGTGCAAGAGAATAAATTGAAAAGGGAAAATGTATGTATATGTGTGTATTTAGAGATATAAATATCAAAGGAGTTAAAGTTAAATTGGATGAACATGCTTTGGAGAGCATGCAAAGAAAATGTACTGAAGTATAGAAGAAAATATTAGATCATCGATATGGATATAGATATAGATATTTTTAAGATTTTATTTATTTATTGAGAGTGAGTGAGAGCAAGAGAGAGAGAGGAGGAGCAAAAGGAGAGAGAGAATCTCAAGTAGACCCAGCACTGAACATGAAACCTGACATGGGGCTCATTCTCATGTCCCTGAGATCATGACCTGAGCCAAAATTGGGAGTCAGATGCTTAACTAACTGAGCCTCCTAGGTACCCCTCATTGGTTTATATTTTTATCTAAATAGAAATAAGACATTTAATGCTGCTAAAGTTTACATTCATTTTAACCAGAGGCATCATTCCTCTTATATATGTCAGAAAATCCCATGTCAGTAAGAAAACTCAAGGTGTTCTGAGGTAAGAGTGAATCCTATAATGAAAAAAGGTTGTCAGTAACTCCTGGATTCAAGATTTTAATTCCAGTGATTGTATCATAATTTAATAAATATGTGCTTGATTTAAATAAATTTATGACTCTTATTTATCTAGTTTTGACTCAATCAGTGTTTGCAAAAAGGGCACATGACATATTATAATTACTATACAAAAATGAAAAAATGAAAGTGTTAGTGATCATGAAAAGTAAGGCAGATAAAAAAAAGAAAAATTGGCAGAGCTACATTTCTACACCCAGGAGGGACTGTTCTCAGACACCTATGAAATATGTTAATTATGATAAATTCACAAGAGAAAATACGTAGGTAAAATATATAGGTATGTCACCTAGATTATTAGAAATGCACTACTTTCTTTATCTCTCACAGTTAAGAGAGATCATTTAAGACTATTATGAACTCATCATGGCTCAAACATGTAAAATTAAGGATCTAAAATCTAAAGACAAACATCTATGATCATTTTCAGTTACATTTAAATTTCTGTGTAATATACTTAACCCAGTACTTTTTAAAGTTTAAAGTGAACAATGTTTACAAACCTTATTAGTGTCTTAAAAAAACAAACATACCATTGAAAAAAATATCAAAGTGGCTGAAATGATAAGCAGCAAACAATATCAAAACAAATTAAATGCATTCATTGCCAGATTCTTCTATAAGAAAATATTAAAAGTTTAGTTGATTTGAAAATAGAAAGATCATAAAATTAATATCAATTAGGAAGAATTTAGATAAATTAGAAGTGTGCGTGTATATCTGTCTATGCATATACACAATACACACACTGAATGAAAGTGTATATCCAGAAATCACAAAGTCTCAGGTTTAGATAATTATATAGAACCATAACATATAAAACAAAATGCAGTTATAAAATAATAATTGCTAATGACATGAGGAGTGACAATGGTATATTTTTACCACATAGATGTTTGCTGGTGATTTGCAAATAAAATAGTTTTAGTAATTATTAAACTTAAAGATTAGTCAGGCAGTTTTCTTTAATAGGAAAGTTTTCCAAATTTGCTGACATTTCCATGAAAACAAAAAGCTGTTGTTTGTATTCCATGTAGAAGAATATTTTTTTAAAAACTAATTTTATAGACATTGACAAATTAATTCTTTTAAAAAATTTTATTTATTTGACAGAGAGAGAGAGAGCACAAATAGGCAGAGTGGCAGGGAGAGGTAGAGGGAGAGGCAGGGTCCTGCTGAGCAGAGAACGTGATGTGGGGCTCCATCCCAGGACCCTGGGATCATGATCTGAGCCAAAAGCCAACGTTCAACTGCCAGAGCCACCCTGGCACCCCTTAACAAACTCCTTCTAAGGTTTACATAAAGAAGCAAAAACTGTAATATTACACCAAAAAATATTGAAGGAGAAAAATGAGTTTGGAACATTAATGCCACACTCAACTTCAAGACTTACCATAAAGCTACAGTGATTAAGAAATTATGATACTGGTGAAAGAATAGACAAAGAGATCAATGAAACAGAATGGAGAGCTCAGCAATAGACCTGCATAAATGAAGTCACCTGATCTTCGACAAAAGAGCAAAGGTAATAAAGTGGAGTAAAGATAGTCTCTTTAACAAATGGTGCTAGAAAAACTGAACATCTGTATAGAAAAAAAAAAAAAACAAGAAACCTTACAGCCTTCACAGAAATTAAAATGCATTATAGACCTAAAATGAAATGCAAAATTATAAACCTCTTAGAAGATAACACAGGAGAAATCTGTGGATATGTGGAAATCTGGATGTGGTAATGTGTTTTTAGATATAATACCAAAGATACAATCCATGAAAAAAAAATTGATAATCCAGACTTTATTAAAATTAAGACTTCTGCTATTGAAAGACAATATTGACAGAAGATAAACCACAGACTAGTAGAAAATATTTGCAAAAGCCACATCTCATAAAGGATGGTTGTCCAAAATATATAAAGAACCTTATAATTCAAAAATAAGAAAACAACCCAATTAAAATATAGATCAAAAGACCTTCACAGATAGGACAGCAAAGAAGACATACAAATGGTAACTGAGTGTATGAAAAGGTGTTCCATATCATGTCATCAGGAATTTATGGTGGTTTTTTCATAGATGAATGAATGGCTCTTTCTTCTAGAAAAGATAGTGCTGTTTCTATCACCTAAGTCTTAGTAAATCTAAATCATTTGAGGGATTAGTAAACAGGTACACAGCATTAGTGAGCGGGCTGATGTGGTGGTGTGGTTTATGTTCAACACCACAGCACAGTTTGTCCTGGTATTGCAGCCGAGCAGAGATATTGAAAGGACGCTATAAGAGAGGTTTCTAGATCAGTTAAGCGTCTCAAAAAAGCAGCAAAATTTTAGCAATACCTTTTTAAACTTCATTACTTGTTTTTCAGCAAGGTCTTCAAAATAACTAATTTCCATGTGGGTGAAAGTGAGTCAGAGGATGAAACTGTTGCCTTGAATTATGAGTCCTACACCTAGGAAGGCTGTGTGGCAAAATGACTGCCTAAATTCTTAAATGTTAAATGCTCTCAGATGCAAAAGAGGTAACTGAAGGGTCTCTTATTTTAGATTTTCATGTGGTTTTCAACGTCTGCATTTTTTTTCTTGCCATTATTATAATTTGTTTACTTTTGTGACTGTTACCAAAATGATTTTCCAATATTGAGGTGAAATTATGTTACAAATGATCAAATAAGGGTGCCTGAGTGATTCAGTCAGTTAGGCTCTTGATTTTGACTCAGGTCATGATTTTGGGGTCATGTGTCTGCCTCTGGGCTCAGGGGAGAGTCTGCTTGAGGTTTTTTCTCTCCCTCTCTCTCTCTTCCTCAAATAAATAGATATATCTTAAAAAAACAAACAAACAAACAAACAAACAAACCTAAATGATCAAATACTCTAAGCTCAAACTGATATGTATACAGTTATGCATACACATACTGCAAATATTTAACCAACCTTTATAGTAACCTTTATACACTAACATATTCCTATTTGTAATGTCTTGAAATTTTAACAAATCTGCTGCTTAACTCTTGGATGATTGGCAGACAACTCCTTGGTTGACTACTTGATGGTTCTGAGATAAAAGTTGAAATGTGAATGCAGTCAGTGGTAATTTTACTTGATAGCACCACCTGGGGTTTTGCAATTGAGATTGTTCAGTGCCCATTTTCTCTATTAAATCCTATAATTGAATTGACTCTTACAGAGCTTATCTGGAGAACTCCAAGTGTCTTTCCTTCCACTGTATGATTGAATTATGCATTTGTTATGGACAACCAGTTTCTTAGGGCAGAACTTAGTTAATATTCTTAATCATTGTTCATGTGCAGTAATCATTGTTCATCTTGATATTACAACCTAACAGAAAAAAAAAACTTTCCTACATTTTAGCACTTTGTAATTATTAGTAAAAAGTATTTTAGCATACAGTCCCTTCAGCTGGCTGAAGACTTCTAATATTTTATAATATTTTGTTGCCAAAATTAAGACATTGGCCAGAATTTTGTTTGGATTTACTGAAATTCCTTGGAGAAACATGGAAATAATTTAAACTAACTAGATTCAATCACAGGATGGATGCAAATGCATCCTCAGACACAACAACTTCTTTCCACTCTCAGGGCTTTCATCTTCCTCTTTGCCCTGCCAAGTGGAGTTTAATGAAGAAGAGGATAGAAACCCACAGACCTCAAGAAGATTTATTTTTACTTTTTTACTTAATAGACCATTAATCAGAAAAAGGGAATAACTTTATACATAAAATTAAGGAAAATAATTAGTCATAGCTGCCTGTATATTTTTTCAAAAATTCAGTGACAATAATGCATAAATTTTATTTATATGACATAACACTTTTTCCCATACTACTGCCTTAACTGTGGAAAGTCATATGCATATTGCATTGCATTAGCTTACTTATATTTTAAGATTCTATTTATTTATTTGAAAGAGATAGAGAACAAGCAGTCAGGAGGGTAAGAGGAAGAAGCTGACCCCTTGCTGAGCAGGGAGCTCAGGAGCCCTATGCAGAGCTCGATCCCAGGACCTTGGGATCATGGCCTGAGCTGAAGGCAGACATTTAACCAACTGATCCATCCAGATCCTCCTACATTAGCTTACTAATTAAAATCTTGGTCTTGTGAGACCAGTGTTAGTGTTTCAATTGATATAGACATTATTCTCTATAGCCAAACTTGGCCCAGGTGACAAAGCAAATTTCTACATATACCAATGCATATTTAAAATGCAGTCTTTAAACTTGTAGAGAATATATTTATCATGGTTTGTAATATGTTTCTTATGTAGCATTATATTTTCAGACACCAAGAGAGCACCCTGCATGTAATATATTATAGATAATAAGAGTTTTTTAAGGAAATTTTTTATTAAGGTAAAATTTATATCAGCATTATGTTAGTTTCAGGTATACAGCATAAAAGTGGCTTTTTGTATACACTACAAAATGATCACCACAATAAGTCTAGTTACCAGGGTTTTTTGTTTTGTTTTGTTTTTTTAATTTTATTTTTTCAGTGTTCCAAGATTCATTGTTTATGTACCACACCCAGTGCTCCATGCAATATGTGCCCTCCTAAATACCCACTACCAGGCTCTCCCAACCCCTACCCACTCCCCTCCAAAACCCTGTTTGTTTCTCAGAGTTCACAGTTTCTCACGGTTCATCTCTCTTTCCAATTTCCCCTAACTTACTTCTCCCCTTCACCCGATGTCCTCTGTGTTATTCTTTATGCTCAACAAGTAAGTGAAACCTATGATAATTGACTCTTTCTGCTTGACTTATCTCACCTTACACCAGTTAGAATGGCCAAAATTAACAAGACAGTAAACAAGAAGTGTTGGAGAGGATGTGGAGAAAGGGGAGCCCTCTTCCACTGTTGGTGGGAATGCAAGTTGGTGCAGCCACTTTGGAAAACAGTGTGGAGATTCCTTAAGAAATTAAAATAGAGCTACCTTATGACCCTGCAATTGCACTACTGAGTATTTACCTCAAAGATACAGATGTAGTGAAAAGGAGGGCCTTCTATACCCCTATGTTCATAGTTACCAGTTTTTAGCATACAATTGAACCCTTCATCCATTTTACCTGGCCCAATCTTCTCCCCTTATGATAACCATCAATCCGTTCTCCGTATCTATGAGCTTTGTTTTGACTTTTAGATTGATTAAGTGAAATCATATGGTATTTGCCTTTCTCTGTTTTACTTATTTTACTTAACTTTACTTAAACTTTACTTCAAGTTTACCCATGTTGTCATAAGTGGGAAGATTTTATTCTTTTTCATGGCTGAGTAGTATTTCAGTATGTATATATACTTCCTCTCCTTGGTTCATTCATCCAAAGATATGCACTTAGGTTGTTTCTGTATCTTGGCTATTGTAAATAATGCTGCAGTGAGCATAAGGGAGTATGTATTCTTTTGAATTAGTGTTTTGTTTCTGTTTTTTGTTTTCTTTTTTTAATTTGAGTATAGCTGACACACAATGTTACATTAGTTTTGGGTGTACAACACAGTGATTCAACATCTCTATATGCTATAATACTCTCACCACGAGTGCAGCTACCATATGTCACTATACAGTACTATTACTATATCATTGACTAGATTGCCTATGCTGTGCCATTTATCCTACCTATAACTGGAAGTCTCTATTTCCTACCCCCCTTTACCCATTTTCCCTATTTCCTTAACCCCCTTCTCCCTGGCAAATATCAGTTTATTCTCTTTGTTTAAGGTCTCACTCCTTTTTATTTATTCACTTGTTTTTTTAGATTCCACATATTAATGAAATCATATGCTATTTGTCTTTCTCAATCTGACTTATTTCACTTAGCATAATACCATTTAGGTCCATCCATGTTGTCACAAATGACAAGATCTCATCTTTTTTTAACGGCTGTACAATATTCTATTGTGTACATATAGCTTATTCATTTCTACCAGTGGACACTTGGGCTGTTTCCATACCTTAGCTAGTAGAAATAATGCTGTGATAGACATAAGGGTGCACATATCTTATACAATTACCATTTTGTTTTCTTTGGGTAAATACCCAGTAGTGGAAATACGAAATTGTATGGTTTTGTTTGTTTGTTTGTTTGTTTAGTTTCTTGAAGAACTTCCATAATGTTTTCCACATTGGCTTTACCTATTACATTCCCACCAACAGGACATGGAGGTTACTTTTTCTCCACATTCTTGTCAACACTTATCATTTGCTCTAAATCTGTGAGATTGAAAAAATGTTGTTAAAATGTCTGTATTGCCTACAGTAATCTATAGATTCAATGCAATCCCAATCAAAATTCCAACATAATTTTTCACAGATTTAGAGCATATGATACCAAAATTTATATGGAGCCACAAAAGATGCCAAGGAGTCAATGCAATCTTGGGAAAGAAGAACAAAGCTGGAGGTATCATGATTCCAGATTTGAAGATATACTACAAAGCTTTCATAATCAAAATAGTGTGGTACTGACACAAAAACAGACACATAATTCTGCATGGTTCACTGAGGTAGCAAACTTGTTAGAATATTTGAACCCTGCACTGATTTGGGCCTTCAAGTGGGAGGGGTAGTGTTGACCATGTTTACTCGATCTTCCATTTTGAGAGAGTCCCACCAGCAACCTTGACATTGGCAGAGTTCCAGGGCTGATTTTTAATCTTCTCGTTGGTCTTTTAAACCATGACCTATTTTCTGTGCTTCAGAGTGTTCAGCACTGGTGCGAGCTAAAGACCCAGGGCTCACTAAAGCAGCAAATAAGCATTGATGTCTGGACCCTGCTCCAGTCTTCACTTTTAAGGTAGAGAAGGATCATGAACCATGTCATTTGTTGGTCCCTCTGACCCAGAGAGAGTTCCAGCAGCTCCTTCATTAATTGGTAGAATTCTAGGGCTGAATCTTTTATAAACTGAATCTTTCATAAATCTTGTATAAACGTTTAAACATGGCTTCCTTTCTGCACCCAAAGAAAAATCTGTTCCACATCACTTGTACTGTTCTTCCACACTGCAGTTTGCAGCATTGGTGCTAGGGATTCATTACTGTGTCTTTGTCTTTCTTGCTGTTTTCTTTTGCTATCCTATCTTCTGTCATCCAGAAGATATTCAGTCACCCCTCCATTATTCTTCAGGAGAATTGCTCTATAAATAAGTACAATTTAGGGATACCTGGGTGGCTCAGTGGGTTAAGCCTCTGCCTTCAGCTCAGGCCATGATCTCAGGTTCCTGGGATTGAGGCCCACATTGGGCTCTCTGCTCAGCAGGGAACCTGCTTCCCCCTCTCTATCTGCCTGCTTCTCTGCCTATTTGTGATCTCTTTCTCTCTCTGCCAAATAAATAAATAAAATCTTCAAAAAAAAAAAAATAGGTACCATTGGGGCACCTGGGTAGCTCAGTGGGTTAAAGCCTCTGCCTTCGGCTTAGGTCATGATCCCAGGTCCTGGGATCGAGCCCCACATCGGGCTCTCTGCTCTGTGGGAGCCTGCTTCCTCCTCTCTCCCTGCCTCCCTCTCTGGCTACTTGTGATCTCTGTCTGTTACATAAATAAATTAAAAAATTGTAAAAAAAAATAGGTACAATTTGGTGCATTTTATGGAGAAGTTGAAATTAGGGTCCTAAGTCACCATCTTCAAAGAGAACCTTAGTGTTTTTGTTTTATTTGGATAAATATCCCAATGAAGAGCTAGATTATTTGGTAGCTCTATTTTTATTTTTTGAGGACCCCCATACTGTTTTCCACAGTGGCTGCACCAATTTACATTCTCATCAACAGCGCGTGAGGGTTCCTTTTTCCACACATCCTCACCAACTCTTGTAGTTTCTTAGAGTTTTGATAATAGCCATTCTAACAGGTGTGAGGTGGTATCTCTTTGTAGTTTTAATTTGCGTTTTTCAAATTAGTCATGTTAAACATCTTTGTATGCCTCTTGGCCATCTGTATGTCTTCTTTGCAGAAGTATCTATTCAGATGCTCTGCCCATTTATTAATCAGATTTTTTCCCCATTGACTTGTAGGGGTTCTTTTTAGAGTTTGGATATTAACCCCTTCTGATATTTGTGATTTACACATATTTTCTCCCATTCATTAGGTTGAGTTTCATTTTGTTGATGGTTTCCATTGCTCTGCGGAAGCTTTTTAGTTTGATGTCCTACTTGTTTATTTTAGCTTTTGTTGCCTTTGCTTTAGAGTCAGATAAAAAAATTAAGTGCCAAAACTGATGTCAAGATTATTGCCTATGTTTTTCTTCTAGGAATTTTACAGTTTCAAGTCTTACATCCAAATCTTTCATCCATCTTGAGTAATATTTCACGTATGGGTGTAAGATAGTGTTTAATTTCATTTTCTTACATGTGGCTTTCCCAGCATCACTTATTGAAGCAACAGTACTTTCCCCATTGTATATTCTTTTTCATTTGTTGGAATTGGTTGGAATTTATACATTTCTTAAAAAGATTTGTTTATCTTTTCAAAGAACCAGACTTTGTTTCATCAACTTTTTCTATTTTTTTAATCTATATTTCATTTATTTCTGTTCTGATTTTTATTATTTTCTTCCTTCTAGTGACTTTTGGCTTTCTTTTTTCTTCTTCTAGATCTTTTAGGTATAAAGTTAGATTTTTGAGATGTGTTTTATTTCTTGAGGTTGTCCTGTGCTGCTACAAACTTCCCTCTTAGCACTGTTTTTGCTGTATTCCACAGAATTTGGAATTTTATATTTCCATTTCAAAAATACTCAAGGATTTTTAAAAATTAATGTTCCCTTTGATGTTTTTGCTGACCCATTGGTTGTTCTGTAATATATTGTTCAATTTGCATGTATTTGTTAATTTTCCAGTTTTCTTCCTGCAACTGATTTCTTGTTTTATACCACTGTGGTTGGAAAAAATGTGTTTTATTATTTAAACCTTCTTACATTTATTGAGACTTGTTTTGTGACCTAATGTTGCCTATCTACCCTGGCAAATGTTCCATGTGTACTTAAGAATGTATATTTTGCTCTTTTGAATAGGATGAATATATGTTCTGTATCTATTTATTAAGTCCATCTGATCAAATATGTCATGTAAGGCCACTGTTTCTTCATTGATTTTCTATCTAATATGATCTATCCATTGACGTAAATAGGGTATGAAAATTCCCTACTGTTACTGTATTGCTATCAGTTTTTCCCTTTAGTTTTGTTAATATTTGCTTTAAATATTTAAGTGCCTTTATATTGAGTTTGCAAATACTTACAAATGTCATATCCTCCTATTGGATTGACCTTTTTAGCATTATAGAATGCCCTTCTTTTTTATTAAAGTCTTTGTATTACAGTCTATTTTGTCTGATAAAAGTATTGCTACCTCAGTTTTCCTGTTGTTTTCATAGTATAATATACCTTTTCCCATCTTTTCACTTTCAGTGAAATCACTTGCAGTGACTCTCCTTGAAAAAGCGCAGTTGTAATTTAGGTTTTATACAAATTAAGACACCAAGGCTCCGAGAAGTTAGGTAATTTTCTCAAGCTTACAGATAACAAATTGCAAAACCAGTATTTTAAGACTACATTAATTTAAGACTTTCTACTCAAATATAATCTCCAAACATTATAAATGATGATCATTCAAAATTTTGGTGTCAGTTATTAGTCATGGCAATGCAATGACATTTATAGATAATGGTACTATATATTTTAGTTAGATTATCTTTTAAAAGGTAAAGGGAACATTGAGAAATTAGGAAATAATGAGGGAAGATCCAGAAATTCCCTAAACTTATTTTGCAGATTTGTTCCCATTGGCTGTCTTATATAATGACTTTGAGAAATCTATGAATTTATTGGTCCTGGTGATTAACTCAGTTTTAGTGACAGAATAATTTGATGGAAAAGGGAAATAAATATTCAAGAATTTAGATTAATTATTGTCAAAATGAAGATCATTTAAAGAAAAGATATGATCTTTATAAATTAATCAGATTTATTAATTTATCCCAAGCACCACTCACAAAGGTGATTTTATATATAGAATAATTTATGCATGCAAAGGAAACAATTTATAAAAAAGAAAATGTCAGAAACTATTTCATCTTATTTATTAATTTCAGTCTTGTTTTCAATATTAAACTACTTATCACTGTACTTTAGAATTTTTTTTTTTACTGGAAAAGCCATTTCTTCCTCTCATCTCACAAAAAATTATTCCCTATGACTATGTATAGGAGAAATTAGCCAGATTTTCACCAGAGAAACAGGACCAGTAGGATATACAATCAATCCTCATTATTTTTTTTTTTTTGCATATTCCACATATGTGAATTTGACTTCTCATTAAAGTGTATTTGTAACCCTAACATCAATATCTACATTGCTTTTCTGGACATTCATGAACATGCCATGTTGATACATAAAAATAAACAGCAAAGAATTTTACAACATTTCAACTGCTCTAATATTATAATTTTAAATTAACTGGTCTAGGAAAGTGGTTTTATCCAGGGGTAATTTTCCCATTCTAGGGCACATTTAACCATGTCTAGAGACATTTTTGATTGGAGTTCAAGTGACAACTTTGATTAGAGTTATAGTGATGACTATAAAGGATGACATTTGAAATGGTAAATTACTCATCATAAAAACAAAAATAGTGAGCCTCAGCATTTGTCACATATGTTGGAAAGATATGTATATTATGAAGTGACCTTACGGGTAAATAGCAGCAAGATACTATTTAGTACATATCACAAAAAGGCATGTAGTTACCCTTTACAAAATAATAGAATTTGGAATATGGCTCTCATCACGTACCAAAAATTTCTATATATATAAAATGACTAAATATGAAAAACAAAACAATAAAATGTTGCACAAAAATATGAGGAAATATTTTTTAAATAGCAATGAGATAGAGCTTCTTATTTGAAAAGAAGGAAGATAATTATTTCTACTAAATAAAACATTTAAAAATGCCTTTATGCCAAATGACAACATGAAAAAATGGAAAGAAAAGCAATAAGTAGGGGAATTACTTAATTGAAAAAACACTTAACTGACTTTTAAGAATCCATGAGAAAAAGATAATCCAATAGAAAAACAGTGATAGGTCTTGGAAGGCACACACAAAGCTGATTAACAAATTAAAAGAGGATTAAATATAATCAGAGAAATACAACCCAAAATATTGAAATACCATTTCACACACTTAAATTTGACTAAAAAAAAAAAAAAAAAAAGTCTAGCACTTTTTTTTTTTAATACAAATTAAGAAGCATAATGGTCTCTTAATGTGGTTGCTTAATTTATTAATTTAATTGTTCCCACTGTTTTTCTAATATAAGTTTTAAACATTGCCAGTGTGTAACAAACAAGATATATATCAATACTCACAGTTGGATTGAGTCCTTGATATTTGGAGCACTGGTGGTAAACTAAGCTTTGCCTCCCAAATACTATCTTAGTTGATATCTCAACTTTTGATATTTTTTGAAGTTATAACTTGTCTCTAATTAAAAAAAAAATCTGCTTGAGATTTTATCATAGTGTTGTTTTAAATGCATTTTTGATATTTCAAGATGTAAAAGGTTTTTTTTTGTAACTTGTGTTATTTGATTTTTCTCTTAAATATTTATTGTCAGAATAGACAGTGCATCAGTTATTTAAAACATCTTGAGGGCTGCTAGTACCTTTTCTAAACCTCTTGGCTATATCGCTGTTTATGTTTATGTTTATTTTTTATCATAAGAACACTGTATATAGGCATACTTCATTTTATGATAAAGCTTTCCTTTATTGCACTTTGCTGATACTGCAGTGAGGAAGCCTACCAGTGCTATTTTTCCAACAGCATTTGCTAATTTTGTGTCTCTGTGTCACATTTTGGTATTTCTCATAAAATTTCAAAAATTTTCATTATAATTATACTCAATCTGTAATCAGAGATCTTTAATATTATTATCATAATTTGGGGGGAGCACCACAAACTGAGACATTATAAAATGTAAACTTAATCAATAAATATTATATGTTCTGACTGCTTTATTGACTCTTTCCCCATCTCTCTGTCATCTTGAGCCACCCTAATCCCTGAGATGTGAAAATATTGAAACTATACCAAATAAAAACCCTGCAATGTCTTCTAAGTGTTTAACTGAAAGGAAGAGTCACACATCTCTCATTTTATTTTATTTTATTTTATTTTCATGGTTGTAGAAACAATTTTTTAAAATTATTGTTATGTTCAGTTAGTCAACATGTAGCACATCATTAATATTTTATGTATTGTTCAACAATTCATTAGTTGTGTATAATAGTGTCCATTTTAAATCAAAAGATAGAAATGACTAAGTTTAGTGAGAAGGTATGTCAAAAGCTGATATAGGACAAAAGCTAGGCCACTTGCACCAATGTGGTGATGCCAAGCGAAAGTTCTTGAAGAAAATTTAAAAAGGTACTCCAGGGAACACAGAAATGGTAAGAAAGTCAAAGCCTTATTGCTGATATGGAGAAATTTTCCATGGTCTGGATAGAAGATCAAGCAGCCACAACATTCCTATAAGACAAAGCAAGGCCTGACTCTCTTTAATCCCAGGAAGGCTGAGAGGTGAGGAAGCTGCAGAAGAAAAGCTGGAAGCTAGCAGAGGTCAGATCATGAGATTTAAGGAAAGAAGCTGTCTCCATAACAAGACAATGTTAGGTTAAAGAAGCAAGCACTGATGGAGAAGTTATAATAAATTCTATAGAAGATCTAGCTAAGATAAGTGGCTACACTGAACAGCAGATTTTTCATTGTAGATAAAAGAACTGTATATTGGGAGATGTTATCTAGGACTTTGCCAGGTAAAGAGGAAAAGTCAATGCCTGGCATCAAAGGACAGGCTACTTCTCTTATTAGGGGCTAATGCAATTAACGGCTGTAAGTTAAGACCAGTGTTAATTGACCATCCTGAAAACCTAGGTCTCCTAGGAATTATGCTAAATCTACTCTGCCATGCTTTGTAGATGAAACAGCAAAGCCTGAATAACAGCACATTGGTTGTCAGCATGGTTTACTGAATATTTTAAGCCTGCTATTGAGATATACTGCTTAGAATAAAAGACACCTTTAAAAAATATGATTGTTCATTGACAATGCACCTCGTCACCCAAGAGCTCTGATGGAGATGGACAATGAGATTAATGTTGTTTACATGACTGATAATATAACATCCATTCTGCAGCCCATGGATCAGGGAATAATTTCAACTTTCACGTTTTATTATTTAGGGAATACATTTTGTAGGGCTACAGCTGCTTTAGATAATAATCCCTTTGATGGATATTGACAAAGCAAATTAAAAACCCCTGGAAAGGATTCACCATTCTAGAGGCCATGAAGGAAATTAGTGATTCCTGGGAAGAGGTTAAATAATCAACAATAACAAGTGTTTGAAAGAAGTTGATTCCAACCACCGTGGATGATTTTGTAGGGTTCAAGACTGGAAGTAACTGCACATGTGGTGGAAATAGTAAGATAAATACAAGTGGAGCCTGATGATATGACTGAATTGCTACAAGATCATGATAAAACTTGAATAGATAAGGAGTTGTTTTTTATGGATGAGCAAAGAATATGTTTTCTTGAGGTGGAATCTACTCCTGGTGATAATACTATGAAGATTGTTGAAGTAACAACAAGGATTTAGAATATTGCATAAACTTAGTCAATAAGAGCAGTGTCAGGGTTTAAGGATTGACTCCAATTCTGAAAGAAGTTCTATTGTGGATAAAATGCTATCAAAAAGTATTGCATGCTATAGAGAAGTCAAAGCAAGAATCAGTTACTGAAGCAAATTTAATTGTTGTCTTCTTTTAAGAAATTGTCGCAGCAATTCCAAACTTAGCAACTACCACCCTTCAGCCATCAATGTTGAGGCAAGTCCCTCCACCAGCAAAAAGATTATGACTTGCTGAAAGCTCTGGTGATGGTTAGTAATTTTTAGCAAGAAGTATTTTTTTTAATCAAAGCATGCACATTCCTTTTTTTTAAGACATAATGTTGTTGTACTCTTAATAGACTACAGTATGGTTAAATGTAACTTTTATATACACAAAGAAAGCAAAATATTCATTTGACTTGGTTTATTGTGATATTCACTTTAATAAAATAGTCCAGAATTAAACCCACAATATCTGCAAAGTGAGTGTATTGTATAAATGATGAATTTCCCCATCTCAAACCTGTTCCTGTTCCAGGGTCCCTCATTGTCCTCAAAGGTATTACTGTTTACCCAAATAAAAAGCCCTTAAATTCGAGTGTCATTATTGACTCTCCCCCTCTTTTTTCATACTCAGCATTGACAAAATCTGTTGAAACATTTAAAATAAATCCAAATTCAGATATTTCTCATTGCCTCCACTGCTGTCCTTATATTCCTCACAATTATTGTCTCTTTTTTAAATCAATGAAAGGATACTTCCATTCTTGCCCTACTCTTTAAAAGATATTTCTTTTAGCTCACTTGTTGAAAAATCTTTTAATTTTAGAAAGTTAGTTCTGTTTTCCATCAATATTACTTTCTAATCTCTTAGACATCTTGATGCATCATATTGTCCTTGTCATTCCTTGAACAAATCAAGGTCATTTCACAACAGAACTTTGTACTTGCTGCCCAGGTATATTCTCCCTTTTCATATTTGCATGGCTCTGCTCTCACTTTCTTAGGTCTTGAAACAAATGTCACTTCCTCAGTGAGTCATTCTCTACCCATGTCACTTTTAACCATTAGTCTGTTTTGTCTTCATACAGCACTTTTTTCCAATTAAATTGTATCTTTTAAAAAAATTATCTTTTGGGGGGAATTAGATCTTTTTTTTTTAATTAATAATCTGTATAGTGTTTATTTCCCCCATAAGATATAAGTCTCTCAAGGGGCAAGACTTGGTCCTCCTTGTTAACAGTGAGCAGAAAATTGCCTGATAAGCATTTGTTATATTTTTTGAAATAACAAATAAATATTGCTCAATTTATATACCAATGGGGAGAGGCAAATTTTTTACTTTTATGGTATTTAGTAAAACATTAAAAACATTTAAACTATATTTTAAAGATTTACCAGGAAAAAAATTCTTAAAATAATCCCATTCTCAAAAGCAGTCTTTTAACTTCAGTTTGCAAATTTCGAGCTGAGTTAAACTTGTATTGGTATTGCTGCTGTATTTGATGGGACTTTGGAGCAATTTTGAGCACCACTGATTCAGAGTATAGTTTAACTAAATCTGAGGAAGCAAAATACAGTTGCTTTGTGCATGACCAATGTATTCCTTGGCAGTAATTCATCTACACTAGGCAAAGCCACCTACTGTTTCAAGAGCACAACCATTTCATTCTATTACCGCAATCACATTATTCCAGAGCTTGGCAGTGATGGATAAGTATATCAAAAGATTGAGAATGTTGTGCAGTGGTGATATTGTAGACCATTCTGTCAAATAGCCACCTGTCTTTTTCTGATAGGAACTTGTAATTTTGGTACTGGTCAAAGAACAAATAAAGAATAATGAGGTCCATTTTTTATTTAAATTGATGTGTTATTTTTCATAAGAGTACTAGGTAATCCATTTATTGCAGATTTACTAAGTTAATTTATAGGTTGAATTAAGACTGAAACTCAGAATTGTACTTTCTAATTACTTCCTAATCATAACGTTAATAGTGAATTTTATTTTGTATTCTCTTCCTTTACAAATCTTGTGCATGGTAGCCACAAATCTAAAATAGCATATGAAAAAGGCTCACAGAGGTGAGTAATGGAGCAAAAGAATAGGATCATTAATTGACTCCATTGACTGACCATCTTCAAAGAAGTGAGATACAGAACCAGTCCTAATCCCTGGCCATACTACTCTGTGCCCCTTTCAGGCCTAACCTAACCTGTATATTTTTAAACAGATGAAATCAGGAAAAATGAAACAGCATTAATAATCTTGAAAAAGAAAACATCAGAAAATCCATTATATCATTTAAGTGGTTTATACAGCAGATAGTTCCATTTATTTGGCTTGGTGTGGGAGAGAGACATAATAAGGATTGCCATCCCAGCTTTCTTTTGATGTTCATTGCATGGTAAACTGTTTTCTGCCCCTTCACTTTAAATCTGGAGGTGTTTGGGGGTCAAAAATGAGTTTCTTACCGACAGTATATGGATGGGTCTTGGGTTTTTTGTTTGTTTTTTGTTTTGTTTGTTTTTGTTTTGTTTTTATCCATTCTGATACCTTGTGTCTTTGACTGGGGCATTTAGCCCATTTAAATTCAAGGTAACTATTGAAAGATATGAATTTAATGCCACTGTATTGCCTGTAAGGTGACTGTTACCGTATATTGTCTCTGTTTCTTTCTGGTCTGTTACTTTTAGGCTCTCTCTTTGCTTAGAGGACCCCTTTCAGTATTTCCTGTAGGATCAGTTTGGTGTTTGCAAATTCTTTTACTTTTTGTTTGTCCTGGAGCCTTTTTATCTCTCCTTCTATTTTCAATGACAGTCCAGCTGGATATAGTATTATTGGATGCATATTTTTCTCGTATAGTGCTCTGAATATATCATGCCTGTCCTTTCTGACCTGCCAGGTCTCTGTGGATAGGTCTGCTGCCAATCTAATATTTCTACCATTGTATGTTACAGACCTCTTGTCCCACGCTGCTTTCAGCACTCTTTGTCTTTGTCACTAAGACTTTTTGTAACTGAGACTTTGTCACTGAGACTTTTGTAAGTTTTCCTATTACATGACGGGGTATTGACCTATTTTTATTGATTTTGAGGGGGTTCTCTGTGCATCCTGGATTTTGATGCTTATTCCCTTCTCCAAATTAGGGAAGTTCTCTGCTATAATTTGGTCCAATATACCTTCTGCCTCTCTCTCTTTTTGTGCCTCTTCTGGGATCCCAATTATTCTAATATTGTTCCATTTTATGGTATCACTTCTCTCTCAAATTCTCCCCTTGTGATTCAGTAGTTGTTTATGTCTCTTATTCTCAGCTTCTTTATTCTCTATCATTTGGTCTTCTATATCACTAATTCTCTCTTCTGCCTCATTTATCCTAGCAATAAGAGCCTCCATTTTTTTACTGCACCTCATTAATAGCTTTTTTTATTTCAACTTGGTTAGATTTTAGTTCTTTTATTTCTCCAGAAAGGGATTATTTTTCTCCAGAAAGGGATCTCTAATATCTTCCATGCTTTTTTTGAGGCCAGCTAGCAGCTTGATAATCATCATTCTGAACTCTAGTTCTGACATCTTACTAATGTTCATATTGATTAGGTCCCAGGCCATTGGTACATTGCTACTGCTTCTTGCTTTTTTTTTTTTTTTGAGGTAAGTTTTTCCACCTTGTCATTTTATCCAGATAAGAATATATGAATGAGAGAACAAAATACTAAAAGAGTATCAATGACCCCAGAAAAATATACACTAACCAAATCAGAAGAGACCCAAAACTGGGGGGAGAAGAAATAAGGAAAAATATATATATATACACATATATATTTTCCATATATGTATATATATGAAAAAAATAGCTCTCTTCTATATATATATATATATATATATATATATATATATATAGAAGAGAGCTCCACACTTGATTTGGGATGCATTTTGTTCTATTAGAAGAAACTGCCTCCTAAAATTTTAAAGAAAGAGATTATATATATATATATACATATATACACACAAAAATAAGGGTAAACAAGATGAAGGGATGGAATATGACTATAAAGATGAAAATTAAAAGATTCTAAAAAAAGAATTGGTAAGATAAGAAGTTAGTTAAAAAAAAGAAAAAAAAAGAGAAAAGAATGTGATCAGGCTGGAGACTGTAACAAAGCCATGCACTAGATTTAGGGTATATTTTGATCTGTTGGAAGAAACTGTATCCCAAAACTTTAAAGAAAGAAAAACCTACATGTCTACAAAAAAATAAGGTTAAATATAATGAAGGGATAGAATATGACTATAACAATGAAAATTTAAAAAGCTTTTTAAAATGACAAGATAAAACAGTTTAAAAATTTTAAAATAGGAAAGAGGAAAATTTTAGAAAATAGAATAAGAAAAAATAATATTTCAAAAAATTAACTTTGAAAGACTGAAGAGTCATGGGGAAAAAGCCATGAATTCTATGTGTTGTATTCCCATAGCTCTGAAGTTTTGTAGTTTTCATTGACCAGTGAACTTGGTCTTGGCAGGATGTTCTTGTTGATCTTCTGGGGGAGGGGCCTGTTGCAGTGAATCTCAAATGTCTTTGCCCAAGGGGGAATTGCACCACCCTTGCTAGGGGCCAGGCTAAGTAATCTGCTCAGTTTTGCTCTTAGGAGCTTTTGTTCCATGAATGCTTTCATACACCTTTGGAGGCGGAGAATAAAGATGGTGGCTTCCCAATATCCGGCTGCTGTGTAGAAGCTGAGGGCTCAGGGCTGCACTCCTCAGTGCACCCTCAGAGAAAAGCAGTCAATCCCTCCAGTCTTCCTGGTCTCTGGCCGTGCTCCATGCTCAGCCAGCCTGTTGCCAGCATTTCTATCTCTGGTGCATGGCCCTGTTCAGAGTCTCTAAACCCAGCCAATTCCTGTAACATGCTCCCCTGCCACTCCTCCCAGAGGAGGAAGGTGAGTCTCCCTAGATCTGCCACTTGTGGGTTCCCTGCTGGAAGAAGAGTGGCCTGACTGTGCCTTGGATCATGGCTTAAGGTAACTATGAGCTGAGAGCCTATCTCCTCAGCTGGCTTTCCTGCTCTGATACCTGGCAGCTCTGCCACACTCAGACACCCCTGGTCTTTTCCTGACCCTGTGGGTCCTGTGATCATACTGTCCTAGTAAGTGATCTGTCCCATAGGAACTGAGATCTCAGGGCCACATTCCTCAGTGCACCTTCAGAGAAAAGCAGTCAATCCCTCCCATCTCCCTGGCCTCCAGCCATGATCCATGTTCACCCAGCCTGTGACTGAGCATTTCTATCTCTGGTGCATGGTCCTGTTTGGAGTCTCCAAACCCACCCAATTCCTGCAGCATGCTCTCATGCTGTTCCTCCCAGGGGAAGAAGATGAGTCTCCACAGATCTGCCAATTGTGGAATCACTGCTGGAAGAGCAGTGGCCCAACTGTGCCTCAGATCATGGCTTAAGGTAACCCCAAGCTGAAAGCCCACTCCTCAGTTCCATCTCTGCAGCTGGCTTCCCTGCTGTGATACCAGAGAGCTTTGGCAAACTCAGACGCCCTTGGTCTTTTTGTCTCCCCATGGATCCTGAGACCACATTGTCCCCACAAGGGCTCCAGGTCCCACTTAGCCTCTGGAATGACATCCCTCAATGGAACAGACTTCTAAAAGTTCTGATTTTGTGCTCTGTTGCTCTACCACTTGCCAGGAGCCGGCCCCTCCTGCTGTGGTCTATATTCCCCTGTATTGCCTCAGATTCACTTCTCTGCACATCCTGCAGAGAAGGAAAATGGTTGCTTTTCTGTTCCTAGAATGCTCTTCTTCTCTTCCATCTTCTGTTGAGTTTATAGGTGTTCAGAATGGTTTGATAACTATCTAGCTGAACTCCTGGGACCCAGTGATATTTATGTCTCCTACTTCTCTGCCATTTTGCTCTTCCCCCAAAATAATATTTATTAAAAAAACATGAATCCTAGGGGCACCTGGGTGGCTCAGTCAGTTAAGCATCTGTCTTGATTCTGGTTCAGGTCATGATTTCATGGTCCTGGGATTAAGCCCCACATCAGACTCCATGCTTAGCATGGAGTCTGCTCTCCCTCTGTTGTCCCTCTCCCTCTGATCCTCTCCTCCTGCTCTCTTTTTCTCTCTCAAATAAATAATAAAATCTTTAAAAAGAAAATGAATCTCTATTAGAATAGTTTAAACACTGGTTGCCTGAGCAGCCCAGTGGGTTGAGCCTCTGCCTTAAGCTCAGGTTGTGGTCTCAGGGTCCTGGGATTGAGTCCTACATCAGGCTCTCTGCTCAGCGGGGAGCCTGTTCCCCACCCCTTGCCTGCTGCTCTGCCTGCTTGTGATCTTTCTCTTTCTGTCATATAAATAAAATCTTAAAAAGAAGGATAATTTAAATACTCATTTGTGATTTTAACCTTATAAATTCCATTGAATGTTGAACACTTAAATTTAATCATACTTTTGTACTGTGTTTATTTCAATTCATTGTTAAATACAAAGTCCTTAAAATCACTAGCACTTGAAACAACCAAACATTTAGCTTTAAGTAATTGCAATACAAGCAAAATAATATGACCAACTCTACCTCTTCTTTGAAATAAAGGTAGCATTTACACATTCTTATTCTTCCTTTAGTTCTCACATACTCACATACTCACATACTCCACACCTTGCTTTCCTGTTCCAACCTGCTAAGTACTTATGGATTATTACTTTTCAAATACTGTTTACTGTCAGCATCTTTGATCTATTTAATCTACTATATTTAAAAGACTTCCAGAAATAGACTACCATCTCTCACCTTGGAAATCATTTGACATGTGATAATGTCTGGATGTTCTCACATCCCAATAGCATCTACACTGCATATGCTTCTGTGAGCCTCCTAATCATTTAAAAACAAACAAACAAACAAACAACCTCAGTGAATTCTTGGTAGAAAACATGATCAATAGTAGTATTTCTGGCAAACTTGGCTTGTTTTGGAATTCTTGAAAGCTTTTCTTAGACTTAATTTCTTCAGATTATTTGAAATAAAAATTTTTACACAGGATATAAAAAGATAAGAAATCCAAGAAGAAAGAAGAAATAGATAAGAAATCCAAGAAGAAAGAAGCATGCCATCAAGAATACTGGGGAGCCAGTATACAGAAATGTGCCTCAGGGCACCTGGATGGCTCAGTGGGTTAAAGCCCCTGCCTTCAGCTCAGGTCATGATCTCAGGGTCCTGGGATCAAGCCCCGCATCACGTTCTCTGCTTAGTGGGGAGCCTGCTTCCCCCTCTCTTTCTGCCTGCCTCTCCGCCTACTTGTGATCTCTTTCTGTCGAGTAAATAAATAAAATCTTAAAAAAAAAAAAGAAAGAAAGAAATGTGCCTCTATATCAGTATCAGTTCTGGGTGCATGTCATGCTCTATCTTACAGTTAGATTCAGTGCTGAATAAATTTTGCTCTGCTTTCATAATTTGTCCTTTTTTGTGTGTTCATCATAGTGTCAATAGTTATTATGATGGCATATTAAATATTGTTAGAAGTTTTCTTCCTTAGCCAGTGTAATAGACAAAATAATGACTTCCAAAAAGGTCATGCCCTAATCCTAGCAACCTGTAGCTGTTCCTTAGACAGGAGTTATTTATAGAAAAGGAAGTTATCCTGGATTATCTGAGCAGGCCTAATCTAATCATACGAGCCCTAAAAGAGTGGTATCTTTTCTAGATCAGGTAAGATAGATGAAACTAAAGAAGAAGCAGGATAAAGATTCTCACTGCCTCTCCCTCTGTCCCTCCTCTGACCCACCACTAAAATAAATAAATAAGGCTTTTAAAAAAGAGAAGAAGCAGGATAGATTCAAAACATGAGAGGAATAGTTTTGCTAACAGTGAAGACAGAGTAGGAGGCCACAGACAAGAACTGCAGCAGCCTCCAGAAGCTGAAAATGGCTTTATATTTATTGTCAGCAAATAAATGATAGCTCGATCCTACAAGAAACTGAATTCTGTCAATAATCTGAATGAAAAAGAAACAATTTCTCTTCTGAAACATCCAGAAAGGAGCATAGCCATGCTAACACCTTTAATTTATTTCAAGATACATATTGGACTTTAGTTCTATAAAACTGTAATAAATTTTTGTTGTTCTAAGCCACTAAGTCTATGGTAATGTGTCATAGCAACAACAGAAAAACTAATATAGGAAGCAACTGTTTTTTTTTGCTGACCACTCTATCCATACTACTGATGAAAGAATGGTGTGAGAGGTGTCAGAAAGTCTGGAGGCATGAACCAACTTGAGATAAGTTTAGAAAATATGACAAAACTGCCATCTTTAGAAATTGTGTTTAGTGACAAATTACTAGATGCATTGGGTAGAGGTTTTTTCACAAAGTTTAGAGGCATACATGTTTGGAGAAGTAATTAGAGGTCAGATTGCAATACATATTTTCTTTCTGGCTTTCAGAGATTTGCTGTTTGCTTCACCAACAGTATTTCAGAAAATTTAGGAAAGAATATCTGCAATTTAGTATGGATTCAATAAAAGTTTCTTTACTTCCTAAAATGGAGATCAAAGTCATAAAAGATTTCTCAAGTGAAGATTCAAAAGAAATGCATGTATTTCCTTAGAAATGAAGTTTCATTTCCAACATGTTTTTAAGTAGGTAATTGAATCTTTAGAATAAATACAGGACACCTGGTTGGCACAGTCTGTTATATGGTCAGGTCTTGGTTTTGGCCCAGGTCATGATCTCAGGGTCCTGCAATCAAGCCTGCAACAGACTCCATGCTTAGCGGTGAGTGGTCTTGTGGATTCTTTCTCTGCCCCTGGCTACTCCTCACTCCCTGACTAGCTTCTCTGCGCCCCCCCCCCCCCCATCATATGAGTGGTCTCTCTCTTTCTCTCTCAAAAAAATACATCTTTTAAAAAAGGATAAAAATTGATGAGAGTCTATATCCAACAGCCTCCCTAGGTGGCATATCTTTGTAAAAATCAGTCATTTGTTTCGCTGATTCCTGCTTGCATCAATTTACTTCATTTTATCAGTTTACATGATTTTTTTTTACCCCTCTACAACACAGTTGG
The DNA here is from genome assembly GCF_963455335.1 of Martes martes. Classification (NCBI taxonomy): domain Eukaryota; kingdom Metazoa; phylum Chordata; class Mammalia; order Carnivora; family Mustelidae; genus Martes; species Martes martes. The sequence continues at coordinate 72,382,351 of NC_137889.1, read as the reverse complement.
ACAATTGTTTTTAATTCTTGAGCATTCATCTAGGTACAGAATCTGTCTTCCAAACCTCTTAGGACTTTAATGCAAGGGTGAAGTCCTACCTCTCTATCTCTTGTCTATCACCTGATACCATCATTTGTAATTTTTTTAACCCTAATTATTTAGAAGCTATTAATAAGTCACTGGCTAGGCAGGTATACAGATGGAAATAGAAATGCAGTTATCTCTTACAATAGAATCTTAATATATTATTCTCTTGGAAGATAAAAGGTTTTTTGCTTCTTATACCAGGGAAATGTGAGGGAAGACAATATATATGATTCACCTACACTGAAATACTTCAGAAGGTCACCCATTGTCTTATCAGACTTATCAAACTTAAATTGACTGTTGTGAGGATTTGGGGTAGACTAGTTCTACAAACCTATGTTTTTCAAGTAAATTTTACAGGAGGTGATAAATGTTATTTATAGGGAAATCTTTGCTCATGATGGCAGATTATTTAATAGCTTTTGTCCTTAATTGTGAGAATCAAATCATTTCTAGGACAATAGTAAAATCTTGTTTGTCTCTGATTTCTGCTTCCCATAACTCCAAAACAAGCATACTGTGAGAATGTAAATCTGGCAGAGATCTTAAAATGTTTATTGGAAAATTATAGGATTTATAAGGCTTTAAAGACAGGTGCAGGTGCAGGAGTAGAGAACTCGGAGAGGAGAGCTTAAATAAGACTCTGGATATAGGAGAGTGCAGGGTGTTTTGCAAAAACAGTGAAAACAAAAGATGTGGCTTGTTTAATAAATAGGGCATGTAGAGGTGGGGGAGGAGAAAACATAAAGACTGGAAAGCAAGGTGAATTGTAAAGCACTTTGATTTCTATCTTGAGCAAAGCAACATTTAATAGCCATAAATGATTGGTAAATAAAAAGTTTTCTATTAAAAGATATTGGCTCATAGATTATTATTAATAATTAAGTTTTTATAGGTAAAGACTCTTTTAATAAATTTTTAAATCATGTAAAGTATTAGTTATTATGATCAACCTCTTTTTAATACAGAAAGTACATTGATTCTACTGCTTTGCTCAATTGATTGTGGTTGTTTAGAAAGTTCACGAAGCATGGAGACCAATTCTCTTAAATGAATATGTTGGGTCTTGTGACTTGAGATTTTAATTCTTGAGACTGATGCTCTGAGCATTAGAAAACTTATTAATGGTTTCTCTAATGCAGCTTTGTTTTTCACAATAATAAATTGCCGTTAATTTAGAGTTGTGACAAACTTAATCTCCTGCAAAGGCCAGGTCATTTGATGTAAATGATTATTTACCTTATTTCTTTGTTGCTGTGCTTGACTTTTACTTGTCTTCTTTCAGAATATTTGAGTCAATTTCTCAGTTATTGATTATTATAAGTAATATTATTTTAGACCTACATTATTTTCTGACTTGACTAATAATATGTGGTTTATTCTATCATGAATTTTATAAATGAAATTAACCATACTCATATATGTATGATTTGTTTAAATATATACTTAAAAGGAAGTTAAAAAATTATTATGACCTGTGGCCAGAAGAATCATTTCACAGCCTTTTTTAGATATTTAATATTAAGTAAAAATACAAGATGACTTTCATTATTTATGTGGAAACATAAATGTTCTTTATTACCAGTTTGATGTTTTATATAAACCAACCAAGTTTAAAAGTTTAGAGTAAAATTATTATACTGAGAGGATTTATTCTAAAATAAGTAATGTGAATTTTTTTTTTAATTTAAAAACTTTATTTATTTATTTGACAGATAGAGATCACACGTAGGCAGAGAGGTAGGCAGAGAGAGAGGGGGAAGCAGGCACCCTGTTGAGCAGAGAGCCCGATGTGGGTCTCGATCCCAGGACCCTGAGATCATGACCTGAGCCAAAGGCAGAGGCTTTAACCCACTGAGCCACCCAGGCGCCCAGAAATGTGAATTTTTATCATCTTTGGGCTTCTAACGTTAATGTCATCTTGCACATTTCTGTCTAATGACCCAGTACTACTGCAGAGTGACTGCTGTGGGCACTTAATTTAGAGCACTTTTTTTTTCAAGTTCTGAAACCCACTTTCAAAGATCAACTAGATTAAGAATTCTTTAACACCAGGAACCTAAAAAATACAAGGAAAACATCTTGTGTTGGTTACATGAATAAAAAGAAAATAACTGAAATGGAAAGAATTGTCCAGTTCACTACTCCTTACTGCATGCTCCAGAAAAGGTTAGCTTTTTATGAGAAGGAATGTACCTCTGGGTTCCTTGTTGGTAATGCCTTTTGGTGGAAACTGGCTGAGCTCTGTGAGTGCCAGGGCAAGCAGAAGAAGTTAATATCTAGAATTCATCCTCTGGGGTGGGTACAGTACCAGCTACAGCAACCTCGTCTTAGATTAAATAGCATTTCTGGGAGTTAGATACTGTTATTATCCCTAATTGTTTACAGAAGGGGCAGGACTGGCTATGGGTTAATGTTTTGAAGGCTACATACTAGGTACATGATGATTCCTTATACTTGTATGTTTATAAAAGTTCTACATAATGTTTGAAATAAAAGACTTTTTTAAAAATATGGTTCATATTCCACTGTATTGATGTTTCAGAATTTATTCAATCAGTGTCTTATTGATTCTATTTTGTACTTGGGTAAAGGGAAAAATTTTATAATATCTGTCTTCAGAATTTGTTGACATTTATTTATTTTTAATAGTTCATAGTTGTTTAAGTGATATGTATATTTTTGTTGGATACAAAGCTATCTGTTGGGTTTTAATATTTGCATTTGTTAATTTTATTCTCAATGATTGAGGCAGGTTGACTGGGTCTTAGGACCCCGAGGGGCTCCTACAGGATCATGTAAGAGGGTCCTTGGCTTTGTGCAGAATAGAAATCAAACATGAGCCAAGAGAAAGTGAGACAGAGCTTATTGAAGATACATAGAGAGTGCAGATATAAATAGTGTCTTGGAGAAAGAGAGTTTCATCTTTATTTCAGGTATAGGGTTTTTACTGAGGATTGTGTTCTGGTGTACATTCCTCTCAGGAATCCAGGAACTTGTCAAAACAAGGATAAATGCTCAGGTGTCCATAAGTCACTTAGGTCTGGATCCAGGGGTTTTCTTGTCAAAATACCTGGAGTCACTAGCACTGGGAAACATACATGGCAACCTCTCCTGGCTGCTCCTTAGATGTCTTTAACTGTGCTGAAGACTACAAAGAAATTATTAACTCCTTGACCATTATAAGGAACACATATGTTATCTGTACTATGAGGCATGTATAAGGTAGAGGTGCAGGTTTTAGCAAGAGGAGAAGCAGGAAAAGGAACAAACCAAGCAGTTTTTTTGTGGCATCTCTTCAGTTTCACTATCTCAGGATCACATGAGGTATTCTGGGTGAAAAAGAAATTTATTCTTAAGTAGCTCACTGTAAACAGTTCATTGAGCCTCCACTTGCCCTAGTCCTTATCCTTAGGGCAATTAAGTAAGTGTCAGGTCAATTGTTTTACATGATACTTGGATGCCCCATAGGCAACAGATGAAGAAAAATTATTATTATCTGCTTATAAAAAAGAAGGAGACAGCTATCTTTTTCTTGCTGAAAAGGTCTCCTTTGAAATGTAAGGGACTTGAATCCTAACTATAATCATCTAAATAAATAAAATCTATCCAGGGACCAGACAATCTTTATGTCTAATTTTTTCATACTTTAAGATGGTTTCCTATTCAAGGCTTTTCTCCTTTATTTAATGTAAATAGCTATAAAGATAATGTTCCAGTCTCCCTGCCACTCTAGAATTTACCTAATCTGGTAACCATGTGGCACTATTGTAACCATTTGGCACTATTTGGGAGATAAGTTTTTTTATACTTTTGGATAAAATCAATAAACTAGACAAATTATCGCCAAATAATGCTAATGGTATGTGATGTGTGAAGTATTTCTGGGGAAAATGAAAGCAAACATTCCCTATCTTTATATCATATACATTTGAGGAGACCAGGTCTTCTTACAGAAATATGGAGAAATTCAGAAAGCTTTATCTTTCTATCTCTCTCTAATCCATTTTAACATCTATTAAGTCAACATTATTTATTGTTCCTAGAATGTAAGCTCAATGAAAGCAGGGATTTTGTCTTTATTATTAGTATTATTTTTAAAGATTTTTTTTATTTATTTGATAGAGATCACAAGTAGTCAAAGAGGCAGGCAGGGAGAGAGGAGGAAGCAGGCTCCCTGCTGAGCAGAGAGCCCCACGATGCCGGGCTCCATCCCAGGACCCTGAGACCATGACCTGAGCGGAAGGCAGAAGCTTTAACACACTGAGCCACCCAGGCGCCCCTCTTTATTATTTTTATTCGACAGACAAAGATCACAAGTAGGCAGAGAGGCAGGCAGAGAGAGGAGGAAGCAGGCTTCCCGCGGAGCAGGGAGCCTGATGCGGGGCTTGATCCCAGGACTCTGGGATCATGACCGGAGCCGAAAGCAGAGGCTTTAACCCACTGAGCCACCCAGGCGCCCTCCCTCTTTATTATTTTTAAATAGAGTGAAGTTTTAAATGTGTTCTTTAAACTCTGTAATGTTTCTTTTTAATTGATTACTTTGCCATATTTTATAGATCAGAATAGTCAAATATTGGCAATTTCATATGGTTCAACATAGTATTTGATGACAAAGATGTGGTTTAAATCTTCCACTCCAATTTTGTACCTGTCAATTTTCCTGAAATTTGTTTTTCTGGTAAAACAATTGAGAATTATGAGATAAGATACAGTAATGACTATTCATTTTTAAAAATGGATTAAACCTTAGTCAATGTAAAATGTACTTATGAACGTTTTTCTACTATGAAATCTGTATACCTGAGATTATTGGGGTCTAGAGTTTTTTTTTCCTCTCATAGATTTAATTTTTAATTTAATTGATCCATATTCTCTTGGAAATAATCGTTTCCTTAAGCTTTTTGACATGTACTAATCTACCCTATAGATCTTAATAAAAAATTTCTCTTTATCCTTAGAGCCTTGAATTTCCACCAAGCTATATCAATTATTGCAGTTTTAACATTAAATATTAATAAGTATTTAATGTTAATATATTAAAATTTATAGTGTTAATACCATCATTTTATAAACATATAAATTATATTCAGCATTAATACTAATGTAATATATTAGTATATTATTAAGATAACATCATTACTATGACTTTCATTTGGGGAACAATCTGTATTTTCTCTTTTGATTGATCACATTTACCTCCATTTATTTGAATCATATCATTAAGATAGTGACACTTGAACAGATGCTCTGCATAAAAACCACTTCTCTGTGGTTTAGGCTTCTATATCCAACTACTTAAGTGACCTCTCCATTTTACTGTCACAAATACTTCTGAAATTATAACTAGAATTGAACTCTTTCCTTTTCTGAAACTATTGCACTTACTGTCTACTTTGTCTCAATAAATGGTACCAATTTCTCATGCCAAATGAGAGAAGCCTATCATCTTTTATTCCTCCTTTTCCTTAGCTCCCCTTCGTCCAATTGTGTCAGCAAATCTGCTTCTTTTACCTCAAGACCACATCTCAGATTCATCCCTTCTTTCCATATAATTTGTGTCAGTCTCATGAAGGTCAGTATCACCACTCACTTGGAATTCTATGTCAAACTTCTCCCTGTTGCCACTCTTGCCTAAAGGGAGGTAGAGTATAGGAAAAACTTTCTTTTTTTCCCAAGTAGCATTTTGGGATCTACTTAGTTATTCTTAATTCAGTTCCCTACAACCATTTTTGTTGTGCAGTTTAGGCATCGTCAAGGTGAAAGAGAATCATTAATTGTACTAACAGAGATAAACAACTTGAAGAATAAAATTTACTGATAAGCCATGAACCATGATAAACCACAACCAGTGTCACGTTTCCTATTTGTAAAATAAAGATGTTGGAAGAGGCTGCTGAAATATGTGCATCATTTTAAAAATCTTATGTTTTAACCTTCAACCTTTCGAATATCCTCTTGATTTTTTTCTATTCATCACTATAATATTAATGTTGCAATCATTATGATGATGTCATTGTGAATTGGATTTTCATAACTCTGTACCTGATTTTTCTCAGATGTGGATGACTTTCCAAACTCAGTGTCATTTCTTGAAACAAAAATATAAAATAGGTACTATATACACAACACAAAGTAAGAACAGAAAAACATATAACCTCTAAAGAATCCTTTTCTTCTCAAAAAATGCAATTCAAATAATCTTGCAAAACTGAATAAAAACATTTTAACTTTTATTTAAGTAATTTAACTATGGTATTTTAAACAAATTAGCACATGTCAAAATGCATTTTTGTATTGCTGATATAATAGGTTGATAAAACTTCATGCTGTTACGATGAAAGTTATTTAAATCACAAAATGTTATAGTTTTTGCACTATAAGAGAACAGATCATCAACAAGTAATATGCCAAAATGATGAGAAATACAACAAACTGATATAATAAATGACTGATAATTTTTCTGGTAACAATTTTTCTGATACATTGTCAACTTAATTATTTTACCATTGCCTTGGTTAGTGAATTATTCAACTCTAATAAATCTACTTTTACATGAGTGAAAATTTTAAAAAGCCCTCAAAAAGATTGCTGTGTAGATTTTAATATTTCATTGCCAATTGGTGAAAAAAGAAATTTGAGATATATTTAAATTCTAAATATAAAAAAATGCATATTTTTTAAAGTGTATATATTTGTAATGAAACACAATAGTACCCATTGTAGTTACTCTAGGTTTGCCAGTTAGAATTAAATAAGAGAACACTATTTTTTTGAGGTTTGTTTTAAAATAATATATTTGTAATTTGTATTATATATATATAAAATTCTGGCTAACCCTTTAAAATAAAACAAAATTATTATAAATAATTTTTTAAAAAACATAGTAATTTTGTTGTAGCATTTTTTTAAAGGAGATAGCCAGAATATATATATATATGAACACACATATATAAATATGAATTATATACATGTTTGTATACATAAATACAGAAAAATAAGAAATGACTTGTGTTCTTTTTATTTTTAAAGATTTTATTTATTCATTTATTTGAGAGAGAGAGAAAGAGAATGAGCAGGGAGAGTGGCAGAGGGAGAAGGAGAAATCAGATGTCGTGCATAGCAGAGCCCAATGTAGGGTTAGATCACAGGACCTAGGGACTACGACCTGAGCTGAAGGCAGATACTTAGCCAACTGACCCACTCAGGTACCCCTGAAATTACTTGTTTTCTTAAAACACAGAGTCTCATTTGAAAATTTTAATAATTATATTTTTATTATTTAATGAGAATGATTTTCAAATTTTGACATTTCTTATATTTTTGTTTCATTGATGGATTAAATATATGTAATAATTTTCATTTGTGTTGATTTCTCATCATTTGCATTTACTCCAATGTGAATAATTATATAGTATGATAAAATAATAATACATAATTGTTCCTGATTCATAATTTTAAAGGATATAAGATTGTATTAGAATTACATACAAAACTGGGTGCCTGGGTGGCTCGGTTGGTTATGTGTCTGCTTCCAGCTCAGGTTATGATCTCAGGATCCTGGGATAGAACCCCACATGGGGCTCTCTGCTTAGTGGGGAGCCTGCTTCTCCCTCTCCCTCTGCCACTCCCCTGTTTGTGTTCTCTTGCTCCCTCTCTTGCTCTATCTCTTAAACAAACCAACAAATAAATAAATAAATAAATAAAATCTTTTTAAAAATTACATACAAAAGTTTATTGTGATGCTCAAAAATATGGCAAACTGTGACAAACTAATTCTACTTCGTAATAGTTATGTGACTTTTTTTTTTTTTAAGATTTTATTTATTTGACAGAGAGAGAGAGAGGGAATGCAATCAAGGATAGTGGGAGAGGGAGAAGCAGGCTTCCCACCAAGCAGGAAGCCTGATGTGGGGCTTGATCCCAGGACCCTAGGATAATGACCTAAGCTGAAGGCAGAGGCTTAATGACTGAGCCACCCAGGCGCCCCTAGTTATGTGACTTTTGTCATTACTTCTTTGTGCCTCAGTTGCCTATTCTACACAATGGAGATAACAGTACCACAAAAAGCACTTAGAAGAACCCGTGGCATTTAATAAGCATCCAATAGTGTAACCATTTTACTGGAAAGTGAGAAAATTATTAAAGCAATTCACTTACATTTATATTCTATTCTTTGATCAAGGTTGCACTATAGAATAAAGAAAGCAAAAACATCCAAAAAACAAATGTTCAAAAATATGTTCTCTCTGATGATGTCTTTATTTGACAAGGGTATAATTTTGAATATTTGAATAAAACTATTTATTCAAGATAGGTTATATGAAAACAAACTGGCTCACATTTAAGTGTAATAACAATAACAATAATAATGTTTATTAATAGCTGATCTTTGTTGAGTGTTTTCTATGTGCCAGTACCTTGCCTAAGGAACTTCATATATATATATATATATATATATATATATATATATATATAATCTTATTGAAATATAATTCTAATCCTTCAAGGATATTTGTATCTTCATTTTTCAGATGAGGCAACTATATGATGGAAAGTTTAAGTAACTTGCTCAAGGTCATTCTGATAGGAGAGAAATGTCAGAACAAATAGTCAGTTTGATTCAAGAGCTAACTACTTTAATTCCTCTACTCTGGTCCCACCTAGTAACTAGTGGCTAATATAGTTGTGAGGATATCATTCTCTGTTGTATTATAAAATTTTAAGAGTAAGTGTTCCCATAGCAAAAGAATCATAATTAGAGGTCATATAAATATTGAGAAGGCCTTCACAAAATTATGAATTCATAAGTACAACACTCTAAAATGAGATTGTTCAGCGATTTTAAAGCAGTGAGTTAGTGATATTTTAAAATACACAATCTAAACACCTAAATGAGTGTTGTTATTCTTAAACTGAATTAGCAATTAATGCATTTTCAAGTAGTACTGTCATACCTCAAACCATTTTGAAAATTCCATTTTTGGTATTGCACCATAGACATTTTCCTATTTTGTTCTCTGTGTCAGTACATCCATATTTCATCTGAATACATTTTCACAAACACATACACACGCGCGCGCGTGCACGTGCATGCCTGAAAATTACTTGGATTTAGCAATATCTTGGGTATTAAAAGTGAGACAAAATTGTTTCTAGACAACATACGCTAAATACACCTTTCCTGTTTCTTTAGTTAGTAGAGCTAAAAATTCTAGGAATTAGATATACAGAATAAATATAAGAAGATTCTGAAATGTGGAGAGAAGGAAACAGGCTATTAGAGAATGTGGTAACCAAGAAGTGACATAGCAGTGACTTTCCTGAGTTTTCTTTTTTATTTTATTTATCCCAGACTCAGCAATGAAGTCAGTAACTTAGAAATGCCAATGGCCATAAGCCAAAAAATCCATGTAAAGCCTACTCTCTCTAGCTCAATGACCACAAAAGTGACAGCCAAGCAAGACAGAAAGCTTTCAGACAATGATGATCCTACTCCAGGAGAATACCACACACACACAAAAATACTGTAGCACTACTCCCTCTGCTCCCCTTCCCCCCACCAGCAAGGACTAAGTGGAGATTAGACCTCCATCCTCACCAGGCTGCTATAAGAAATTCCTAACAATCTACTGTCTGGTAGAGTGGTATCAGAGAAGGTTAAATGGGATGGGAATTCAGGATATTTTTCCCTGATGGGAAGTAATATGTTCCTCCTTTCTGGTGTCAGTGGAGAGTATGTGGAGAACCTGGACTTCACCCCCATCCAACAACAACAGAACATCCCTTATTCTCCCCATTGTGAGAGGAAGATCAGAGGGGATTTAGGATTTTACTACCACCTAGTGTAATGAACCTGTTCCTTATCAAGTCAGTGGAGACCACACTGGGAACAACAATGACACACTCCTCATCTTCTCAGTTGAGATGATATCAGTGGACATCTAGTGCAGAACCTGTCATTCTCTGTGGTGTCAAAGGAGGATGGATGAGAAAGTTGGACTCTCATCTTCACCTGTCAGTAAAAAACAGTGTTCCTTTTTCCTCCCTGGCACAATATCCTAGGAAAATTGCTAAAACATATTTTAATGAGACCTAGTTTTTTTTAAAGATTTTATTTATTCATTTGACTGATAGAGATCACAAGTAGGCAGAGAGGCAGGCAGAGAGAGAGAGGAGGAAGCAGGCTCCCTGCTGAGCAGAGAGCCCCATGCGGGGCTCGATCCCAGGATCCTGGGATCATGACCTGAGCCGAAGGCAGAAGCTATAACCCACTGAGTCACCCAGGCGCCCCTTAATGAGACCCAGTTTTTCAACCATAACACCCCAAATATCCAGAACATGAGGGAATCACTCATTAACTATAAACCAGAGAAGTCTCTGTTTAAATGAGAAAGTGCAATCAACAGATGCCAACATTGAGATAACAGATGTCAGAATTACCTGAAAAGGATTTTAAACCACCTATCATATAAAATGCTTTAATGTGTAATTGTAAACATGTTTGAGGTAAGTAAAGAATGGAAAGTCTCAGAAAAGAAATAGAAGATAGAAGCAATTTTAGAAGAGAAAAATATAGGGCACCTGGGTGGCTCAGTCAGTTAAGCATCTGATGCTTGATTTTGGTTCAGTCATGATCTCAGGGTTGTGAGTTGAGCCCTCTGTTGGGTTCTGTGCTGGGGTGAAATCTGCATAAGCTTCTCTCTCTTGCCTTTCCCTTTGCCCCTCCCTCCTGCTTGCAGGCGTCCTCTCTCTCTTTCTCTCTCTCTCTCTCAAAAACAAAAACAAAAACAAAACAACAAAACAAAACAAAACTGAAAAATACTGTAATCAAATAAAAATCTCAGTGGATAAGTTCAATAGCAGAAAGTACAGGAAAAAGAATCTGTGAATTTGAACATAGAACAATAGAAATTAACCAACCTGAATAACAGGGAGAAAATAGACTTTAAAGAAGAGTAAACAGGACTTGGTGGCCTATACTTTCTCGAAAGATCTAATATTTGTATCACTGATGCCACAGAAGGGGAAGAAGAAAAGGTTAAGGCTGAAAATTTCCTAAATTTGCCAACAAACATAAATCTACAGATTTGAGAGCTTATCAAACTCAAAGAGGATAAGTCCAATCTAATCCACATCGATATTTATCACAAACTGAAAACAAGTGATACACACAAAATTCTTGAAAGCTGTGAGAAAGAAAGAGTACCTTGCGGAGGGGGATGAAGAATTCAAATGGCAGCAGATCTTTCATTAGAAACCATGTCAATCAGAAGAAAGTAACATGACATTTTCAAGCATTGAAATAAAACAATTGTTATTCCAGAATTCTTGCTCTAGTAAAGATATCCTTTAAGAATAAAGAGGAAGGGGGGAGGAGTCAAGATGGCGGAGAAGTAGCAGGCTGAGACGACATCGGGTAGCAGGAGATCAGCTAGATAGCTTATCTAACCATTGTGAACACCTACAAATCCAACGGGAAATCGAAGAGAAGAAGAGCAACAATCCCAGAAACAGAAAATCGATCACTTTCTGAAAGGTAGGACCTGCGGAGAAGTGAATCCAAAGCGACGGGAAGATAGACCCCGGGGGGAGGGGCCGGCACCCGGCAAGCGGCGGAGCGACGGAGCACAAAATCGGGACTTTTAAAAGTCGGCTCCACTGGGAGACATCGCTCCAGAGGCTAAACTGGGGGGAAACCCAGGCGGGGTCAGCATAACCCCAGGACCCGCAGGGTCACAGAAGGACTGGGGGTGTCTGAGTGCCACAGAGCTCGCAGGTATTGGAGCGGGGAAGCCGGCTACAGCGACAAAGCCGAGGAGTGAGCTCTAAGCCCAGGGTTACCTTGTGCCGGTCGCAGGCTGGGTGGGCTCGGAGCGCGGCCGGAGGCCGCGGAGACAAAAGCGACCCGGCGCTTTTCTCCAGCTCCAACAATTCACTGCTTTCCTCGAGGCGCGACGGCAAGCCAGGGAGGCGGGACTGTTGGGCGCTTTGCTCTGAGAGCGCACTGAGGAGCGGAACCCCAAGCTCTCGGCTCCTCCGGGCCGAGAGATTGGGAGGCCGCCATCTTCATTCCCGTCCTCCGGAACTCTACGGAAAGCGCTCAGGGAACAAAAGCTCCCGAAAGCAAACCCGAGCGGATTCCTTAGCCCGGCCCCTGGCAAGGGCGGTGCAATTCCGCCTGCGGCAAGGACACTTGAAAATCACTACAACAGGCCCCTCCCCCAGAAGATCAACAAGAAACCGATCCAAAACCAACTTCAGTCACCAAGAACAGCGGAATTCCACAGCAGGAGAAAGCAAATCCTACCTGGACAAAATGACAAGGCGGAAAAACTCACCTCAAAAAAAAGAACAAGAGGCCGTACCGAAGGCTGGAGACCTAATCAATACAGACATAGGTAGCATGACAGATCTAGAGTTCAGAATGACAATTCTCAAGGTTCTAGCCGGGCTCGAAAAAGGCATAGAAGATATTAGAGAAACCCTCTCCGGAGAGATAAAAGCCCTTTCTGGAGAAATAAAAGAACTAAAATCTAACCAAGTTGAAATCAAAAAAGCTATTCATGAGGTGCAATCAAAAATGGAAGCTCTCACTGCCAGGATAAATGAGGCAGAAGAAAGAATTAGTGACATAGAAGACCAAATGACAGAGAATAAAGAAGCTGAGCAAAAGAGAGACAAACAACTACTGGAACACGAGGAGAGGATTCGAGAGATAAGTGACACCATAAGACGACACAACATTAGAATAATTAGAATAAAGAGGAAACCAAGACATTTTCAGACAAATGGAAAATAATCTGTCACTAGTATATATATCCTAAATAAATGGCTTGACACAGAATAGGAATGTTTTTAAAAAAATGTTACAGTAGACCAAACTAAAAAGAAACAAGTGAGTTGACCCAGTGGTATGCTATGGTGGTGACTATTTAACGGTGACATCTGCATAGGTTGGAGAACCTTAATTCACAGCATTCGACTACTTCTGAAGTATGTATACTCCTACAAATGCCAATTTTAAGCTACCAATGGGGAGTATTAGCAAGCACAGAGTTGGAATGCAATATGCACAAATGACTCGAGCTACCGTCAGCCAGTTCCCATATACCACTGGAAACACTAAAGGCAGTACTAGAAATAATGCTGTAGCAATGGTAGTATAAGTGGAATTGCAACATAATTGTTTTATAATGTAAATATTTATTTTTGATGAGTTCTTTTGTTAAAATAATTTGTGTTATTTCATAGTCACTTCAAACAAAAGTCCATGTGACAAATCATAGGTCTCTTTGTTTAAATAAATACATCATACATGTAAACTATGTTTGGTATTATGGGTCCTTGATATACCACATGGAAGGAGCATAACACTGGCAAACAAGCAATGAGCATATCTCAAGTTAGACTTTAGGTTTTGCTTTTTCTACGAGATAATAAATTTGACCAAAGACCCCTGGTCTTTTAGAAAAATGAGTCACAGTTTGAGAACTATCTATTCTGTCAAAATTAGTTACAATTTTAATCACTGTGAATAATCAAAGTAAACCTTGGTATTAGTATCTCTCTCAATATGGAAGAGAACAATTAAATTGACTGAAGTATTTCCCATTAACACCAAGATTATCATATAAACTGAAAGTTAATGGCTTTATGGATCATAAGGTATAATAATCATAGTACTAAGTGTTATTACAGACTACAGAATTTAACTAGGCCAGTTCTCAGCTTGTGAGAGCAGCTGGACATCATTTCCAGTTGAGAAAATAAAGGTACCATTATAGGAATTTACAGAACAACTACTAGGTTTAGAATCAGAGTGAAAAAAGTTTCAGTTTATCAAAGAGAAATATATAACCCCTCTTTCTCTCTCACCATTTTTCTCCTCACACAAGAACACATAAACATAAACACACACTATCACTAAAGAATAGATGTAAGCAGGAATCCTGATATCATAGAAATTGTTTATAATTTTTAAAGACAGTTTCTGAATGCATTAGTTGCATTCAGAAATAACTAGTTATGCTTTTATAATACAAATAAAGATTTCAGAATACTGTCTTCTAAGATAATTTTTAGAATAATTTCCTCTATGAAATTTAATAACCTGGAATTATGTCCTATCCAAGTGACTTATAGTATAACTCTTCCCCCCAATATTATCATTAATTTTCAGAAACTGTGCTAGAAAAGTGACTTTCCTAATTCACATTTATGTAATAATTATAAAATTATCCATCCTAATATAATAACACAATTCTCACTTCTTAAATATTTTATCAAATTTTATGTTTAAATTTATTTATAATTACTTCAAAAGTAACACATGGCACTTTTTGCCTTTCATTGTTAATTGTATATATTTGGTGATGTAAGGACCTGTTTAGCCAGAGGCTTCCATTGAGGTTAAACAATAACCTTGTTGTTTAACCCTTAAACTGTCCCTGCTCCCCTTCCTCCAGGGGATTTACCTAAAAACAAGTCCAGAAACCAGCCCCAGGTAACAAAGCCCAGATACAAGGGTGGGTCAGGCCAGGTGGAGACATCCCATCCGTGGAGGGTTGCATACTGTCTCTGTAGCTACCAGAAGTATGGGCCCTGCCCTTTGGGAGCCTTTTGGTTGCCAATTCTAACCGAGGTGTGATAGGCTAGGTCAAATGTCTACTATAGGGTAAATTGTAATTCAATTGGTCACCTAGCATCACTGTGCAACTTTCTCTGTGTGTTACAATCTCATTGGCCACCTGTGCATGGCCAGGCCCGACTGCATGGCATTTGCCCTTAAAACCTAGTCTGTGATACAGAGAAGGGCCCCTCTCTCTTGTAAGAGGCACGGCCCGAACGTTGAGTTAGTTCTTGATGCTTGGCACAAAATAAAGCTTTGCTTGACCTTCACTTTATATCAGTCTTGCTCCTTTAATCACAGACCCATTTTGGGGGGCCATAACAATGCATCTTTGTTTTATGGAAAAATGTTTTAAACATTAGATTCGTAATAATCATTTCAATTTCAGTAAGTCCAATTAAAATCAATAAACCTATACTATTCAGGCTCAGTGATAAAAATAAGTTTTCCTTTATTTTCTTAATATACTTATTACTTAATATAAATTTATCTGAAGTGAAGAGGATCAATTTTACAATCTTAAAAATCTTATAATTTTGTTATTCTACTTTTTGCATAGAATAACAGTTGCATTACTTTACTTTTTCCTTATTTAGAGAGGGACCCAGATTTTATCCCTGGATGTGACTTTGCAGTTAATCATCCTCTGTGTTTTCAAGGATGAGTTTAAGTCATTGTACTATTCTATTCTTTGAATAAGAGTCTCTGTTTCTTTGTCCTTCCATTTAAGAAGCAAATAACTGTAAAAAGTGTGTGCATAATGCCAAATTCCCTATGTGTAAAACCAAGGTACTGGAAGAGAACAGGAGTCAGCAAAATATGGCAGAGCTGGGCAGTCAAAACAGGCACCAAATAGCTTACAAAGCTCTAAATACTTATGCTCTGGCTGCTAACAGGAAAAAAAAAAAAAAATTACCAACCCATGTTAAACCACTCAATGTCGGGTGCTTTGTTACATAGCAAAAACTATGTAATACCAAAAACAAGAACAAAATATGAGTAGGTTCCTTTACTGAAAGTGGGGAAAATTTATCTATCATTAAATATCCAGAGAATGTAAAGAAAGTGAATGGTAATTTTGGTAACATAAAAATAAAAATATTTCTCATGGGGGTGCCTGGGTGGCTCAGTGGGTTAAGCCTCTGCCTTCAGCTCAGGTCATGATCTCAGGGTCCTGGGATCTAGCCCAGTATCAGGCTCTCTGCTCAGCAGGGAGCCTGCTTCTCCCTCTCTCTCTGCCTGCCTCTCTGCCTACTTGTGATCTCTGTCAAGTAAATAAATAAAATCTTTAAAAAAAAATTCTCATGGAAAAACAGATGGAAAATAAGAAAACATATTTGCAAATGATGTCAATAAAGAATTAATGTTCCCAATATATAAAGAGATTCTAAAAGAGAAGGAAAATATTAATAAGTTCTAAAATTAAAAAACTGATATAAATAATAAATAAAAATTATCCTTAAACATAAAAATAATTATCAACTGATGAGGGAACATAAGGCTGGCTGAGGAAAAAGCAAAAGCTCACACCCAGCAACCTTCTCCCACCCGCACTCCTGGGTGGGATGTATTATGATATTCTTTAGGAATTTCCCAACTATCTTACTGTTAATACCTTGCTAGAGGGAAAAATGACTTTGACAATGGCAAGGCCTCAAGGCCTCCAGTATCTTGTAGGTCCTCTTTAGCATATGAAAGTTCTATTGAAACCTCCCTTTCCCTCCCCCACCACCATGGTATTTAACCTGACTCCCTTCACAACCCAGGGAGGCAGCTCTTTCTGCCAGCCCTCAGGTCCTGTCCCTGTGCTTTAATAAACCATCATTTTGCATCAAATATGTCTCAAGAATTCTTCCTTGGTCATCAGCTCCAGACCCCACCCCACTGAACCTCACTTATATTCTAAAACTTCATCATCAACCTTAAAATAAAAGAAATATGATAGATTAAAACTTAACTGAGATACCATTTCTCACCTCCCAGTTTATTTCTCTTTATAGTCTTCTGATTTTTTCACCAATAGACATAGGTAAGTTTTCAGCCAACAGCTACTGTCAATCATCAGCTTTATGGTGATTACAATTCTTAAGGTCTTGCTTTCTACCTTAGACCTCATACTGTGAAAAGAAACAAGTCATTTACACTGTTCTTTGTCAAAATTTCTGGCCCATAGAATCCAAGAGCATAATAATGATTGTTTCATATAGTTAAAATTTGAATAAATGTCAAGAAGTAGTTGGATATTATATTTCAGAAATTATATTGAAAAGAATATCTTGAGGTAAATAAAACCTTTTAAAAATAGATTTACATAAGCATCTATAAGTATTATGAATTAGCCTAAAAATAGCATTTTCATAATTAACTATTTTCTACTGGAGCATAAATTATGCAACACTTAAGTCATACAACCCTAGAATCTAACACTATAAAGTTAATATCATAAAACATTGGAAAATAAAGCTTGAAGATGTTTAAGGAGAAGTTTAAGGATTATTATGCTTTGAGGTTCATTATTTGGAGAACAACTAAATAAGGAATTAAGGAACATGAAAACCTTTTTCATTTCTAAAGGAAATATCCTAGTTCTCTCATAGAAGTCATTTTTAAATGAAAGCAATATTATTCCCCATATTTGATATTAAGATTTCTTATGGGAATAGTCACCTCAGTAACAAGACATCATAAAAAAATTAAATATAAATAATATGGGATATCATTTTTACCTTTCTTTTTAAGGTAAATACTTTAAGGTAAATACTTTTTAAGGTAAATACTTTAAGGTAAATACTTTTTACGGTAAATCTTTTTAAGGCAAATACTTTAGAATTTCAAGATACTAAGGAGGTAGTTAGAACTTTCAAATTTTGAGAATATTGACAAAAGGTATCTAATAGAAATAAGCTTTGAATGAATTAAAAAATGAAAGTAAATGGGCCACATAGTCCTCATCATCAGAAGGTTAGGCTGGGTTTTTTCATATGATGTAGTCAAAAACTTTATAAGCACATCAAGTTGACAAGTCCCAATATGCATGTGAAGAAGTCTAAATAACTATACAGAGCAGGTACCATGTGTAGGAGCACCAAGGTACCAGATTCTTCAGTAAAACTTTCTTCGACCTTGCAGAGCAGTGCAAGTACAAGCTGAATGTAGTCAAGTGAATTATCTCACTCAATGTAATAGGGAAGAAAAGAAGCACCCAGATAAATTCTGTCCTAATTCTTGACTAGCAAAACCAGGAGCATGTGTTTGAATAATTTATTACACTAAAATAGGTCACTAAACAAAAGCTGAACAGCATTCTCCACCTGTATCCTGACTATAGAAAGTTGTAGGCCCCAAACTTTTCTTTCTTCTTAAAGAATTTCTGGGGGCGCCTGGGTGGCTCAGTGGGTTAAGCCTCTGCCTTTGGCTCAGGTCATGATACCAGGGTCCTGGGATCAAGACCCACATCAGGCTCTCTGCTCAGCAGGGAGCCTGCTTCCTCCTCTCTCTCTGCTACCTACTTGTGATCTCTGTCTGTCAAATAAATAAATTAAATCTTAAAAAAAAAAAAAAGAATTTCTGTATCTTGTAGACCAAGCATGTGGTATAATCATTAGTATAATTCCTTTAAAAAACTATCAGCTTTCTATGAATCTGATTCAGGTGGACTTTATGTGCTCAAAGACAATTCTGTACTCTTATGAAGACAGAACTTTGTCTGCAAAGATATATCAATCTTCAGTGGAAAAACACTGAAAGTTCTAAGTCATTTTGTCAAGCTCAAAGGGCTGGTAGGCACTAACTCAAATTTAGTAAAGGTCTTAAAAAAGTCTTACAGCCTTATCCATGGATTTGATCTTTGCCTTTAGACTTTTTTTAACTTTTTATTGGGGAGATTTTTACTGATGAGGGTCTGGAAATAAGAAAAAAATTCACTTACCATATTTGGTGTTGCTCTAGTATGCCTAAATTCTGCTTGCAAACTGAATATATCATCATTTAGTTCATCTTTTCTTTCTGTATCTTATCATAGACAGTTAAAACAAATAAATTGACACTTTTATATATTTTGCCTATAAATCATCTTTCCAAGGTGGCAGAGTTTATTAGACAATTTTTTGTCTTCCCATTTACTGCAGATGAGTTTTTTCTAATTGTTCTCCAACTGCAGACACAAGTCACCATTCTTCCCACCCAGTTCAATGATTTGTTGCTTTTTCAGTCTCCATGAATGGTTAGCTTACCCTCCTTTTTCTTTTTTCTTCATTAACAATTTCTCAGCTATTTTCTCTGCCTCACTCAACTTTCTCATGACAAAATCAATGCCACCTCTTTTATGTTAAAGTGACTATTGAGTCCACTTAAAATACTGCATAGGTGGATGAGTCAGTTTGTAAGCTAAAAATGTAATAAGTCAATCATGTTTACTCACAAAAGTGAGACCACTTATCTTTCTGGATATTGCCATAGTTTTTCTTTTGGTCAACTCTACCCATTTTATGGTAGGGACATTTTGAAAAACAAAACAAAAGCAAAAACAAAAAAAACAGTCAAAACGCCAACAAAGTTGAACCCACTACTTAACACATATTTGAATGTCTCCATTTTTAATATTTAGATTTATTATCTATTTAAAATATATTCTTGGATATAGTGTAAGGAATTGGATAAATTTTATATTTTCTATGTAATTATCTACTTGAAAAATTTTCTGCTACCAACTTCAGGTGTCATTTACATTATATAGTGTATTTTCATCATTTGGATATTTTTTTTTCAATTGATCTACCACTTTATAAGTCAATACCACATTGTTTTTAGTTATAGAGTGTTATACTATGTTTTAATATTTTATTGGGCTAGCTCCCACTTCCAAACACACACAGGTGCTCTTTGAATTCAGATTTTGAATCCAGGTTACTTGTCTTTTTTATTGATGATCTATTAGCTTTCTTGTGTCAGAGCTCTTAACCACCAGATATACTATCTGTCTGACTGTGAAATTTTAACCTTGAGATAAAGCGATTAAAGAAAATTTGGTCTCTCTGTCTCAAGCCATAAGAGGGTGTTCACAAGTAAGATGAAGGAAAGAGAAATAGAAATAAGATTTAGAGTAGGATTTAGCTTAAGGAGCTCCTGTCAGTCTTATAGGAAGCAGCAATCATATGTAAAGGACTTATATGACTCTGACATTCCCCAGTCAAATATTATTAACTTATTCTAAATCTTGAATAGCCATTTAATTCCATTGAAGATAGAAGATAAGTTTGAGAATTACTAGCATGTAATTAAAAGATACTTTTTGTGCTACATCATTTAGTAAATCTAAATTGTTGGTGGCTTTGAGAGCATATTAATACAGTAAATAAAAATCATACTATACTGAATTATATGTAGTTCATATATTATACTATATACTATCATCTATATACTATATATTAGATGATACATTAGGTATATAAAATACACCTAAAATATACCTAATATATCGCCAACAAGAAAACGTATTTTCCTGGACTCTAAGCATTTCTTCCTTCTGAGACCACTGAATCAATGCCTTAGTATAGGAATACTCCACTATGTCTCTTCAGAGATGTCTCTATTAGAATTTCAATTCTGCTAAAGGTGTGGATATCTGATGCTGGGAATTAAAAAAAAAAAAAAAAGGAAGAATACGGAAAACAAATCCCTTAAAACAAAGGCAAATTCCAAGGTCTTCCCAAATCTTCATAGTTTGTATTCTTGCTTCTTTTTCCAGTACCCATGGACCTTATAATATATAAATAATTAAAATTATATAATCTCAGTATTAAATTAATATATGAATACTATATTAGCTTCTTTTGTTCTGATATTACTTCCTACTGCTGTAGAATTTTCCTAGGATTAATTTGCACCATTTTAATTTCAGAATTGTTTTCAGAGCTCTCCCTATCATGGCATGACTGCATGTAATAATGTTTTGTGGAACCATTATGAGCCTTATAGTTAAACCAAATATTAACAAGACAGCTTTTTTTTTTTAAGTGTTGAAAACATGTTCTACGCCCATATTATTAAAACTACTTAAAGTACCTGAAACTTCCCTGAATGCCTTTCATAATACTTGTATTTTTCCCATTTCAAAATAACTAATTTACAGGTTTTGTAAGGTTGTCCCATTTCTTAGTTCCTTCTCCTTCACTTTTATTCAACCCATTGTTTTGAATCTTTGTTTGGATCAATAAAATCCAAGGCTAAGTGGAAGATGGCCTTATATTTATTTTCCAACTAATATTTTTAATGTTTCTCTAGGATATTTATATTCTAGAAAGGATTGAAGCCATTTTCTAAGTTTCTAATTTCACTATTCATGAGTAATTTGAGGACCCTGCAAAACAATTAGGAATCAGTTGTTTTAATTTCTTCCATTGCTTCTTCCTCTTCTTTTTTTTTTTTCGGTTTTTCATGTAATCCGAGTTGTTTTTCATACAACTGTGAAAATTATGTTATGAAAATGATTTCCTAAAATGTTAAGCTTCTCAAGAATCTACATTTGGTCAAATGTATGGGAAGAGTGTTTAGGTATGAGTTCAACAATATCCTCCAAAATAAGAGAATATCACACTTACTGTTGATTTCATATTATGGATATCTCTCCATGTGGAGTATGCTGATTTAGTCTGATTGAATCCAATGATGCTGCTTGTGTAAAAAGCATGTGTAAAAGCATACTGGAAACTCAGAGCTATTGCATAAGTGGGCTTATTTTCTTTTAAGCTAATTATATTCAGTGATAGCCTTAACAGGACATACATAGAGCTCTGCCAGATCAAAAATAAGTTGGGCTTGACTCATGAAGGCCATCCTCAGGAGATGGGTTTTGGCATCTTGAGTTTAATTTTGATCTCATGGAGCTTGACTGTTACTTATGACTTGGGCCATTTTTGGAATACTTGATTAAGGTTTCCCAACAAATTAAATAGCAACAATTATATTAACATTTAATAGTTTTGATAACAAATTGTAGAGAACCACAATATTCTCAAGAATATTTATAGAAACATTTCTACATGAGATTCAGAGTTCAGTTATGTGTGTGTGTGTGTGTGTGTGTGTGTGCATGTACTTAATAAGTTAAATCCTCAAACAGGGACAATTATTTATTAGAATTCTAAAGTATGGGCCAAAGATGCTAAATATTCCTGCATTTGGCTGATAGTCACACTAGAAAAATAAATAGCTTGGAGGAATAGGCTGAAAAATTGATTCAAATTTTAAGGTAAATGAAGGTTAAGTCTAAAATAAACACATTACACACATGCACAATCAGGTTTCTGACAAGATGAAGGTCAAAATGATTGGAATACTTAAAATGGGCATGCCTTTTTTTTTTCTTTTTTTGGCTGATGATGCTTAGTTCTAAGTAAATATTAAAGCAACTGATATAATTTTCTATTAAACAACACATATTTATCAATGTAATAGCTATTTCATTAGATTAGGTGAATAGCTATTGCAAAGTTGCCACACTTTTAAATAAGAATTTAAGCCTTAGACTGAATCTATGATACTTTTAAAAAAGTTCATTTCACAATGCCATTTAAATTTGCACATCTAGATTTTGAGCTTATAGTATTTTTAGAAAGAAATGGTCATGTAAATTCTCAAGGCTTAAAAGAGAATTACAAATCTAAAGATTTTAATTGCAATTACAAATCTAGAGTTACTCTTAAAATGTCTCCTACCTCACTATTTTGCCCTCAGCAAGTATGAATTAACCATAACCAAAGAATGTTAGAGAAAATTAATATATGGCCTTCTCAAACAATTAGTGCATTTGGCCTTTTATTTTATATTTAAATTACCCTAGGGACATCTGCTGCTTATCTTATCCTATTTGGTACCCATGATACTGTTTTTACCTAAAAGTTATCAGATTAATAGCGTAATAATGTGAAATAACACCATAACTATGCCATGAATTGAGAGCAGTTAGAAGCAATGGGCAGTGAAATAGTTTCTCATGTTGAAGACTTTGTCTATGGACACATTAAGTTTGTGATGTTTAATTGAATGTGGCCAACCAATTTCCTAAAAAAATTGATGATGTAATCTGGGCTTCTCATCACTCATTTGCTTAAACAACTCCTCTCAGTGAGTTGTTCTGTTACTCTTCATATGCTTACTTTTGTCTAATTCCATCATAGAAATTAGCACTATTTGAAATTATATTATTTACTTACTTCTCAGAAACTCGAACAATATTTGGAACAAAACAAGCATGCAATAAATATTTGTTAAATAGATGAATGAATAAATTTAAGTATCACTTCGATTAACATTATCTATTTGCTTGCAAGATGACTTTTTCCTCAAATCTAGAGTTTGTCCAAAGGTCACAGTCAACTCTTTAGGCAAGAATATGGCTATTGTCTTCTAAAGTGAACTGTTGGTTTGAGATATGTGTGTGTGTGTGTGTGTGTGTGCACATGTGCGTGTGTGTATGTATGTTTCAGAGCAGAAAATATGTGACATTTTAATTAAATTTAATTAATTTTAATAAAAAAATTATAACACTTCTAATTATGTTACCACTTTTTGGCAGGTTTAATCAAGTTTTTACATTCTAATAGCAAGATTACATAGTAAATAAGCACACTCAATGGAAAGATATTTTTCATAGTAAATTACTAAGCATCACACATTCTATTTCTGAAATAAATTGTCTTACCAAAGAGATGTTTGCAAATTTTAGTTTTGCTTTCTTAAAAAAGAGATAATCATTAAAATATGCTAATTCTATGTACTCCTTAATTAGAAAGAACAAATCATTAATAGCACGGAGAGTTACAGGAAAGTTTTGGAGAATATCAGATTTATCAATGAAAATTTAACTCATATGGTCATATCCTTTATAATCATACCTACATGTAAACAAGCAAAACTTTACCTTTTGTTTTTTGAATTATTGTCCAGCTCAGAAGTTATAAAGTTGTCTAACCCACACAAGAAAATAAACCTATCATTGTTTCTTTAAGAACATGGATTGTTAATATTAACACAAAATATAGTAAAAATTGCAAAAAATAGAATTTCTTCAAAACTAAGCATTTCTTCAGGGATTAGATATTCACCTAC
Organism: Martes martes; assembly: GCF_963455335.1. NCBI lineage: Eukaryota > Metazoa > Chordata > Mammalia > Carnivora > Mustelidae > Martes > Martes martes. The sequence continues at coordinate 72,358,533 of NC_137889.1, read as the reverse complement.
AAAATTTTGAGTAGATGTGAATTTTTATTTCTCCTGAATAAAAACACACAAGAAAGATTGCTAGGTAATAACATAAGTATATGGTTAACTGTAGTAGACATTATAAAACTGTTTTCTAAAGTAATAGTAACTTTTGCATTTTTCACCAACAGTGCTTGAGGGCTATACTTGCTCTGAATCTTCGTGAGCATGTAATGGTATATTGTAGTTTTAATTATATTTTCCTGAATGACTAATGATGTTGAGGGCCATTTTATTTACATCCTTGTTTGCTATCTCTATATGTTTTTTAATAAAATATCAATTATTTTACTCATTTGTGTTGCATTGTTTGTCCTCTTATCATTGAGGTATGTTAGTTCTTTGTATATTCTGGATATAATGTAAGTCTGTTTTTGGAGATGTATTTTATTTTCATTTTCTAACAGTGTCTTTCAAAGAGAAGGCAGGATTAATCTGATCATGTCTAATATACAATTTTAAATTTTATTTAATTTTTTCTGTCCTACCTGAGAAAGCTTTGGTTTTCCCAAAGTCTCAGCGTATTCTCAAATGTTTTCTTCTTGAAGTTTTCTGGCTTTAATTTAGTTCTAGTTTTAAGCTGATGATATATGATTTTAAACATGTTAAAAATGTTATAAATGTTGGGGAGGAAGGGCAAGATGGCAGAGAAGTAGGAGACCCTTTTTCATCTGGTTCCCTAAAGTGAGCTAATTATCTACCAGAACACTCTGAACACCCATGAAATCAGTCTGGGATGTCGGATTATACACTTCTGGATCTCTATGGGGAAAGATGACAGCAGTGGAGAGCTAAAGTGGAATGGGAATAATTCGACTGATGTCAGGATAAGCAGAAGGGGGAGGGAGTCACCACAAGAGACCAACTAGAAAGTAATACCCCAATACAAAAGTACCCTGTGGTTGGGGTTAACATGGAGTCTGGATAAAAGCACTCAAAAAGAACAAAAGATCTTAAGGGACAACTGGTGGAATCAGGCAGTCACGGGCTCAGGTCTAAACCCACAGTCCCAGGATGGCCACCGTCTGTGACCACCCATGCCAGAGAGAGTGCGGTGGAACCCCTGGGGTTTTGCAGTTTGCATGGTGGCTTAGCTGGGCACACTCCTGCCTCCACGTAAGGGAGTCTGGTGATGACACCAGCCTGTGCTCCCTAGAACTTTTGCGCACTGTGCAACCAGGGTGTGACCCACTCCCCCTGGCCCTGAGAAAGCTCCATCCTGGAGCTAGCCCATGGTGTCTAGGACCAGCCGAGGGTCTGGACTCTCCCAGACAGGCCCAAAAGGAATTCAGTGCAATCTCCCACAGGGGCAAACTGAGGTCTGGACCCCAAACAGCAGTCCTGGCAAAGGTAGCCACAGGTAGCAGGCTCCCTGGACCAGTATCGCTCATGGTTTTAGTGGCACGTGGGTGCAGAGACAAGCAGATACTTAAGACAACCCTTAAGATAGTGGCAGGGGATGTGCTCTGCCTGTGGGAGGTTGCACAACTCAGTGGAGTTTGCAGAGGGGGTGTCTGTGTGTTCTGGATCACCCAAAGGGGAGCAGACTGAGGCTTCTCTCTGAGGCAGAGGTCTGGGTGCAGTTTGCTTTCCACTAAACCTTCAAAAGGCCATGAAAAGCCAGCAAAGGGAAAAAACCTCCAGAGAACAAAAGCCTGAAAAACAGTTTTCCACAGAGCCCAGCCCCTTGATAGGGGGCAGGAGGACTCAATCCAAGCAAAACTGCCTGAAAAAGAATATGGCATGCCCCTCCCCAGAAAGCCAGCCAAAACAATGAGAGGACAACCACCACCGTGTCCCCATAAAACTATAAAACCCCAATATCAGAGGAAAACAATATATTAAGCTCCCGGTATTGCCCTAAAACCTGTATATTTCATACATACAACTTTTATTTTTAACTCATTCTCACTATTCTTGTCCTGCTTAATGTTTTTAACCTACTTGCATAACATCTAGAAGTTTCATACAACATATTCTGTAATAATCTTCTTTTTAAAGATTTTATTTATTTATTTGACAGACAGAGATCACAAGTAGACAGAGAGGCAGGCAGAGAGAGGAGGAAGCAGTCTCCTTGCTGAGCAGAGAGCCCGATATGAGGCTTGATCCCAGGACCCTGGGATCATGACCTGAGCCAAAGGCAGAGGCTTTCACCCACTGAGCCACCCAGGCATCCCCTGTAATAAATCTTTAATTGAATTATTTCCATACATATATCTGTGTTTTTCTTTTTATTTTCTGTTTTTTTTTCTTTTTTTTTTTTTTTAATATACAGATAGATATAAGATTCAAGGTAATCCTCTTTCCCTAATCAATACTACCCCCATATATAAACCAGGTTTAATCTCCCTTTACCTCTGGAAAGTTGAGTCCTTTAACAAAGATATCAAGATACACACAGAAAGAATCAAAATAACCTTCCTTGCCCACATTGAGGATTTATAACCACCCTCCCATCTTTTTCTTCTATCAGTGTTTCTGTGTATTTGTTTTTGTTCTGGTATTATATAAATCTTATACTTGGGGTATGTTTTCGCTGGGTTATTTTTTTTTTTCTTTTCTCTTGTCATTAACTTTTGTCAGTCTTTTGTTTGTCCATTTTTGTTTATATACCTTATGAATCTTACCGTTGGGGCTCATTCTGGGTGGTCTTCTCTCTCACGCACGCACGCACGCACGCTCTCTTTTTTCCCCCCCTATATCTCTCTTTCTCTCTCTCTCTTTTTTTTCTTTTTTCTTTCTTTTTGGTGGTGACTTCTGATTGCTCAGAAGGGTTCCAGGGTGTACCTTGCCTGGATTGCTATTGATATATTCAACTACACATCCCCTCAACCACCTCTCACCAAAATGACTAGGAGGAACAACACCTAGCAGAGGAAAAATTCAGAGATTGTGCCCTCTCCATCAGAGCTATTGGATATGGATGTAAACAGTATGTCAGAGAGTGAATTCAGGGTAGCAATTATCCAGGCAATGGCTAGGTTGAAGGAAACCATTAGAGACAACATGGAATCAATTAGGGCAGAAGTGAAAGCTGCCTGGGGAGAAGTTGAAAATGTTATCAATGAGATCCAATCTAATCTAAATACACTAACAGCTAGGGTAACTGAGACAGAAGATAGAATTAGTGATCTAGAGGACAAACTGAAAGATAAAAAGGATCAGAAGGAGGCTTGGAAAAAACAACTTAGAAGCCATGGAAACACAATTGGGGAAATAAATGATGCCATGAAATATTCCAACATCAGAATTATTGGGATCTCTGAGGGGGAAGAGAAAGAAGGAAGGCAAGAGGATATAGTTGAACAAATGCTCCATGAAAATTTTTCCAATCTGGGGAATGGAACCAGTGTTTGTGTCCTAGAGGCAGAAAGAATACCCACCAAGATCAGTGAGTCTAGAAAGACCTTGAGACACTTGATTGTGAGACTGAAGAATCATAATTTTAGACAAGAGCTTCTAAGGGCAGCTAGGGGGAAGAGATTCCTTACGTACAGAGGAAGGTTTATCAGAATAATGTCAGACCTCTCCACAGAAACCTGGCAAACCAGGAAGGGCTGGCAGGACATATTCAGGGCACTAAATGAGAAGAACATGCAGCCAAGAATACTTTATCCAGCAAGGCTGACATTCCAAATGGATGGAGAGATAAAGAGCTCCCAAGACCAACAAGGTTTAAAAGACTATGTGACCACCAAGCTGGCACTACAAGATATATTCAGGGGAGTTCAAAAAGAGTCATATTAATATGAGTACATTAAGAGTAGGGGATGTGAACATGCCATTCTCAGCAATAGACAGATCATCCAAGCAGAAAATCAATAAAGAAACAAGAGCATTAAATGACACATTGGACCAGATGGACCTCATAGATATATACAGAACATTCCACCTTAAAACAAAAAAGTACTCATTCTTCTCAAGTGCACATGGAACTTTCACCAGAATAGATTGCATACTGGGTCACATATCAGGGGTCAACCGATACCAAAAGATAAAGTTTATTCCCTGCATATTCTCAGACCACAATGTTTTGAAACTGGAACTCAACCACAAGAAAAATTTGGAAAGAACTCAAACACTTGGAAGCTAAAGACCACCCTACTTAAGAATGTTTGGATCAACCAGGAAATCAAAGAAGAACCTAAACAACTCATGGAAACCAATAAGAATGAAGACACTTCAGTCCAAAACCTGTGGGATATGGCAAAGACAGTCCTAAGGGCAAAATACATAGCCATCCAAGCCTCTCTCTCTCAAAAAAAGAGAAAAATCCAGAATACACCAACTCTCTTTGCACCTTAAGGAACTGGAAGACCAACAGCAAATTAAGCCAACCCCACACACAAGAAGAGAAATAATCAAGATTAGAGCAGAGATCAATAAGATAGAAACTAGATATACAGTCGAACACATCAACAAAACTAGAAGCTGTTTTTTTTTGAAAGAATCAATAAGATCAATAAACCATTGGCCAAACTAATCCAAAAGAAGAGAGAAAGGAAAATAATTAATAAAATTATGAGTGAGAAGAGAGAGATCATGACTAACACCAAGGAAATAGAAACAATCTTCAGAAATTATTATCAACAGTTATAAGCAAATAAGTTAAGCAACCTAGAAGAAATGGGTGCATTCCTGGAAACCTATAAACTTCCAAGACTGAATCAGGAAGAAATTGACAACCTGAATAGACCAATATCTATTAACGAGATTGAAGCAGTGATCAAAAAGCTCCCCAAAAACAAGAGCCCAGGAATGACAGATTCCCTGGAGAATTCTACCAAACATTCAAAGAAGAAATAGTACCTATTCTCCTGAAGCTATTTCAAAAAATAGAAAGAGAAAGAAAACTTCCAGACTCTTTTTATGAAGCCAGCATTACCCTGATCCCCAAACCAGGCAATGACCCCACCAAAAAGGAGAATTTCAGACCAATATTGCTGATGAATATGGATGCCAAGATTCTCAAAAAGATCCTAGCTAATGGGATCCAACAGTACATTTAAAAGATTATCCAGTAGGGATTTATGCCTGGGATGCGAAAGTGGTTCAACATTCGCAAATCAATCAGTATGATAGAGCAAATCAGTAAAAGAAGAGAGAACACAGGGTTCTCTCAATTGATGCAGAAAAAGCATCCATTCTTGATGAAAATGATACGTCATCCATTCTTGATTAAAATGCTTCAAAGTACAGGGGCAGATGGAACATTCCTTAACTTCATAAAATATATCTATGTAAAACCCACAGCAAATATCATCTTCAATGGGGAAAAGCTGACAGCCTTCCCTTTAAGATCAGGAACGCAACAAGGATGCCCACTCTCAGCACTGTTGTTCAACATAGTACTAGAACTCCTAGCAACAGCAATCAGACAACAAAAAGAAATAAAAGGTATTCAAATTGGCAAAGACAAAATCAAACTCTCTCTCTTCACAGATGACATGATAATCTATAAAAAAACCCAAAAGACTCCATCCCCAAACTACTAGAATTCATATAGCAATTCAGTAATGTGGGAGGATACAAAATCAATGTACAGAAATAAGTTGCTTTCTTATACACTAACAATGAAAATATAGAAAGAGAAATGAGAGGATAAATTCCATTTACTATAGCACCAAGACCCATAAGATACCTAGGAATAAACCTAACCAAAGAGGTAAAGATCTGCACTTGAGGAACTACAGAACACTCATGAAAGAAATTGAAGAAGACACAAAAAGATGGAAGACCATTCCATGCTCATGGATTGGAAGAATAAACATTGTTAAAATGTCTATATTTCCTATAGCAATCTATAATTTCAATGCCATCCTGATAAAAATTCACCGACATTTTTCAAAGAGCTGGAACAAACAATCCTAAAATTTGTATGGAACCAGAAAAGACCCCGAATTGCTAAGGAGATGTTGAAAAAGAAAAACAAAACTGGAGGCATCATGTTGCCTGATTTCAAGCTTTACTACAAAGCTGTGATCACCAAGACAGCATGCTACTGGAAAAACAAACAAACAAACAAACAAACAAAAAAACCATAGACCAGTGAAACAGAGTAGAGAGTCCAGGTATGGACCTGCAACCCTATGGTCAACTAACCTTCGACAAATCAGGAAAAAATATAGTGGAAAAAAGACAGTCTCTTCATACATGGTCTGGGGAAATTGGACAGCTGTGTATGGAAGAATGAAACTTGACCATTCTCTTACACCATACACAAAGATAAACTTGAAATGGATAGAAGACCTCAAGGTGAGGCAGGAATCTATCAAAATCCTAGAGGAGAACATAGGCAGTAACCTCTTCAACATTGGCCACAAAAACTTCTTCCAAGATATATCTCCAAAGGCAAAGGAAACAAAAGCAAAAATGAACTTTTGGGACTTCATCAAGATCAAAAGCTTCTGCACTGCAAAGGAAATAGTCAACAAAACAAAGAGGCAACCCACCGAATGGGAGAAGATATTCACAAATGACACTACAGACAAAGGACTGATAGCCACGATCTATAATGAACTCCTCAAACTCAACACCCAAAAAACAGATAATCATGTCAAAAAATGGGCAGAAGACATCAAAAGACACTTCTCCAAAGAAGACATACAAATGGCTATCAGACACATGAAAAAAATGTTCATCATCATTAGCCATCAGAGAGAATCAAATCAAAACTACATTGAGACACCACCTTACACCAGTTAGAATGGCCAAAATTAACAAGAAAGGAAACAAATTTTGTAGAGGATGTGGAGAAAGGGGAACCCTCTTACACTCTTGGTCGGAATGCAACTTGGTGCAGCCACTTAGGAATACAGTGTGGAGATTCCTTAAAAATTTAAAAATAAAGCTACATTATGACCTTGCAATTACACTACTGGGTATTTACCCCAAAAATACAGATGTAGTGAGAAGAAATGCCATCTGTATCCCAATGTTCATAGCAACAATGGCTACAGTTGCCAAACTGTGGAAAGAGCCAAGATGCCCTTCAACGGACAAATGGATAGATAAGATATGGTCCATATATACAATGGAGTATTAGTCCATCTGGTCCAATGCGTCATTCAAAGTTCTTGTTTCTTTACTGATTTTCTGCTTGGATGATCTGTCTATTACTGAGAGTGACATGTTAAGATCCCCTACTATTAATGTATTCATATTGATATGACTCTTTATTTTGATTAACAGTTGGCTTATGTAGTTGGCTGCTCCCATATTGGGGGCATAAATATTTACAACTGTTAGGTCTTCTTGGTGGATAGAAACTTTAAGAATGATTTAGTGTCCTTCTTTATCTCTGACTACAGTCTTTAGTTTAAAATCTAATTTATCTGATATGAGAATCCCTAACCTAGCTTTCTTCTGAGGCCCTTTGGCATGAAAGATGCTTCTCCATCCCTTCACTTCCAGTGTGGATGTATCTTAGGTTCCAAATGGGTCTCTTGTAGACAGCATATGAACAGGTCCTTTCATTTTATCCAGTCTGCAATCCTGTGCCATTTTATGGGAGCATTTAGGCCATTCACATTGAGTGATTCTTGAAAGATATGTATTTTATTGACATTATGTTACCTGTGAATTCCTTCTTTATATAGATTGTCTCTGTAAATTTATGTTCTATGTCACTCTTGGGTTCTTTCTTCTTTTATAAAACCTCCCCTTAATATTTCTTGTAGTGCCAGCTTGGTGGTCACATGGTCTTTTAAACCTTGTTGGTCTTGGGAGCTCTTTATCTCTCCATCCATTTGGAATGTCAGCCTTGCTGGATAAAGTATTCTTGGCTGCATGTTCTTCTCATTTAGTGCCCTGAATATGTCCTGCCAGCCCTTCCTGGTTTGCCAGGTTTCTGTGGAGAGGTCTGACATTATTCTGATAAGCCTTCCTCTGTACGTAAGGAATCTCTTCCCCCTAGCTACCCTTAGAAGCTCTTGTCTAAAATTATGATATGTGAGTCTCACAATTAAATACCTTGAGGTCTTTATAGATTCATTGATCTTGGTGGGTATTCTTTCTGCCTCTAGGACATGAACACTTGTTTCATTCCTCGGACTGGAAAACTTTTCATCCAGAATTTGTTCAACTGTATCTTCTAGTCTTCTCTCTTTTTCTACCCCCTCAGGGATCTCAGTAATTCTGACTTGAAACATTTCATGGCATCACTAATTTCCCTAATTCTGTTTTCATGGCTTCTAAGCTATTTGTTCCATACCTTCTCCTTGTCCTTTTTCTCTATCATTTTGTCCTCTAGATCATTAATTTTATCTTTTGCCTTGGTTACCCTAGCTGTTAGGGTATTTAGATTAGATTGGATCTCAGTGATAGCATTTTTTTTAAGATTTATTTATTTAACACACAGAGAGAGAGAGAGAGATCACAAGTAGGCAGAGAGGCAGGAAGAGAAAGGGGGGGAAGCAGGCTCTCTGCTAAGCAGAAAGCCGAATGTGGGGCTCGATCCCAGGACCCTGGGATCATGACCTGAGCCGAAGGCAGAGGCTTAACCCACTGAGCATCCCAGGCGCCCCCCATTGATAGCATTTTTAACTAGAGATTCTATGTTGTCACTAATAGTTTTCTCCAATGTAGCCATTGCCTAGATAATTGTTACCCTGAATTCACTTTCCAACATACTGTTTATTTCCATATCCAATAGGTCTGATGGAGAGGGCACAGTCTCTGAATTTTTCCTCTGTTGGGTGTTCCTCCTCCTAGTCATTTTGATGAGAGGTGGTTAAGGGGATGTGTAGCTGAATATATCAGCCACCAATTCAGGCAAGATGACCCCTGGGACATTTCGGAGCAATTGGAAGTCACCACGAAAAAGAAAGAAAAAAGAAAAAGAGAGAGAGAGAGAGAACTTAGCCAGAATGAGCCCAAAAGTAAGATTTATAAGGTATACAAACAAAAATGGACAAACAAGAAGACTGACAAAAGTAAATGACAACAAAAATAAAACAGAACCCAGCCAAAATGAACCCCAAAGATAAGATTTATATAATACCAGAACAAAAACAAATATACAGAAACACTAACAGAAGAAGATGTTGGGAGGGTGGTTATAAATCCTCAATATGGGCAAAGAAGGTTATTTTGGTTCTCCCTGGTATATCTTGAATATCTTTGTTAAAGGACTCAACTTTCCAGAGATAAAGGGAGATTAAACCTTTTTTATATATGGGGGTAGTATTGATTAGGGAAAGAGGATTACCTTCAATCTTATATCTGTATGTATATTTTTAAAAATAGAAAAGAAAGTTAAAAAACAGATTAAAAAAAGATTATTATGGAATATGTTGTATAAACCTCTAGTTGTAGTGGTAGGTAGGTTAAAAAAAATTAGCAAGAACAAAAACCATGAGAATGAATTAAAAATAAAAAGTTGTTTCTATGAAATATACAGGTTTTAGGACAATACTGTGAGTGTAATATATTGCTTTCCCCTGATGCTGGGGTTTTTCAGTTTTATGGGGACCCTGCAGCAGTTGTCCTCTCATTCTTTTGGCTTGCCTTCTGGGGGAGGGGCCTGCTGCATTGTTTTTCAGTCAGTCTTGCTTGGGTTGATTTGTCCTGCCCCCTATAAAGGGGCTGGGTCCTGTGGAAACTGGTTTTTCAGGCTTTTGTTCTCTAGAGGTTTTTGTTCTTTGCAGCTTTTTGAGGCTTTTCTGAGGTTTAGTGGAAAGCAAACTGCACCTGGACCTCTGTTTCGTGAGAAGCCTCAGTCTGCTCCCCTCTGGGTGGTCCAGAACACACAGGCTCCCCATCTGCAAACTCTGCTGAAAAGTGCAGCCTCCCACAGGTGGTATGTGCCCCCAGCCACCCGCTCAGTGGTTGCCTGACTTGCCCACTTGTCTCTGTACCCCTGTGCCACTAAAACCATAAGCAATATTGGTCCAGTGAGCCTGCTTCCGTTGACTGCCTTTGACGGGACTGCTCTCTGGGGTCCAGGCCCACGAGGTTACGCTCAGTTCCCATGGTTGCACAAGTTGCAAAAGGCTACCACTAAGGGATCCTGACCAGAGATTGTGCAGGGTTCTCCAAGTTGTTGGCAGGGAGCCTCCAGACCCTCCACCTGTGGCAGGAGGCCGGGGTCCTAAAGAGCACGGGCTGGCACCCACACCAAGCTCTCTCATGCGCAGGCGGGAGTATGCTCAGAGCCTACGGTCATGCAGGGTGTGCAAAGTGCAGGAGGCTGTAGAGTTAGAGAGCCACCAGCTAGCACCCACACCAGAAGCTCTCCCGTGTGGGCGGGTGTGCACCCAGCTGAGCAGTGGTGCGAGCAGAGGCTGGGGGCTCAGAGACCAGGGACGCTCTGCCACATTCTGGCATGGGTGGTCGCTGGCGGTGGCCATCCTGGGTCTGTGGGCTTAGACCCATGCCCATGACCACCCAATTCCACAAGTTACCCCTTAAGCTCTTTTGCTCTTTTTGAATGCCTTCAACCAGACTCAAAGCTAATGCTGGTCCCCAACCACAGGGCACTTTGTTATTGAGGTATTACTATCCAATGGGTCACTTCTGCTGGATCCCTCCCCCTTCTGTTTATCCTCTGATATCCATCCTAGCATTCCCCCTCTGCTTTACCTTTCCACTGATGTTTTCTGGCCCCATAGAGATCCAGGAATGTATAATCTTACATTTCAGTCTGATTTCATTGGTGTTCAGAGTGTTCTGGTAGATACTTAACAATAGGGTCTCTCACTTCTCTGCCATCTTGCCCCCCTATGCTCCAGTTATAAATTTTAATTCAGGGTTTGTTTTTTTTTTTGGCACCTTGTACTACCCAATATTATCTTTGACATAGTCTGTTGAAAGAGAAGAAGTGAGTCAATCTGGTTTCTTTTAGTGGTTATATTTTTAAAACATGAGGAAGTGTTTAGAATAAGAAATTAACATAGAAAATAAAATTTGTAGACTGGTTCTGAATTTTATTTTATCTTTTTAGAGATTTTATTTATTTATTTGATACAGAGAGAGACATCAAGAGAGGGAACACAGCAGGGGGAATGGGAGAGGGAGAAGCAGATTTCCCACTGAGCAGGGAGTCCCATAGGGAGCTCAGTCCAGGACCCTGGGATCATGACCTGAGCTGAAGGCAGATGTTTAATGACTGAGCCACCTAGGGACCCCTGGTTCTGAATTTTAAACTATTTCTTCATTTCTATGAATATAATATAGGAATTATATTAATATTTATAATGTAGTTTCAGTTGATGTCATCCAGTAATACTTCCCAAATTGGATATGAATTTTTACTTAGAGGGAGTTATTCAGAGTATGTAGATGTGCTCTGCACATAGCTGAAATAAAGTCTTTTTAAAGTCAATGTGTCAAGGTGGTACCAACATGTATTTTAGAAAGCGGGTAAAAATTGATTAGCTTTCCCTTTTTAATGGATTTATCATGTAACCAAACTATTGGTTTGAGCTTATATGTGGCAGTTACCTTCCTATCAGTATAGGAATAATATGCTAATATTTGAATTTAATCACTGGGTTGTTGTTGGTTTTTTTTTCCTGATTTCCTATCCAATACTAAAGTACAGAGAAATAAAAATAATTTTTTCTGATTTCTTATCCAATACTTTTTTATTTTTTTTCTTATTTCCAATCCAATACTAATTTTTTTCTTGATTTCCTATCCAATGCTAAAGCACAGAGAAATAAAAATACATAAATAAATGTTTTTCTTTAGTTTAAAATTTTGTCAAGTTTACACAAAACATGCTATATTATATGTAGTAGGAGAAAAAAAATATCAGTTAACCTATCAAAAGGAAAGTAGCCTCCAAGCTAAGGTATGTTTGAATTCTTCCTCCATATTAGTAATAGCAAGCTGTCCTTCATGTCAAGGATTCATCAGACAAATGATACATGCCTGATATTTGGTGAATTTGACATTTAGAAAGGGAAAAAAATAGAGGTCTTAGGGTCTTGCTCTAGTTTCTAGGATTGAAATAACATGCACAAACATATCCATCCCCTGACTAACCATAGCTTGTTATTAACTAGATAGTGTATAGATGAAACATTGGTTACATTGTGAGGAGCCAGATGAAATGTATGATAGAAAAGCCAAGAACAATAATCCATGTTAATCTATATCTCTTTTCGATCTTCATCTCATGTTTTAACATTGTAAGAGAAAAGAACATTGTTTTCTAAAGTAAAGTACTTAATCATTAGTGATATGTCCCATGTAAAAAATTAATCTACATATATATAAGATTACGTATATAATCTTGTCATAACATCCCAATATGCTAATGTGAGTATCTCATCCTACTGCAGGTAATAAAAAACTCACCCTCCATCTTACCATTTTACAAGAGGATCTAAAATTTAAAAAAATAAAATATCTACTTAGAAGTCACATAGAGAAATGTGTGGTCTATTGAGAGAGATAGGATAAGTGATGAGCTTTAAAATAATTAGGAGGGGTAACCCAAACTCAGAGGGAAGGCCTGGGGAGTAAGGGACAATTAGGAGCCAAAGTGAAGGTGAAGATGCTGAGCCAGAACCTAGAAAACTATGTCTGCAAAACCAAGCTGGACTTAAAAAGAGTTCCAAGAAACTATGATCCTAACGTACATCTTTTTGGGGTCCCACAAGAATACTTATGAAGTTTAAATACTATCAAACTGGAATGGATATTTGAAAAATCATTCCTTACTTCTCTGGATGGTCACCAAGATTGAGTCAATTGCTTGGCAAAGCATCCAAAGATCCTGGCTACTGTCCTTTCTGGGACATGTGATGGGGAGGTTAGAATTTGGAACTTAACTAAATGAAAATATATCCATACAATACAAGCACATGGAGGTTTTGTGCGAGGAATATGTACTTGCTTTTGTGGGACTTCTTTTTTTACTATTGGTGATGATAAAATTGTAAAGAAGTAGAAAATGGATGGACCAGCCTATGGAGAAAAGAAGGAACCATTGCATACAATATTGAGAAAGACAGTGTATATGGGAATTGATCATCACTGGAAAGAAGCTGTTTTTGCCACATGTGGACGGCAGGTAGCCATTTGGGATGAACAAAGAACAAGTCCTATATGTTCAATGACCTGGATATTCGACAGTATATAAGTAGTGTCAAATTTAACCTGATTGAGACATTTCTCTTGGGAAGTTGTGCTTCTAACAGGAACATAGTACTATATGATATGAGGCAAGCTACTATCCTGAAAAAAGTAATCTTAAATATGAGAACAAATGCAATTTGTTGGAACCTTAGGAAGCTTTCATTTTTACTGCAGCAAATGAAGATTACAACTTGTATACTTTTGATATGCATTCACTGGACGCTCTGTAATGGTACATATGATCAGATATCTGCAGTGCTTAATGTGGATTACTCTCCCATTGGGAAAGAGTTTGTGTCTACTAGTTTTGATAAATCTATTTGTATCTTTCCTGTGAACAAAAGTAGAAGCAGGGAAGTCTATCACACAAAATGAATGCAACATGTATCTGGGTAAATTGGACTTCCGACAGCAAATATATTATGTGTGGATCTGAAGAAATGAACATTCGTCTATGGAAAGCTAATGCTTTTGAAAACTTGGGTGTGCTTATACCATGAGAAAAAGCAGCTAAAGATTATAACCAGAAGTTGAAGGGAGAAATTTCAACATTAACCTCATATAAAATGCATTGCTTATCACTGGCATCTACCAAAATCCATATACAGCCAGATCCAAGAACAGCACATGATGAAAGAAGCTTGCCAACTGAAGGAGGTGAAATGTCTCAAACATAGGAAGCCTGGATCTGTGCCAATTTTATCAGAGAAGAAGAAACACATAGTCACAGTTGTGAAATAATACTTGGTATTCCTACTAATCCTGATGTATAATCATTTGCTACATTATTTTTTGTATTTTTATTAACATATAATGCATTATTTGTTTCAGGGGTACAGGTCTGTGAATCATCAGTCTTATACAATTCACAGCGCTCACCATAGCACATACCCTTCTCAGTGTTCATAATTGAGCCACCCTATCCCTCATTGCCAAACCCCAACAACCTTGTTTGTTTCTTGAGATTAAGAGTCTCTAATGGTTTGTCTCCCTCCTCAGTCCCATCATGTTTCATTTTTTTCCCTCCCTACCTACCATGAGCTCCCACCCTGCCTCTCAAATTCCTCATAACAGAGAGAGCATATGATAATTGTCTTTCTCTGATTGACTCATTTCACTTAGCATAATACCCTCTGCTTCCAATTGCATCATTGCAAATGGAAAGATTTCAGGGTTTTTTGATGGCTGCATAGTATTCCATTGTAGATATATACACATCTTCTTTATCCATTCATCTGTTGATGGACATCTAGGTTCTTTCCATAGTTTGGCTATTGTGGACATTGCTGCTATAAACATTTGGGCGCACATGCTCCTTCAGATCACTACATTTGTATCTTTAGGATAAATACCCAATAATGTAATTGCTGGGTCATAGGGAAGCTCTATTTTCAACTTTTTGAGGATCCTTCATACTGTTTTCCAGAGTGTCTACACCAGCTTACATTCCAACCAACAGTGTAGGAGGGTTCCCCTTTCTCTGCATCCTCGCCAACATCTGTTGTTCCCTGATTGTTAATTTTAGCCATTCTGACTGGTGTGAGATGGTATCCCACTGTGGTTTTGATTGGTATTTTCCTGATGTCAAGTGACATGGAGCACTTTTTCATGTGTCCATTGCCCATCTGGATGCCTTCTTAGCAGAAATGTCTGTTCATGTCTTCTGCCCACTTCTTGATTGGATTATTTCTTTTTGGGGTTTTGATTTTGAGAAGTTCATTATAGATTTTGGATTCTAGCCCTTTATCTGTTATGTCATTTGCAAATATCTTCTCCCATTCTGTCAGTTGTCTTTTGGTTTTGTTGACTGTTTCCTTTCCTGTGCAAAAACTTAGATCTTGATGAAGCCCCAATAGTTTATTTTTGTCCTTGCTTCCCTTGCCTTTGGCGATGTTTCTAGGAAGAATTTGCTGTGGCTGAGGTTGAAGAGGTTGCTGCCTATGTTCTCCTCAAGGATTTTGATGGATTCCTGTTTCACATCGAGGTCTTTCATCTATTTTGAGTTTCTTTTTGTGTGTTATATAAGGAAATGGTCCAGTTTCATTCTTCTGCATGTGGCTGTCCAATGTTCCCAACACCATTTGTTGAAGAGACTGTCTTTTTTCCATTGGACATTCTTTCCTGTTTTGTCAGAGATTAGTTTACCATAGAGTTGAGGGTCTATTTCTGGGCTCTCTACTCTGTTCCATAGATCTATGTGTCTGTTTTTGTGCCAGTATCATACTGTCTTGATGATGACAGCTTTATAACAGGGGTTGAAGTCTGGAATTGCAATGCCACCAATTTTGGTTTTCTTTTTCAACATTGCTCTGGCTGTTTGGGGTCATGTCTTGTTCCATATAAATTTTAGGATTATTTGTTCCATTTATTTGAAAAGGAAATGATGGCACTTTGATAGGGATTGCATTAGATTCCTCTAGGTAACATAGACATTTTCACAATATTTGTTCTTCCAATCCATGAGCATGAGACGTTTTCCATTTCTTTGTGTCTTCCTGAATTTCTTTAATGAGTACTTCATAATTTTCTGAGTACAGATTCATTGGCTGTTTGGTTCGGTTTATTCCTGGGTATATTATGGTTTTGGGTGCTATTATAAAAGGACAGACTCTTTAATTTCTCTTTCTTCTGTCTTGCTGTTGGTGTATAGAAATGCAACTGATTTATGTGCATTGATTTTATATCCTGACACTTTGCTGAATTCCTGTATGAGTTCTAGCAGTTTTGGAGTGGAGTCTTTTGGATTTTCCAGATAAAGCATCATATCATCTGCAGAGAGTGAGAGTTTGACCTCTTCTTTGCCAATTCAGATGTCTTTAATTTCTTTTTGTTGTCTGATTGCTGAGGCTAGGACTTCTAGTACTATGTTGAATAGCAGTGGTGATAGTGGACAGCTCTGCTGTGTTCCTGACCTTAGCGGAAAAGCTCTCAGTTTTTCCCCATTGAGAATGATATTTGTTGTGGGTTTTTCATAGATGGCTTTGATGATATTGAGGTATGTACCCTCTACACTTTGAAGAGTTTTGATCAAGAAATGCTGTACTTTGTCAAATGCTTATTCAGCATCTATTGAGAGTATCATATGGTTCTTTCTTTTATTAATGTATTGTATCACATTGCTTGATTTGTGGATGTTGAACCAACCTCGCAGCCCAGGAATGAATCCCACTTGGTTGTGGTGAATAATTATTTTAATGTATTGTTGGATCCTATTGGCTAGTATTTTGGTGAGAATTTTTGCATCCATGTTCATCTAGGATATTGGTCTGTAAGTCTCCTTTTTGATGGGGTCTTTGTCTGGTTTTGGGATCAAGGTAATGCTGGTCTCATAAAATGAGTTTGGAAGTTTTCTTTCCATTTCTATTTTTTGAAACAGTTTCAGGAGAATAGGTATTAATTCTTCTTTAAATGTTTGGTAGTATTCCCCTGGGAAGCAGTCTGGCCCTGGGGTCTTGTTTGTTGGGAGATTTTTGATGACTGTTTCAATCTCCTTACTGGTTATGGGTCTATTCAGATTTTCTATTTCTTCCTGGTTCAGTATTGGTAGTTTATTCATCTCTAAGAATGCATCCATTTCTTCCAGATTGTCAAATTTGCTGGTGTATAGTTGCTCATAATATGATCTTATAATTGTTTGTATTTCTTTTGTGTTGGTTGTGATTTCTCCACTTTCATTCATGATTTTATTAATCCGGGTCCTTTCTCCTTTCTTTTTGTTAAGTTTGGCCAGGGAGTTATCAATCTTATTAATTCTTTCAAAGTACTGGCTCCCAAATTTGTTCTACTCTTCTTTTGGTTTCTATTTCATTGATTTCTGCTCTTATCTTTTTTATTTCTCTTCTCTTACTGGGTTTAGGCTTTCTTTGCTGCTTTCTTCAGCTCCTTTATGTGTCATGTTAGGTTGTGTACTTGAGACCTTTCTTGTTTCTTGAGAAAGGCTTGTTTGGCTGGATACTTTCCTCTCAGGACTACCTTTGCTGTGTCCCAAAGATTTTGCACAATTGTGTTTTCATTTTCATGTATTTCCATTATTTTTTAAAATTCTTCTTTAATGTCCTAGTTGATCCATTTATTCTTAAGTAGGATGTTCTTTAGCCTCCATGTACTGGAGTTCTTTCCAACTTTTCTCTTGTGGTTGAGTTCTAGTTTTGAAGCATTGTGGTCTGAAAATATGCAGGGAGTGATCCCAATCTTTTGGTACTGGTTGAGACCTCATTTGTGACCCAGGATGTGATCTATTTTGGAGAATGTTCCATGTGCACTAGAATAAAATATGTGTTTGTTGCCTTAGGTTGGAATGCTCTGTATATATCTGTGAAGTTCATCTGGTCTAGCATGTCATTCAAAGCCCTTGTTTTCTTGTTGATCTTCTGCTTAGATGATCTGTCCATTGCTGTGAGCTGGATGTTAAAGTCCCCTATGATTATTGTCGATATGTTTCTTTGATTTTGTTATTAATTGGTTTATATAATTGGCTGCTCCCATGTTAGGGGCATACATATTTAAAATTGTTAGATCTTCTTGTCAGACAGACCATTTAAGTATAATATAGTGTCCTTCCTCATCTCTTGTTATACTCTTTGGCTTAAAATCTAACTTATCTGGGGGCACCTGAGTGGCTCAGTGGGTTAAAGCCTCTGCCTTCAGCTCAGGTCATGATCCCAGGGTCCTGGGATCAAGCCCCGCATGGGGCTCCCTGCTCAGCAGGGAGCCTGCTTCCCCCTCTCTCTCTGTCTGCCTCTCTGCCTACCTGTGATCTCTGTCTATCAAATAAATAAATAAAATCTTTAAAAAGAATCTAGTTTATCTGATATAAGGATTGACACCCCAGGTTTCATTTGATGTCCATTCACATGGTAAATTATTTTCCACCCCCTCACTTTAAATCTGGAGGTGTCTTTGGATCTAAAATGAGTGTCTTGCAGATAGCATATTGATGTCTTTTTTTTTTTTAATCATTTAAATAACTTGTGTCTTTCATTTGGAGCATTTATCCCATTTATACTCAGGATAACTATTGGAAGATATTAATTCAGTGCCATTGTATTGCCTGTAAGGTGACTGTTACTGTATATTGTCTCCGTTCCTTTCTTGTCTGTTATGTTTAGGCTTTCTCTTTACTTAGAGGACCCCCTTCAATATTTCCTGTAGGGCTGGTTTGGTGTTTGCAAATTCTTTTAGATTTTATTTTTCCTGGAGCCTTTTTATCTCCCTTATTTTCAATGAGAGCCTAGCTGGATATAGTATTCTTGGATGCATATTTTTCTTGTTTAGTGCTCTGTACATATCATGACAGTCCTTTCTGGCCTGCCAGATCTCTGTGGATATGTCTGCTGTCAATCTAATATTTCTACCATTGTATGTTACAAACCTCTTGTCCCAAGCTGCTTTCAGGATTTTTTCTTTGCCACTCAGACTTGTAAGTTTTACTATTAGATGATGGGTAGTTGGCCTATTTTTATTAGTTTTGAGGGGGTTCTCTGTGCATCCTGGATTTTGATGCTTATTCCCTTCCCCAAATTAGGGGAATTCTCTGCTATTATTTGCTCCAATATACCTCCTGCCCCTTTCTCCCTTTCTTCTTCTTCCAGGATCCCAATTATTCTAATATTATTTCATTTTATGGTATCACTTGTCTCTCAAATTCTCCCCTCATGGTCCAGTAGTTGCTTATCTCTCTTTTTCTCAGCTTCTTTAATCTCCAGCCTTTGGTCTTCTAAATCACTAATTCTCTCTTCTGCTTCATTTATCCTAACAGTTAGCACCTCTATTTTTTATTGCACCTCATTGATAGCTTTTTTTAAAAATTTCAACTTGGTTAGATATTAGTTCTTTTATTTCTCCAGAAAGGGATTTTATTTCTCCAGAAAGAGATTAGTATCTTCCATGCCTTTTTTGATCCCAGCTAGCACCTTGATGATCATCATTTTGAACTCTAGTTCTGACGTAACTAATGTCCATATTGATTAGGTCCCTAACCGATGGTACTGCCACTTGTTCTTTTTTTGAGGTGAGATTTTCTGCCTTGTCATTTTATCCAGATAAGAATAGATGAATGAGAGAACAAAATAACTAAAAACATAGCAATGACCCCATAAAAATACACAGTAACCAAATTGAAAGAGACCCGAAACCAGGGGGAGAAGAAAAGAGGGGGGAAAAAAAAAAGAAAAAATATATGTATAATAAAAGAGAGCCAGATGCTTGATTTGGGGTGTATTTTGTTCTGTTAGAAGACACTGTCTTCAAAAATTTTAAAGAAAGAAAAACTTACAAATATACAAAAATAAGGATAAACACAGTGAAGGGATGGAATATGACTGTAAAAATGAAAATTTAAAAAAATATTCTGAAAAGGAATTTATAAAAGTTGTTGAAAAAAAGGGAAATAAGAGGAAATAATGTGATCAGGCTGGAGACTAGAACAAAGCCATGTGCTAGATTTAGGGTATATTTTGATCTGTTAGAAGAAACTGTATCCCAAATCTTTAAAGAAAGAAAAACCTATATGTATACAAAAATAAGGTTAAATACAATAAAGGGATAGAATATAACAATGAAACCTTAAAAAGATTTTTTAAAAAGGTATTGATAAGATAAAACAGTTAAAAATGTTAAAATAGGAAAGAGGAAAATTTTAGAAAATAGAATTTAAAAAAAGATTTAAAAAGATTTAACTTTGAAAGACTGAAGAATCATGGGGAAAAAATCATGAATTCTATATGTGGTATTCCTATAGCTCTGAAGTTTTGCAGTTCTCATTGATTGGTGAACTTGGTCTTGGCAGGATGTTCTTGTTGATCTTCTAGGGGAAGGGCCTGTTGCAGTGAATCTCAAATGTCTTTGCCCGAGGGGGAATTGCACCACCCTTGCTAGGGGCCAGGCTAAGTAATCTGTTCAGTTTTGCTCTTAGGAGCTTTTGTTCCATGAATGCTTTCATACACCTTTGGAGGCGGAGAATAAAGATGGTGGCTTCCCAATATCCGGCTGCTGTGTAGAAGCTGAGGGCTCAGGGCTGCACTCCTCAGTGCACCCTCAGAAAAAAGCAGTCAATCCCTCCAGTCTTCCTGGTCTCTGGCCGTGCTCCATGCTCAGCCAGCCTGTTGCCAGCATTTCTATCTCTGGTGCACGGCCTGTTCAGAGTCTCTAAACCCAGCCAATCCCTGTAACATGCTCCCCTGCCACTCCTCCCAGAGGAGGAAGGTGAGTCTCCCTAGATCTGCCACTTGTGGGTTCCCTGCTGGAAGAAGAATGGCCTGATTGTGCCTTGGATCATGGCTTACGGTAACTATGAGCTGAGAGTCTATCTCCTCAGCTGGCTTCCCCACTCTGATACCTGGCAGCTCTACCACACTCAGACACCCCTGGTCTTTTTGTGACCCCATGGGTCCTGTGACCACACTGTCTCAAAAAGTGTTCCACCCCCTGCTTAGCCTCTGGAGTGACATCCCCCAGTGGATCAGACTTCTAAAAGTTCCACTACTCTACCTCTTGCCAGGAGTTCGCCCCTGCCCCCATTGGTGTATCCTCCTCTGTATTGCCTTGGATTCACTTCTCTGCACTTCCTACTTTCCAAAAAGTCATCAGTTTCTTGTTCTCTTCAATCTCCTATTGAGTTTGTAGGTGTTCAGAATCCTTTGATAACTATTTATCTGAACTCCAGGGACCCTATGATATTTATGCCTCCTATTCCTCTGCAATCTTTCTAATCCCCTATTTGTTGTATTTTGATGTGTGGACTTTGCAAATAATGTACTGGCTCTATAATAATAGAAATAAATAAACAAACAAACAAATAAATAAATAAGAAGTCAACAAAATATAAAAATAATACAGTAGACAATTTACCTTTAGGTAGTAAATGGCATTCAAGGTCAGTGTTTGCAACATCAATTATTATTAAATAGGAAATACTTTAAATTATTGCTTAATGATTTCTGACCAGGACAATATCTGATAATAGTACATATATCCATTTTTATTGACTAGTATATGTGTTAAAACACGGTAGTACAGGGAACAAAAAAGATATATATAATTTTCATAAAAGTGGAAAAGTCATATTTAATTTATTAAAATATAAAATAGAAATGAAGTAACTAGAGATAGATTTGCAGTAACAAAGAACTGAAGAGTATCACTTCAGAAATTGTCAGCAAGTGAACGATGTTCTGTGTCTAGTGTTAAACAAATACTCTGTACAAGAAACAGTTCTGGGTGATGGGGAAACTGTGAGCAATACGGATAGATCCCTGCTTTCTTGAATTTCATATTCTTAAGGCGGATGACAGATAATAAGCAGGCAAACAAGAAAATACCATATAATCAGGGCAGAGAAATGTTTTACTAATCCAGTAGATGAGCAATGTAATATAGATACTGGACTGAATATCAGAAATACTTCTGAAATAAAAGTGTTAGGATTTTGTACATAGATATATACAAATTCAAATAAATAGGGTCACAGAATGTGGTATGTTTATGTATATTTTATAGACATAAATAAAGAGACATAATTGAGTGCTTAAATTGCTATTTATATCCTCCTCCAAGCACCATAGACAGAGAAAACATGTGATACAGCTTGTGGAGTGGTTCTTTGCATGTACCTAAGGATTTAGATGCTGCCATACCTCATCGTCCAAGCAATTTTTTTCCTTATTCCAATAGAAAAGCATATTCTTTGTGATCATGATAAAAAGGGGGGGAGAATTCTCTTTAGTACATGAAGTAAAGAGGAATATATGAGGTAGAGAATGCTTAAGAGTCACTTCATGGTTGAATTCAGGAAATTAGCCATATCATTAGTTATTTGCTGATATTCCAGCCATGCAGGAATACTTTAATTTTGAAAAACCAACTAAGAGGACTTATGATCACCTAAACAGTGGTCAGTGTAGCAACTTACCTTTTCTCTTTCTCTTTTTCACCGTAATATCTACCTCTGCTTCCTTCCTGTCTCTTTCACTCTTCCTCAATATATGTTTTCTTCCTCTTTTTGTGTGTATGAGTATATGTACATCTCTCCCTTTATATCTCCTTTCTCCATTTTTATCTTTCCCTTCTTTATCACCTCTTCTCTGTATTCCTTAACATCATTAACTTCATTATTTTGGTCATCCTCTACTCATTTATTTCTTCACTCCCCATCCTGCTTCCTCCCAACTTCCATCTCTCATATACCCATCCTCTGTCTATGTCATCCGTGCATGTGTGTGTATAAATGCCCTTAGCTTTATTAATAAAGAAATGACATCTGACTCAATCATTGTGCACTTTTGTGTGAATGTTTATTTTTCACAGTGGTTTTTACAGTACCACTTGCTAATATATAATAATGGGAAAGTGAGCTACATATCTGAAGGAGTCACATTGTCATTCCTAGAATGTAAAGTCTCATTCTATTTCCATTCCCACAATCCACTCATGTGCTTATATGAAACAATTATGTGATTTTTCTTTTGTCTGAGTGTGCTATACCTGTCTTCATGACCCATTCTGATGTGTTGTGCCCTTTTTTTTTCCATGAAGAATTATGTTTTATGTTTGTTGAACCTGAGTTTGCCTGAGGAATTTCATCAAGGATGTTTATATAGGGAGAAAATTGCCTTAATTTCATCCCTAGGAACAAGCAAGGCATCAAAGGTCCTGATCTGGAAGAGGCCACTGAGACGTTCTGGATAGGGAACAATTCCAAGCCACCCTCTTGCGGGTATACATGGAGCTAAGGAAAGGGATTTTCAGGAAACAAAGATAAATTTCAGAAGCAAATAAAATCTAAATTACCATCACTTCAGTAGGCATAAGAGAAAATACAGGAGTTTGTCCTGTTACCATAGTGAACCTGGCCTATCTATCTAGTAAAGCAAAGACTCTGGGAAGCAAGCCTAGAGAGGTGCTGGAAGTAGAATGTAAAATCCGAATGCTCATTAGCTGGTGTTCAGGATCCTCTGATCCCCTTACTCATCCATAAGTGGGAAGGGATTGGAAAGGACAATGAGCTTGTTTAGATGGAAGTGACATTTGCAAGGGAGTAGATATATAATAGAAGTTTGCTTTATGACCCCAACAGTGATGACAAAGAATGTCTCACATCACATGACTGTGAGTTGCAGAGAGGTCAAAAACGATCCTACTAACAAAACATGAAAGGCAACAAACAGAGTTCAAGTGAAAATTTACTTCAGCTGGAACAGAACATGTAAATAAAAGTCGTCACCAGTCATCAGCTCAAATTCCAAGCAATTTCAACAAATATCTAGCATCAGTGAAGGTAATGAAAACACTTTTACTCATAAAGCACAGACATGTAGTATTTGAAATCTTTATTTGAATTTTTTGAAATTTTTGTGTTTTTTTTGAAATATTTGAAATCTTTATTTTGAAATCAGGAGAAAAATAAATTCCATCTGAGTGTACCTCTTAGCAATTACTACCAATAAAATTTTGTATTCTTACCTAAACTTTTAGACTTTAGGAAATAGTAGATAATTTGTTTAGAAATAACTGACTGCTAACTGAAATACAAAGTTTGTGTAAAAATGTAATTTAAAAAACCATTTCCATGATACACACATAAATGTTAATGAAAAATCTGGCTTGGTTTAACTGTTATTTAGGTTTTGTCAGAAATTCCTATGATTAGCTGTTAATCATAGAATTTTACCTAATTTTCTTTTAAAAACACACAGTATTTTTCATGGTGTATTCTTTGTCATTCATGCCAAAGAAAAAAAGAACAATTATGAACAGCATTAGGGACTGATTATAGTTTGTCCAACCACTACAGGACTTGGATATCTTCCAGTAACACAAAGTACTCTTATACTTATGGTTTTTACCATAGGATCCCCAATGTACTTTATGACCCAAAGAAATAGTGTGATACTCCATCCAATTATTCATCCCTAAGCCCTACTGGTGTACACATTTATGAAGGTGCAAATTGCACATTGGCAGACAATGCCTAGAAAACACATTCGGACCAGTAGGCATTTAGACACCTGAGTCCTGAAAGCAAAAATTACCTAGTAAATGCTGTTGGAAAAGCCACTGCCTACATTTTAAGTAGAATTGATTCACATAAATACAAAACAATCTCATTTCAAGTTATTGATGTACAATTTAAGAAGTTTAAGTCCTAAATGGTTTGGGACAAAAATCCTCATTTTCGATTTTAACAGCTTTAAGTGCATGGACCATGTCTTTTGCTGACTATAAATCTCTGTGGTGTGGAGATTGGCAACCAAGGTATAAACTGATGAAACTAGATCTTCCTGTAGCTAAGACCTGATAAAAGTTTCAGGCTTTTGATTTTTGGATTTAATGGGAGAGGTTTCCTAATAAAGAATTGTAGCTCTGGTTAACTGTGAAAGTCTAAGATTGATGGTCATGAGAAAACAGTGTAAACTTTGTTGACATTTGGTTAATTCGATTTGAAGTTGGTGAATCAGCATTATTTGCATATCAGCAAATGTTCTCAATAGGCCAAATTATAGAATAAGAAATAGCTGTTATAGGAGCACCTGGGTGGCTCACTGGGTTAAAGCCTCTGCCTTCGGCTCAGGCCATGGTCTCAGGGTCCTGGGATCAAGCTCTGCATTCAGGCTCTCTGCTCAGTGGGGAGTCTGCTTCCTCCTCTCTCCCTGCCTGCCTCTTTGACTACTTGTAATTTCTGTCTATCAAATAAATAAATAAAATCTTAAAAAAAAAAGAAATAGCTGTTATAATGTTGTTTCCCCCCACTTTATTTCTCACCTATAAATGAAATATTATAGCTAAATATGTATTAATGCAAAAGAATAATCTATAGTCAGTTTTATTTTAGTAAGAATACAAATATGAGAAAATTAATGGAAGAATCCTTACCTCTCTTTCTCAAACCTCAGATCCTAACACTTACTATCTTCAGTCATAAGAGATGATTATTTTTTAATTCACAGAGGTGATAGAATCCACAGCACTAAAACTTTAACAACTTGCTGCTGCCCACAGACCCTATAATCTTTTTAAAAACTTTCTAAATTGTGGCAAAATACATGCAACATAAAATTTATTATCTTATCCATTTTAAAGTGTGTAGTTCAGTAATATTGGTATATTTGCATTATTGTGCAATTTTCACTACCATCTATCTCCAAATTTCTTCTCATCTTGAAAAACTAAAACTCGGGGCACCTGGGTGGCTCAGTGGGTTAAGCCTCTGCCTTCAGCTCAGGTCATGATCCCAAGGTCCTGGGATCGAGCCCTGCATTGGGCTCTCTGCTCAGCAGGGAGCCTGCTTCCCCCCTCTGCCTACTTGTGATCTCTCTCTCTCTGTCAAATAAATAAAAAAAATCTTAAAAAAAAAAAAAAAAGAAAAACTAAAACTCTACCCTTTAAACGGTAATGCCCCACTACCACCTTCCCCAGTCTCTAGCAACTGCAATTCTATTTTCTGACTCTGAATTTGTCTACTACAGGCATCTTACATAAGTGGAATCATAGAATACTGACTTATTTCATTTAGCACAAGATCATCAAGGTTCATCCAGGGTGTATGTAGCATGTGTCAGATTTTTCTTCCTTTCTAAGGCTGAATTGTATGTATATACATCCTTTTTTAAATCCATCATCCACTGTAGAACTTAGGTTGCTTCCACCTTTTGACTTTTGTGATCAATGTTTCTATAAACATGAGTGTACGAAATATCAGTTCAAAACTCTGTTTTCAGTTCTTTGGAGTATATGCCCAGAAGTGAAATTGCAAGGTCATAAGGTAATTCTATTTTTAATATTTTTGAGAGAACTGCCATACTATTTTCCATTGCAACCACATTTTATATACCCACCAACAGTGTATAAGGATTCCAATTTCTATACATCTTCCCATACTCTTTTGATTTTCCATTTACTAATAACCATTATAATAGGTGTGAGATAGTATCTCATTGTGGTTTTGATTTGCATTTCCCTAATGATGTTGAACATCTTATTTCAAATACTTATTGGTTTGTATACCTTTACAATCCTAAATACATGCCCAGCTATCCATTCAGTTGCTGGTATTGTTGTTTTATTTCAGTTGTTAATATTGTAATAACAATAACAATAAAAATATTTTGGAAGTTTACTATGTAATAGACATGGTTTGAGTGCATTATGAGTATTGCCCACTTGATCTTTCCAAAAACCCTTTGAAGTAAATAACATTTTCCTCATTTTTCAAATGAAGAAACTGGGACACAGACAGATTAAATTATTTAAACCAGGTCACACAGCTCATAAATCTTGTAAATCTGGGTTCCAGATTCTAAGCCATTGAGGTGTCCCTCCCACTGGCTTTAGTTAATTCCTTTACTTGAGTTTAGAATCCCATCTTTTCACACATATGTAGGCTATTAATTCATGAATTATTTCTTTTCTCTTTTTATTTAATATTTTATTGGTACTTCTATCACCTACTACTGGTACATTTAAGTAGACGCAATTTTATCTTATTTTACCTTATGTTAACTTAGCTCACCTTACCTCACTTCATCTTATCAAAACTAAAAAGCTTCTCTGACCCTGTATTTAACTGCAACCCATTCAAGCTTCTCTTCATAATCAAATTCCTTTGATTACTGTTATTTTCTTTGCCTCCCGATTTCCCATCAACTCACTGCATTCTGGTTTCTACATATACTAGTCCTCTGACACTGATTTCAATGAAATCTCTTTGCTCAATATAGTGGGCATTTTTCATCTTTCTTGAACTTTTAGCAGCGTCTGACCCTCTAACTGCTCCTTCCTGAAATTCTTTTTGGCTCAGATGAGAATGCACTCCTTTGGTTTCCTCCACTTCTCTGACAGACTTCTCAATCTCCATTTCATCTTTTTTTTTTTTTCCCTTATCCCTTAAATGTAGTAGTTCTTTTCTTTTTTTTTTTTTTTCATTATGTTCAGTTAGCCACTGTATAATACATTGTTAATTTTTGATGTACTGTTCAGTGATTCATTACTTGGTATAACATCCAGTGCTCATTACAACAAGTGCTTTCCTCAATACCCATCACCCTGTTACCGCAAACCCCACTTCCCTCCCCGCTGAAACCCTCAGTTTGTTTCCTGCTGTCCATAGTCTCTCATTGTTCATCTCCCTCTCTGATTTCTCCCCCTTTAGAAAATGCTGAAGTTCTTCAGGGTTTGCCCTTTCTAATCAGTCTTGTGTCTTCTTATACCATTAATTATAATATATGTGCTGGTGATTCCCAAATTTGAAGCCCTATACCTAGTTTCTCTGTGACTCATATGAACCTCAGGTCCTATATCTTACTGCTCACTGGTCTTCCTTTTGCTTGTCCTTTAATATTTATAATATTTTCTCCAAAAATCATTAATCCCCTCTCTGTTTCCTATCTAATTAATGTGTTAAAATTATCTACACAGTTTCTCAAGTTTGAACTCAATCCTGTTTTTTTCTCAACACCTAACTTTAATCAGTCATCAGTTTCTGCTGATTTTAGGTAATTCTCCTATCTGTTCATCTTCTGCAGAAAGATTGTGTAATGCTTTTGTTCTGTTCACATTGGCTCATTTACTGGATCCTGAATATGCCAAACTAGGTTCATTCCTTAGGTGTTAGTAGCAACAGCTTCTATTCAAAATATATTTCTCTCCTATCCCATAGAAGAACCTCTTTTCAAAATGTCCTTTTAAAGATACCAGATTTTTATCTTTTATTTTAATTTTAAATACAACTTATAAAAATATCTAAAATATTTATATAGTCATATTTAATTTGTCATTCTTTAACTGAAATACAATCTACTGAACAATAAAAATCTTTTATTCTAAAAGTGGTCTCAATAGAAAACTAGTGTATTAGATAATAAGGAGTTATTACACCATCTTTTTATTATCAGATAAAAAAAAACTTACCATGCCTTTTAGATTTATCTTCATATATCACTGCTGCAACAGGCTTCTCTGCCACAAAGTTATGCATTTCTTCCAAGAAGCAAATTTTTGTTTAGGATTGTTTAAATAAGCAAGATCCTTTTTTATTTTTATGAGTTTTACTTGCTAGGTATTCATTTCCTCTTAATGTTCTGTCACAAAAGTTATAAAACATATAATTTAACTTAGTGGAATTTTTTTTCCTTTAGGGATACAGAAAACATATTGTTAGCTATTTTTCTGCCCTTAATGCTTAAACACAAAATCTAAAGTCCTAACCAAAATAGTTTCTGCTCTTAAAGTTTGCTTTTAATGTAATAAAAAGACAATATTAAGAAGTAATATATTTTAACAATTATAGACTAATTTAGGTATAAAATAAGTGGAAAATGGAAGAAAATATATTAAAATTTAAAGCCATGCATAAGTACCATTGAAAATATAATTGCAATCTGGAAAATGGTTTTTAGAGATAGGAAGGACTTTAAATTTTACTTAATTTGGAAAATTAACATAAATTTTACACATTTGAGTGTATTTATTTTTGTTTCTGTTTTTTATTCTTTATGTAAATTCAATTTAGTTAACATACATTGTATTTTTTATGTCAGGGATAGAATTTATTGATTCATCAATTGCATGTAAGTATCCTCCTTAATGCCCTTCACCTAATTATCCTTTCCACCCACCCACACCCCCTCCAGCAACCCTCAATTTGTTTCCTGTAGTTAAGACTCTTATGATTTGCCTCCCTATTTTCATCTTATTTTATTTTTTTCCTTCCATTCCCCTATATTCATCTCTTTTTTTTCTTAAATTCTACATATGAGTTAAGTCATATGGTATTTGTCTTTCTTATTTCTCTTAGGATAATACCCTCTAGTTCTAACCATGTCATTGCAAATGGCAAGACTTTATTCTTTCCGATGACATATAATATTCCATTATATATGGGATATATATGACCTCTTTTTTATCCATTCATCTGTTAATGGACATCTGGGCTTCTTTGATAGTTTGGCCATTGAGGACACTGCTGCCATAAACATTAGGCTACATGTGTCCCTTTGAATCACTGTTTGTATCCTTTAGATAAATACCTAGTACTTCAGTTGCTGGGTCCTAGTGTAGTTCTATTTTTAACTTTTTGAGGAACCTCCATACTGTTTTCCAGAATGGCTGCACCAGTTTGCACTCTCACAGTGTAGAAGGGTTCCCCTTTCTCTGCATCCTCATCAATATCTTTTGTTTCCTGAGTTGTTAATTTCAACCATTCTACTGGTGTTTTGATTTGTATTTCCCTGATGTTGAGTAATATTGAGCATTTTTTTCTGTTAGCCATTTGTATGTCTTCTTTGGAGAAATGTCTGTTCATGTCTTCTGCTCATTTCTTGACTGTTTTGTTTGTTTGTTTGTTTGGATGTTGAGTTTGATAAGTTGTTTATAGATTTTGGATGCTCGCCCTTTATCTGTTAAGACATTTGCCAGATATCTTCTTCCATTCCATAAGTCACCTTTAGTTTTGTTGACTGTTTCCTTTACTGTGCAAAAGTTTTTTATCTTGATGAAGTCTCAATAGTTCATTTTAAGCTTTTGTTTCTTTTGCTTTTGGAGACATATCCAGTAAGAAGTTGCTGTGGTTGAAGTCAGACAGGTTGCTGCCTGTGTTCTTTAGGACTTTGATGGTTTCCTGTCTCACACTGAGGTCTTCCATTCATTTTGAATTCATCTTTGTGTATGGTGTAAGGAACTGTTCCAGTTTCATTCTTCTGCATGTAGCTGTCCAATTTTCCCAAAGCCATTTGTTGAAGAAGGTTTTTTCCATTGAATATTCTTTCCTTCTTTGTCAAAGATTAGTTGAGGGTCCATTTCTGTTCTCTATTCTGTTCCATTGATCTATGCATCTGTCATTGTGCCAGTACCATACTGTCTTGATGATCACAGCTTTGAAATACAGCTTGAAGTCTGGAATTGTGATGTCACCAGCTTTGGTTTTTTTTCCAACAGTCCTTTGACTATTTGGGGTATTTTCTTGTTCCATACAAATTTTAAGATTGTTCCAGTTATGTGAAAGTGATGATGGCATTTTGATAGAGATTGAATTAAATGTGTGAAAATGCTTTGGGTAGCATATACATATTAATAATATTTTTTCTTCCAATCCATGTTTTCTTGTTTCTTTGTGTGTGTGTGTATGTGTGTGTGTGTATGTGTGTGTGTGTGTTTCAATTTCTTTCACAAAGTTTTCAGAGTATAGATTCTTTACTTCTTTGGTTGTCTTTATGCCTAGGTATTTCATGGGTTTGGAGTGACTGCAAATGGGATCAATTTCTTAACTTCTCTTTCTTCTGCTTCATTGTTAATGTATAGAAATGCAACTGACTTCTGTGCATTGATTTTATATCCTGAGACTGATGAAGTCCTGTATCAGTTCTAGCAATTTTGGAATGAAGTCTTTGGAGTTTTTTACATAATGCTTCATACTATCTGCAGAGAGTGAAAGTTTGACTCCTTTTTGCTGATTTAGATGCCTTTTATTTCTTTGAGTTGTCTGCTGAGGCTAGGACTTCCAATACTGTGTTGAATAATAGTGATAGAAGTGGACATACCTGTCATATTCCTGACCTTAAAGGAAAAGTCCTCAGTTTTTTCCCATTGAAGATGATATTCACTGGTTTTTCATAAATGGCTTTTATGGTATTGAGGTATGTTCCCTCAATCCCTAAACAGTAGAGTATTTTTTTTTTTTAATCAAGAAAGGATGTTGTATTTTGTCAAATGCTTTTTCTGCATCTATTCTGAGGATCATACAGTTCTTGTCCTTTCTTTTATTAATGCGGTGTATCACTGGATTGATTTATGGATGTTGAACTTCCCTTGCACCCCAGAAATAAATACCACTTGCTCATTGTGAATAATCCTTTTAATGCACTTTTGGATCCTATTAGCTAGTATCTTGTTGAGAACTTTTACATCATGTTCATCAGGGATATTGGTCTGTAATTCTCCTTTTAGTGGGGTCATTGTCTGTTTTTTTTTTTTTTTTTCATTGTCTGGTTTTATGATCAAGGTAATGCTGATCTCATAGAATGAGTTTAGAAGTTTTCCTTCCAAATCCTCTTTTTTGAAATGATTTCAGAAGAATTGATATTAATTATTCTTTAAATCTTTGATAGGATTCCCCTGGGAAGACATCTAGCCCTGGACTCTTGTTTGTTGGGAGATTTTTGATTACTGCTTCAATTTGCTTGGTGGTTATGGATCTGTGCAAATTTTTCTGTTTTTTGTTGTTTCAGTTTTGGTAGTTTATATGTTTCTAGGAATGCATCCATTTTTTTCCAATTTGTTGACATATAATTGCTCATAATTCATTCATAATTTTATTATTTGACTCCTTTCTTTTCTCTTTTTGATAAATCTGGCTAGGGGTTTATCAATCTTATTAGTTCTTTTAAAGAAGGCACTCTTAGTTTTGTTGACCCGTTCTACTGTTTTTTTGTTGTTGTTGTTTTGATTTGTTTTGTTTTGTTTTTTGTATATCATTGATTTCTGCTCTCATCTTTATTATTCTTTTCTCCTGAAGATTTAGGCTTTATTTGTTGTTCTTTTTCCAGCTCCTTTAGGTGAAAGGTTAGGT
This sequence comes from Martes martes, assembly GCF_963455335.1. NCBI lineage: Eukaryota > Metazoa > Chordata > Mammalia > Carnivora > Mustelidae > Martes > Martes martes. Next base: position 72,326,867 of record NC_137889.1, on the reverse strand, counting down.
TGTGTATTTGAGATTGTTTCTTGAGGAAAGCCTGTATTTGTATATACTTCCTTCTTCGGACTGTCTTTGCTACATTCCAAAGATTCTGAACTGTTGTATCTTTATTTGCTTCCATGCATTTTTTTTTTAATTCTTTAATTTCATGGTTGGCCCATTAATTCTTTAATAGGTTGCACTTTAACCACCATGCATTCGTGGTCCTTCCAAATTTTTTCTTGTGGTTGACTTTGAGTTTTAAGCATTGTGGTCTGAAAATATGGATGGTATAATATCAGTATTTTTGACCTGGTTGAGACTTGATTTGCGACCCAGTATGTGATCAGTTCTGGAGAATGCTCCATGTATGCTTGAGAAGAATTTGTATTCTGTTTCTGTAAGGATGAAATGCTCTGAATATATCTGTTAAGTCCATCTGGTCCAGTGTGTCATTAAAAGCCCTTGTTTTTGAGGAAGATCTTTGTTGATCTTCTGCTTAGATGATCTGTCTGTTGCTATGAGTGGGGTGTTAGAATCCCCTTCCATTATTATTATTCATGAGTTTCTTTAATTTTGTTTTTATTTGATTTATATATTTGGCCACACCCAAGTTAGGGGTATATTTACAAATGTTAGATCTTCTTATTGTGTTCTCCATCTCTTATTACAGTCTTTAGTTTAAAAATATACTTTGTCTGATATAAGGATGGCTAATCCAGCTTTCTTTTGATATCCTTTAGCATGATAAATGGATCTCTATTTTATCCTCAGTTTCAATCTAGAGGTGAGTTTGGGTCTAAAATGAGTCTCTTGTAAGCTGTTTATCAATGGGTTTCATTTTTTTATATATTCTGATACCCTTGTGTTTTGTTTGGAGCATTTAGTCCATTTACATTCAGAGTAATTAGTGAAAGATATGAATTTAGTACCATTGTATTACCTGTACTGTTCTTGTAGATGTCTCTGTTCCTTTCTGGTCTTTGTTACTTTTGGGCTCTCTTTCCTCTCAAAGACTTCCTTTTACACTTGATCTTAGCCAAAAGGCCGAGAAGCAATCAAAGACTTCCTTTTAATGTTTCTTACAGAGCTGGTTTAGTGCTCTCAAATTCCCTTAGTTTTTGTTTGTCCTGGAAGCTCTTTATCTCTCCTATTCTTAATGATAACTTTGTTAAATAAAGAATTCTTCACTGCATATTTTTCCTATTTAGCATGCTGAATATATCATGCCAGTCCTTTCTGACCTGCAGTGTATTTTGAAAAATATATATATATTTATTTTTTTTAATTTATTATTTTATGCACAGTATTAGGATTCTAGTAGAATGGGGTGGAAACTACAGAGATTTCTCGAATACTGTCCACTGTGCATAAATTTTTCATTATAAACATCCTCTATCAAAATTATAAATTTGTTATAATTGATGACCTTACACTGACTATTATCACCCAAATTCCATATTTTACATTAGAATTCACTCTTGATATAATATGGTATAATATATTCTTTCATTTGAACAAATACATAATGACATATAGCCATCGTTGTTGTATCATGCAGAACGTGTATCCTGCACACTTTGAATGTGTATCATGCACACTTTGCCTATTCATTCCTCTCTCCCCTTTAACTCCTGGAAGCCACTGATCTTTTTATTGTATTTATGGTTTTACCTTCTCCAGCAAGTCATATATTTGCCATCATACAAGATGTAGCTTTTCAGACTGGCTTCTTCTACTTGGTAATATGTATTTAAGTTTCCTTCATGTCTTTTCATGACTTGGCTGGTCATTTTATTTTAGTGCCAAATAATATTCCATTGTCTGGATGTACCATAGTTTATTTATCCATTCACCTACTGAAGGGCATCTTGGTTGCTTCCAAGTTTTAGCAATTATTTAAAAAATAACAAATAAAAAAATCAAACTTCTATAAACATCCATGTACAGATTTTTGTGAGGACACTTTTCAACTCCTTTGGGTAAATACCAAGAAGAATGGTTGCTGGGTTGTAAGGTAAGAGTAAGTTTAGTTTTTTTAAGAAACCGCTGAACTATCTTCCAAACTGGCTGTATCATTTTGCATTCCTATGACCAAGGAATGAAAATTCCTGTTGTTCCACATCCTCACCAGCAATTGCCTTTGTCAGTGTTCCAGATTTTGTCCATTCTAATAGGTGTCTAGTGGTATTTCATTGTTGTTTTCTTTGCACTCTCCTACTGATATATGATATAGAGCATCTTTTCATATACTTATTTGCCATTTTTATATTTCCTTTGGTAAGGTTTACGTTAAAGTCTTTGAGCCATTTTTAAATCAGACTATTTGTTATTGTTGAGTTTTAAGAGTTCTTTGTATATTTGGGATAAAAGTCCTTTATCAGTTATGACAATGATTTCTTCAAATACTATTAGCTAAGGAGAATGCAAATGAACTGCAAAGAAAAAAAAATACTAACTACTCAGTGATTTACTTTCAGGGTGTTATAAGGAATGTTGTCCTTAAAAATGTTGAAAAATTGAATTAAGCTGCATTTTAATGGGGAATATACTCTTTATATATTAAGTATGTCTAATCACTTGACACTGGTTGGATTTAATGTTTATATTAATTCCAGGAAAATATTTTTCATATTTATTCACAGGAAAAAAATGTGTTACTTCTGTTTATTATTTGAGAAAAAGTTAGGAAGTACTATATAGCAGTATAAGCCTGAATTTAACAGTTCTTTGTGGTGGTTAGTAGCACGCAGAACTTCTCTGTGTGTGGCTGCTACAGTTTGCTTCTCTGAATTTCCGAGATAATTTAGGGCTCTTAGAAATCTGTCCTCTTTGATTTCTGTGTGATCTTTTGAGTGATATTCTCATTAATTTGGGCATAACCTTGCTGAGTTGAGAATCAATGAAAACCAAGTAGGAGGATTTGATTCTCTGTGGCTCCAAACAAAATCCTGTGGAGTTCAGATAAAGCACGGAAGGAATGATCCACCAGGACACACTTGGAATCGCAAATTCAGTTCCTCAGCACTGGGGAAAATTCTTTTCTACCTAAAAATAGAGTGTTTTCTGTAATTGACCAATAGGGAAAGAGATACATTAACTTATGCATTTTGCAGAAGGCAGGCACTAAATTCGTGGGGACATCAACTTGCCAGGCACTTATTTTTCCAAATTAGGTGATACTTTTATTATTGAGAGCCTTAAAAGACAACTGAATTCTTATATGCTGCAAACCTAAGTATAATCTGTTTGAATGGATGAAAATTTTTCCCCTAAAATAATGCTATGAATTATTTGTTCAAAATATATATTCTCATGGCTTTATTGATCTTTGAAATGGTTTCAATTGATAGAATATGAACAAATCAGTTCACTGGATTTTCTGAGTAAAGTTTGCCATTTACAGAAAGGAATTACCTTTTCCTCAATGATGATGAAATTTATTTAAGCAAAAAATGAACAATGAAGATTCCTGATGAGGTGGTTCCTGCCCATTGAGGTGTCATGATGGTTGATGTTTTAGATCCTGACTAATTCATTCTGAACTTAAACTAGGCATGTTTGTCTGCATAATTGTCTTAGAAAGTTAATTTGATGAGTTAACCACTATAGAATGAAATATTTCCAAACTGCTTAGATGCTGTGTGTGTGTTTAACATGAGAAAAATCACAGTATGTTCAACTACATATAATTGAGAGGAAGGATTCTTCACCTTCTAGTCACAAAATAAAATTCAATCATCAGTATCACTGGGTGCCTGCCATTCATACATAGCTATGACTCCTGTCTGAGTATATTTTCTCAGACTTTTATATTTATTTGCTTGCTGTGATTGTTTTGATATTCAGCTGACAAACTATACCAAATGATTGACATGAGCAAATGCCAGGGAATGTCAAGAGCGAAATAAGATGACAATCGAGTTTATTACCATTTTGAATGGACTGTCTTACTCTGTTGAATTTTTTTTTCCTTTGCTTTTCCTACTTGTCATTCTTGATTAGCTGAATCCTGCCTTAGATGTACAGTGTTTCAAGTTATACTCAGTTCTCTCTATTTAGGAAAATGCAACTTCTGTGATTATGAAAACATTAAGATTCACTTTCCCTTCATTCTCTAGCTCCATAAGTAAAGAAGGCCAATGGGATATGGAAAACTACCTCTGACCAAATTTTGGGAATTGTTTTTTTGGTAAAATGCTTATGAATTTGGAAAATAGTAAGCACATATAAGACTGCCGATACTGTGGATTTTTTTAAAATGGTATACAGACAAATAATTATTGTCATCAGAATCAAATGAAGATATATTAGAACAAAATGTTCAGATACAGTAGGTATAATTATGATGTATTATTATTAAAATAATTTTAATAATAATTGATCTAAATATGCCTATCTATCACTAATAAACATGGAAAACTAAAATTAATTTTAAGGAAATTCTTGAAAGCTTAAAATTTCTATATCCTTTTACTTTGAATTGTTAACTTTCACTTCTTTCATTTTGCTTTTGTTCATATCCATAACTAACCCCAAGTTTTTATAGTTGTTTCCTCTAAACTTTTATAAAATTTCTAGAAGATATGAAAGAGAAAAATGGATTTGATTGAATTAGGGATTTAGGCCTCAAAGTAAAACATGCAGAGGTGTGTATGTGTATGTGTGTGCATGTGCAGGGGGAACTTAGGACTGCTATTCTGCTTTTGAGATCCCACAATTGTATACTTTGGCTTTTGGGCTGTGTTCTAAGCTTCAGAGTTTGTCTGGGGAAAAGAGCTCCCAATAAGTGAGGTATTATGAAAAAGTTTGCTTTTTATTCCTTAAATAATTTTCTAGAATAAGAGACAAGCCACAATAAAGATACACAACAGTTTTCATCAGGGTTTATATATCAGGCTTGCAAATCAAAATACTGCCTAGAGCAAAAGCAAAGATATTCCTTTACTTTGCATTTAAAATTTATGAAATGACAGAGAAATTAAATAGCACCATAAATCAAATAATATATAAACATAGTTTAGGCTCACATTCTATCTGACTTAAGTCTTTTAAAATTTAAGTGATTTTATAACAGCCGATTTTCTATAAAGTTATTCCAAAGCAGCATTTTCATGTAAAACTTGAAAGAAAATAGGAGTGGGGGATGGGGTAATGGAGTGATGGGTATTAAGGGGGGCATGTGTTGGAATGAACACTGGGTGTTATGCACAACTAATGAGTTGTTCAATGCTACAACAAAAACTTATGATGTACTATGTGCTGGCTAACTGAACATAATTAAAAAATAATATTTTTTAATTTAAAAAATAAAGAAAATTCAATTCAAAGAGAAAATGCTTTATAGATCTGTGCAGAGCCAAGTTATTTAGGCATGTGCTAGCTCTCAAATATTATTATATGTGAGAATCACATTGATACTTATTTAAAAGGCAGATTCTTTTTTTTAAGATTTTTAAACATTTTATTTATTTATTTGATAGAGAGAAGGAGAACAAGCAGGGGGAAAGCAGGCAGAGGGAAAAGCTGGCTCCCCACTGAGCAGGGAGCCTGATGTGGGACTCAATTCCAGGACCCTGGGATCATGACCTGAATCAAAGGCAGACGCTTAACTGACTGAGACACCCAGGTGTTCCAAAAGGCAGATTCTGATATAACTCAGTAGGTCTTACACCCTAGAATCTAAATTTTCATGACCACCACAGGCAATTCTAGTGTAGCTTATTCTTAGACTATACTTCGAAAAATTTGGTCAAAAGCATTATAGAGGTATTGTCCTCCTATTTGGCAGTACTAGCCACTCCTGGGAGGTCGTTAGAAATTTAGAAATCTCAGACTTCACTTAAGAATTTGTATTTTAACAAGATTCTTAACTCATTCACAAACGTGTTATAGCACTGGATTAGAGCCTATTTATTGTGAAATCAATTAACTTTGTAAATTTTAAAGTAAATTTAAGGGGTTATTTTAATGGATAAAGGGTAGCAAGAGGTACAGACTTAGAGTTATGGAATGTATAAGTCATGAGGATGAAAGTTATAGCATAAGGAATATAGTCAATGATATGGTAATATTGTTGCATGGTGAAGGATTGGGTGAGGATACCCATAAGATATAGCATAGTTAAATCACAATGTTATAAATTTGAAACTAATGTAACATTGTGTTTCAACTACAATTCTTTTTTTTTTAATTAACTTGGAAGCTTATATTAAGAGCAAAAATATGTATTTAGATCTAACCAGCTCCCTCAGGAAGTGGAAAATTATGCATCAGTCACGAAGAAGATGCTAGATGCTGTGAGTTCAGGTGTTTATGTCAGCACTACTGCTGGAATTTCTTCCAATGTGCGTTGTGCAAGTCCTCCTATTTACAGGTTTACTGAAACATTTGCTCATGGACTGCCAAGGGAAAGAATTAGAGATGTGAATTCTGGCAAGAGAAATATTCTCTCCTTGTTAGAAATATTTGTTAGCCCCAACAGTGTTTGTAACATGAATTCTCTTTGAAGGAATGGATCATGGTTTTCATGGCTCTCGTATATGGAAAAAGACATTATATAATGCAGGAAATTCTGTTTTTGTTTTTGTTTTGTATATAGAAGTTGCAATTCACTTTCTTTAGTTAAAAAACTTTATTTTTTATGACCAGTTTTAGGTTCACAGAAAAATTGAGTGAAAAGTACCTGAAGTTGCCATATAACACCTACATCCCATACCACTTTCCTGGGTACCATACTACCTCTCCCACTATCAACATCCTGCAATAGTTGTACATTTGTGACAATTGATAAAACTGCACTAACACATCATTATCACCCAAAGTCCATAGTTTACATTAGGGTTCACTCTTGATGTTGCACATTCAATGGGTTTGAAAAAAGTATGATATGTACAAACCACATTAAAGTATAATATAGAATAGGTGTCTTCTGTTCTCTGACTACTTATGCCTCCATTCACCTTCCCCCTGGCAACCAACTGATCTTTTTTACTGTCTCCATAGTTTTACCTTTTCCAGAATGTCATATATTTGGATTACATAGTAGGTAGCATTTTTAGACTGGCTTTTTTTCACTTAGTAATAGGACTTCTATTTAAGATTTCTCCATGTTTTTGCATGGTTTGATAGATTATTTGCTCTTAGCACTAATAATCCATTGATGGGCTATATCAATTTATACATTCACCTGTGAAAAGACATCCTTGTTTTTCCCAAGTTTGGCAATTATGAATAAAACTGCTGAAAATACCCATATATAGGTTTTTGTATTGACACATTTCCAGTTCCTTTGGGTAAATACCAAGGGATGTGATTGCTTGGTCATATGCTAAGAGTACACTTAGTTTTATAATAAACTGTCAAACTGTATTCCAATGTAGCTCTACCCTATTGCATTCTGACAGCTAATTAATGAGAATTCCTGTTGTTCTACTTCCTCCCCGATTTTGTTGCCAGTGTTTTGGATTTTGACCATTGTAGCAAGTGTGTAGTTACTCCTCATTGTTGCTTTAATTTGTGAATTCATAATGATTGTTATACATTTTTAAATTTAATTTTTTAATATTTTGTTGATTTTTTTTTAATCTGTGTTCACAAGGGATATTGATTTGTTTTTCCTCCTATAATGTCTTTGTCTGATTTTGGAATCATTGTAATATTGGCCTTAAACAATGAATTGAGAAATATTTCTCCTCTTTTGGATGAGATTATAGATATTTAGCATAGATTATTCCTTAAATATTTTTTTAGAATTCCTCAGTAAACCTGTTTGGGCCTCATATTCTCCTCTGGAAGATTTTATTAATTATTGATTTAATTCCATTGATAGATACAGTCCTGTTCATTTGATTTATTTTGTCTTGCTTGAATTGGGAAAGATTGTGTCTTTTATCCAATTGGTCCCTTTCATCTAAATTATCAAATTTGTGGGCATAAATTTTATAATATCCCTTTGTTATCCTTTCAATGTCCATGGGATCTGTAGTGATGGCCCCCCTTTTATTTCTGATATTATTTGTGTCTGTCTTTATTTTTCTCAGATAGCATTTCTAGAGGCTTACTACTTTTATTGCTCTTTAATTTACTTATTTATTTTATGGCCTAAGTTTTTATTTTGGAGCTTCAACCCTGTGAGAAATATGTGTCTTTTTAAAAATTTTTATTTTATTTTTTTCAGTATCCCAAGATTCATTGTTTATGCACCACACCCAGTGCTCCATGTAATATGTGCCCTCCTTAATACCCACCACCAGCTCACCCAACCCCCCACCTTACTGCCCTCCAGAACTCTCAGTTTGTTTCTCAGAGTCCACAGTCTCTCATGGTTCTTCTCCCTCTCTGATTTCCCCAAACTCACTTCTCTCCAACTCCCAATGTCCTCTGTGTTATTCCTTATGCTCCACAAGTAAGTGAACCCATATGATAATTGACTCTCTCTGCTTGATTTATTTCACTCAGCATAATCTCCTCCAGTCCCATCCATGTTGATACAAAAGTTGGGTATTCATCCTTTCTGATGGAGGCATAATACTCCATTGTATATATGAACCATATCTTCTTTATCCATTCTTCTGTTGAAGGGCATCTTGGCTCTTTCCACAGTTTGGTCACTGTGGCCATCGCTGCTATGAACATTGGGGTACAGATGGCCCTTCTTTTCACTACATCTGTATCTTTGGGGTAAATATCCAGTAGTGCAATTGCAGGGTCAGAGGGTAGCTCTATTTTTAATTTCTTAAGGAATCTCCACACTGTTTTCCAAAGTGTCTGCACCAACCTGCATTCCCACCAACAGTGTAAGAGGGTTCCCTTTTCTCCACATCCTCTCCAACACATGTTGTTTACTGTCTTGTTAGTTTTGCCCATTCTAACTGGTATAAGGTGGTAGATCAATGTGGTTTTGATTTGAATTTCCCTGATGGCTAATGATGATGGACATTTTTTCATGTGTCTGTTAGCCATTTGTATGTCCTCTTTGGAGAAGTGTCCATGTCTTCTGCCCATTTTTTGATGTGATTATCTGTTTTGTGTGTGTAGAGTTTAAGGAGTTCTTTATAGATCTTGGATATCAGCCCTTTGTTTATAGTGTCATTTGCAAATATGTTCTCCCATTCCGTGGGTTACCTCTTTGTTTTGTTAACTGTTTCCTTTGCTGTGCCGAAGCTTTTGATCTTGATGAAATCCCAAAAGTTCATTTTTGCTTTTGTTTCCTTTGCCTTTGGAGACATGTCTTGAAAGAAGTTGCTGTGGCCGATGTTGAAGAGGTTACTGCCTATGTTCTCCTCTAAAATTTTGATAGATTCCTGCCTCATGCTGAGGTCTTTCATCCATTTCAAGTTTATCTTTATGTATGGTGTAAGAGAATGTTCAAGTTTCATTCTTCTACACATAGTTGTCCAATTTTCCCAGCACCATTTATTGAAGAGATTGTCTTTTTCCACTGCATATTTTTTCCTGCTTTGTCAAAGATTATTTGACCACAGAGTTGAGGGTCCATATCTGGGCTCTCTACTCTGTTCACAGGTCTATGTGTCTGTTTTTGTGCCAGCACCATGCTGTCTTGCTAATCACAGCTTTGTAGTAAAGCTTGAAATCAGGCAACATGATGTTCCCAGTTTTATTCTTTTTCAACATTTTCTTAGCAATTTGGTGTGTATTCTGGTTCCATACAAATTTTAGGATTATTTGTTCCAGCTCTTTGAAAAATGCCAATGGAATTTTTATCAGGATGACACTGAAAGTATAGATTGCTCTAGTAGTATAGACATTTTAACAATGTTTATTCTTCTGATCCATGAGCATGGAATGGCCTTCCATCTTTTTGTGTTTTCTTTAATTTCTTTCATAAGTGTTCTGTAGTTCCTTGAGTACAGATCCTTTACCTTTTTGGTTAGGTTTATTCCCAGGTATCTTATGGGTCTTGGTGCTATAGGAAATGGAATTGATTCTCTCATTTCCCCTTCTATATTTTCATTATTAGTGTATAAGAAAGCAACCGATTTCTATACATTGATTTTGTATCCTACCACATTACTGAATTGCTGTATGAGTTCTAGTGGTTTGGGGGTTGAGTCTTTTGGGTTTTCCATATAAAGTATCATGTCTTCTGTGAAGAGAGAGAGTTTGGCTTCTTCTTTGACATTTTGAATACTTTTTATTTTCTTTTTGTTGTCTGATTGCTGTTGTTAGGACTTTTAGTACTATGTTGAACAACAGTGGTGAGAGTGGGCATCCTTGTGTTCTTGATCTCAAAGAGAAGGCTGTCAGCTTTTCCCCATTGAAGATGATATTCACTGTGGGTTTTTCACACATTTTATGAAGTTGAGGATTGTTCCCTCTAACCCTATACTTTGAAGAGTTTTAATCAGAAACAGATGCTGCATTTTGCTTTTTCTGCATCAATTGAGAGGACTATGTGGTTCTTCTCTCTTCTCTTATTGATTGTTCTATCACTCTGGTTGATTTGCAAATATTGAATCATCCTTATATCCCATGAATAAATCCCAACTAGTCATGATGGATAATCTTTTTAATGTACTGTTGGATCCTATTAGGTAGGATCTTGTTGAGAATTTTGACATCCATATTCATCAGGGATATTGGTCTGAAATTCTCCTTTTTGATGGGGTCTTTGCTTGCTTTGGGGATCAGGGTAATTGATCTTTTAAATCAACATTTGCTTTGGTTGATTTTTTTTGTTTTTTGGTTGAGATAATTTTTTCAACTTTATTGATTTCTGCTCCAATTTATATTATTTCTTTTCTTCTGTTTACTTTGGACTAAATTTGCTTTCCTTTTTCATGTTTCCTAAAGTGCAAACTCTGATTAGTGATTTTAGATTTAATTTTCTAATATTTTCATTCAATGCAATAAATTTTCCTCTAAGCTTGCTTTTGTTGCACCCCACATAGTTTGATTAGCTCTTGTTTATTTTTTTTTAAGATTTTATTTATTTGACAGAGAGCGATCACAAGTAGGCAGAGGGGCAGGCAGAGAGAGAGGAGGAAGCAGGCTCCCCGCTGTGCAGAGAGCCCAATGTGGGGCTCGATACCAGGACCCTGGGATCATGACCTGAGCCGAAGGCAGAGGCTTAACCCACTGAGCCATCCAGGCACCCCAGCTCTTATTTATTTTTATTTCAAAATTCATTTTAACCAAGATATATATATATATGTACATATACAAACATATATATTTTTAAATTTTCTCTTGAGATTTCTTCTTTGACCTATTTGTTATTTAGAAATGTGTTTTTATTCTCCAAGTATTTTGGAATTTTCCAGTTCTTTCTGTTATTAATTTCTCATTTAAATCTCATTGTGATCTCAGAGCATATTCTGTGTAATTTATATTATTTTAAATTTGTTAAGATGTGTTTCATGGCTCAGAATGATGTCTATCTTGATGAGTGTTCTATCTGAACTTGTAATTCTTTCATTAAGAATTGGTAATTTGGTGTTTTGGATGTAGCACTCTATTCTATAGATGTCAGTTATATATATTTGATTTATGGTGCTATTGAGTTAAGGTATGTTCTTATTGGTTTTCTACCTGCTGAATCTGTACATTTCTGAAAGAGGTGTATAAACTCTCCAACTATGAGTAGATACATCAATTTCTCCTTGCAGTTCTAACAATTTTTGCCTCACATATTTTGATGCTCTGTTGTTAGGCACAAAACAGTAAGGATTTCTATGTCTTCTTGAAGTATTGACCCCTTTATCATTATGTAATACCCCTTTTATCTCTGATAATTTTTCTTGCTCTGAAATCTTGTTTAAAATTAATATAGCTAGTCCTATTTTCTTTTTTTTTTTTTAATTATGTTAGTCACCATAGAGTACAACATTGTTTTTTGATGCAGTGTTCCAAGACCCATTGCTTACATATAGCACTCAGTGCTCCATGCAATACATGCCCTCCTTAATACCCATCACTGGGCCAGTCCACTTCCTCACTCCCATCCCCTCTAAAGCCCTCAGTTTGTTTCCCGGTGTCCACAGTCTCTCATGGTTCTTCTCCCCATCTGATTTCCCCCCTTCATTTTCCCTTCCTTCTTCTCCATGCTATTCCTTTTGATTGATTAGTGTTAGAATACAATGTCTTTCTATCTTTACTTTTAACCTATATGTGTCTTAAAGTGAGTTACTTTTAAAGAGTGTATAGCTGGATTTTTTCTTAATCTGCCATGATCTCTTTTAATTCGGTGTATTTAGACAACGAAGCTTACAGTAATTATTGATGTACTTGGATTGATATCTACCATATATTTTACTCTTTTCTATTTGTTCCCTTATTCTTTGCTCCTACTTTCTTCCAATTTTTTTTTCTGTCTTTCATGGTTTTAATTGAGCATTTTAGAGAATTTCCTTTTCTTTCACAGTATATCAATTATATTTCTTATTTCTGTGTGTGTGTGTGTGGTGGTTGCCCTAGAGTTTGCAATAGGCATTTGCAACTGACCTAACTGCATTTTCAAATAATATTACACCATTTCACAAGTAGTAGAAATACTTCATATTAACAAAATACTTCTACTTCTTATCTCCTAATTTTTGTATCATCACTATTATTTATTTCATATATACCTAAGCAGATATCTTATATAACCATATATAAATACATAAGTGTATATGTAATTGTTGCTATTGTTACTATTACTGTTTTGAACAATTAAATATTTTTGTTCTAGCATTATAATTTTTCCATTTTATTTTTATCATGTTAAGTGTATTCTTTAATTTTCGTATCTTATTTCCCCCCATCCTCCCACTGACCTCTCCTCTGGTAACTATTAGTTTGTTTTCTACAATAGAGTCTGTTTCTTGGTTTGTCTCTCTCTCTGTCTCTTTCTCTCTCTCCCTTTTTGTTTGGTCCTTTATTTTATTTCTTAAAGTCCACATATGGGTGAGATCATATGGTATTTGTCTTTCTCTGATGGACTTACTTTGCCTAGAATTATACTCTTCAGGTCTATCCAAATTGTTACAAATGGAAAGATTTCATCCTTACTTATGGCTGATTAATATTGATTAATATTTCATTATATATATATATATATATATATATATATATATATATACACCACCTCTTTATCCATTCATCTATTGATTAACTTGAACCACTTCCATAGTTTGGCTATGCTGCAATAAACATAGGGGTGCGGGTATCCCCTTGAATTAGTGGTTTTGTATTTTTTGGATAAATACCCAGTAATGCAATTTCTTAATCATAGGGTAATTCTATTTTTAAGAGGTTTTGAGGGATCTCAATATAGTTTTCTAATGCAGCTGCAGCAGTTTACATTCCCACCAATAGTGCTAAAGTGTTCTTTTGCTCCACATTCTCATCAACATTTGTTGTTTCTTATGTTTTTGATTTTAGCTATCCTGACAGGTGTGAGGTGATATCTCATTGCAGTTTTGATATGCATTTCCGTGGTGATTAGTGATGTTGAGAATCTTTTCACATTATTGTTAGCCATCTGTATGTCTTCTTTGGAAAAAATGTCTATTCATGTCTTCTGCCCATTTTTAATCAGATTATTTGGGGTTTGGGGGGATAATTATTTGTAATAGTTCTTTATATATTTTTCTGTATAGAAGCTTTTTACTTTAACGTAGTCCCAATAGTTTAACTTTTATTTCCTTGCCTCAGGACATGTATCTAGAAAAATATTGTTACAGCAATATCAGAGAGAATACTATCACTGCTTTCTTCAAGGACTTATATGGTTTCATGTTTCACATTTTGATCTTTAATCCATTTTGAGTTTGAGTATGATGTAAGAAAGTGGTCCAGTTGCATTTTTTTGTAAGTGGCTCTCCAGTTTTCCTAGCACCATTTGTGGAAGAACTATCTTCTTCCCATTGTACATTCTTTCCTCCTTTGTCAAAGATTAATTGACCATGTAATTTTGGGTTTATCTTTGGATTTCTATTCTATTCCATTTCTCTATGTGTCTACTTTTGACAGTGCCATACTATTCTAATATTAATGCTTTGCAATATAACTTGAAATCTGGATTTGTTTTATTTTTTCTTTTTCAAGATTGCTTTGGCTATTTGAGATCTTTGTAATTCCATACAAATTTTAGGACTGTTTGTTCTAGTTCTTTGAAAAATGCTGTTTGTGTTTTGATAAGAAATTGCATTGAATGTGTAGATTGCTTTGTGTAGTATTGACATTTTAACAATATTTGTTCTTCCAACACTTGAGCATGGAATGACTCTTCATTTCTTTGTATCATTTTGGATTTCTTTCATCAGTGTCTTATGGTTTTTGCAGTTCAGGTCTCTCACCTCTTTTTTTTTATTTAAAAAAAATCTTTAAAAAAATCTTTGTATTATTTATATATATGTTTGTATATTATCTATGTATCTATATATCTATATATAATATTATATATTATCTATATTATCTATATATAATCTATATATATTATCTATTTACATCTTATCTTTTATTTATTTGAGAGAGCACATGGAGGGAGGGGCAGAACAGGAAGGAGAGGGACAAGAAGACTGTGTGCTGAGCACAGAGATCAATGCAGGGCTTGATCTCACAAACCTGAGATCATGACCTAAAACAAAATAAAGAGTCCAACGCTTAATCCACTGAGCCACCCTGGTGCCCTCAGGCCTTTTACCTCTTTGGTTAAGTTTATTCCTAGATATTTTATTGTTTCTGGTGCAGTTGTAAATGGGGTTAATACCTTGATTTCTTTCTGCTTCTTTATTATTAGTATATAGAAATGCAACAGATTTTTGTACACTGATTTTGTATTCTGCAACTTTATGCAATTCATTTCAGTTCTAGTAGTATTTTGGTGGAGTCTTTAGGGTTTTGAATATATAGTATCATGTCATCTGCATATAGGGAGAGTTTTACTTCTTCCTTACCAATTTACATGTCTTTTATTTCTTTTTATTGTCTGTTTGCTGTGACTAGGACTTCCAGTACTATGTTGAATAAAAGGGTGACAATGGGCATCCTTGTGTTGTTCCTGACCTTAGGGGAAAAACTGAGTAGGATGCTGGCTATGTTTTTTTTCGTATTAGGTCTTTATTTTGTTGAGATATTTTCCTCTAGACCTAATTTGCCAAGGGTTTTTATTATGAATGGATGTTGTACTTTGTCAAATACTTTTTCTGCATCAATTGAAGAGCTAATATTTTTCCTCCTCCTCCTATTGGTGTGATGTATCATGTTGTTTTGCAAACAACAAACCACCCTTGCATCCCAGGAATAAATCCCACTTGATCATGGTGCTTGATTTTTTAAATATATTGTTGGACTTAGTTTGCTAATATTTTTTGAGGATTTTTTTCCTCTATGTTTGAGAGATATTGACCTATAGTTCTCTCTCTCTCTCTCTTTTTCTCTCTCTCTGTATCTTGGTGGTATATTTATCTGGTTTTGGTGTCAGGGTGATACTGGCCTCATAGAATGAATTTGGAAGTTTTCTTTACTCTTGTATTTTTTTTTTTTACCCTTTTAAGGTTTTATTTATTTATTTGAGAGAGAGTGAATGAGAGAGAGAGAGAGAATAGCAGGGAGAGGAGCAGAGGGAGAGGGAAAAGCAGACTTCCCACTAAGCAGGGAGCCTGATGCAGGACTCAATCCCAGGACTCTGGGATCATGACCTGAGCCAAAGCCAGGTGCTTAACAGACTGAGCCATCCAGGCACTCCTCTCTTGTATTTTTAGAATAGTTTGAGAACTATGGGTATTAAGTCTTCTTTAAATGTTTGGTAGAATTCATCTGTGAAGTCATTTGGTCTTGGACTTTTTGTTGTTGTTGTTGGGAGTTGTTTTATGTTTTTTTGTTATTTTTTTAAAATACTCAATTTCATTGCTGGTAATTGGGCTATTCAGACTTTCTATTTCTCCCTGCCTTAGCTTTGGTAGGTTATGCTTTTCTAGGAATTTACCATTTCTTTTAAGTTGCTCAAGTTTATGGCATATACATTTTTATAATATTCTGTTACAGCATCAGTATTTCTGTGATATTGGTTATTTCTTCTCTCTCTGTATTTTGAGTCCTCCCTCTTTTCTCTTTAGTGAGTCTTGCCAGAGATTTATCAGTTTTGTTGATCTTTTCAAAGAAATAGATCCTATCTTCATTAATTTGTTCTACTGCTTTTCTGTTTGTTTTTGTTTCTGTGTTTTAGTTTCTATATCATTTATCTCTGCTCTAATCTTTATTATTTACATCCTTTTCCTGGGTTTGGTTTTGTTCTTCTTTTTTCTGGCTCCTTTATGTGTAAGGTTAAGTTGTTTATTTGAAAATTTTCTTGCTTTTGGAGGTAGGCATGTTTTGCCATAAACTTCCTTCTTAGAACCATGTTTGTGGAACTCAAAATGTTTTGGACTGTTGTGTTTTCATTTTCATTTGTCTTCATATATTTTTTAATTTCTTCTTTGATTTCATGGTTGACCCATTTGATGTTTAATAGCATGTTATTAATCTTCATGTATTTGTGATCTTATATTTTTTCTTGTGGTTGGTTTCTATAGCATTGTGGTGAGAAAATGTTCATGGCGTGACTTCAGTTTTGTTTGTTTGTTGATACTTGTTTTGTGGTCTAATACATGATCTGTTCTGGATAATGACCCATGTATATTTGAAAAGAATATGTAATCTGCTGTTTTAGGATAGAATGTTCTGAATATGTCTGTTAAATCTATGTAGTCCTTGTTGATTTACTGTTTGTATGATGTGTCCATTTATGTAAATGGTGAATAATTTTCCTTCAGAGTGGTTAAAAATAAAATAAATGTTTTATATTATCTATATTTCTTTTCTTCTTTAATGTTATTCTTTATGTAAATCTGAGTTTTTGACTTTATATTATTTCTCTTTTTTCTAAAGAATTTCTTTCAACATTTCTTGCAAGACAATACTTCCTTTGATATTTGTATATGAGAATGTTTATTTCTCCTTCAGTTTTAAAAACTAATTTCACAGGGTACAGAATTCTAGACTGGTGGGGTTTTTAACACAGCCTTTCACTTCATTCTCTTCTAGTTTGCATGGTTTCTAAGAAGAATATAGATTTAATTTTTATCTTTGCTCCTATATAGATAGTTTTTCCTCCTCCTCTGGACAACTTTCAATATTTTTTTATCTTTGATTTTCTGAAGTTGAATATAGTTCTCCTAGGGGTAGAATTTTTGACATTCATTCCAGTTTGTGTTTTCAGGTGTTCCTGATCTGTAATTTGGTGTCTGACATTAATTTGGTGAAATTCTCAGTCTTCAATGTTTCAAATATAGCTTATGATTTCTTCCTTATCTTTTTGGTATCCCCATCATACACAGGATACCTCTTTTGTAGTTGCCCCCACATTCCTGGATATTCTGGGTTTTTTTTTTCCCCCTTCAGTCTCTTCTTTTTTTTTTTTTTTTTTTTTTGTTTTTGTTTCTTTTTTGTTTTGGAGGTTTCTCTTGTCATAACCTCAAGTTCAGAGATTCTTTTTTTTTTAATCTTCCATCCATATCCACTTTTCAAATGAGCCCATCAAAGGCATTCTTAATTTCTTTTACAATCTTTTGATGTCTACCATTTTAGAAAATTATTTCTTCAAATGTTTCTTTCTGCTTATGTCATCCATCTGTTCTTACTTGACATTTACTTTTTCCATTAAAGTTTTAGCATATTAATCATTTTTTTAAACTTCTGGTCTGATATAGTCATTTTGCCTTCCTATCAGACTTTTGTTCTGATGCTTGTTCTATCCCTTCAAATTGTGCTTTTTGCATTTTAATATGCATTGTAATTTTTGTTAAAAGGTGTACATAATGTACTGGGTTAACAAGCCTTAAAAATGTTGTAAGGTATGGGGTAGGGGAAGTGTCTATAAACCTAATTTTCCTATGATTAAATCTCAGTCTTTTGGTTAACCCTGTGGTCCTAGACTGTGAACTTTACCACTGCTTCTCATTTTTCCCCTCCTCAGGTGGGAGAGAATACCTACAGCCAGCTGGAGATGAGTATTTCCCTTCCCCAAGCCAGCTTTGTCTCTGAATAAACCATAGCAGGTTACACTCTGGTTAAGTAGTGTCTCTGTCAGCAGGCCTTGTTAAGAATAATAGAGTGCTTTGGCATATTTCAAGATTGTTCATTTTCCTTTCCCTTGTCAAAAGTGCAAGGACATTATTCTTAGATGTTTATTTAAGGACTAGGTAGAGCTCCTGGAAGTAAAATTCACAAAATTGTTGGGCCACCTTATGACTGGGTGCCTTTGCACTTTTTAACTCTTGGACTTGTCTGTTTGCAGTATTCAGCAATTTATCAATCGCAGTTTAGGTTTTCCTACTCTGGCACTGGTTACCAAGAATGTTTCTACGGATGAGTCTCTTACATCTCTTTACTGTTGCCTTTTATATCCTGATGTCTCCCACATTCCAGTGCCTGACAGTAAGGATTTTCTAAGAGGCATTTTGCTTTCCTACTTTGAAAAGGCCCCATTCTGGGCAAAATTCTCATAGAGGGAGTAAAGGAGGATAAGGTCAACCAAAAAGTCAGCGCCAAATGGAAAGTTTTGGAAAATACTGAAGTCAGATTTTCCTCTTTTTTACAAATACACTCAAGATTAATTTGAGTTCTTTTTGTGCTTTTTGAAAATATTACCACAAATGTTTTTAATTAGTTACTCCTTGAGTGTTATTTTTACCTGCATATATAGAAAAGGAACTCTAATTATAAGGTTAAAAGCATTTATTTAAAATAAGATAAAAATTAGTACAAATCTGTATATTGGGATTCAGATTATTAGGATTTTGGATTTTCTTTTGGGGGGAAATTTTCCTTATATTTATTTCGATTCAAATGGGAAACTGAGCATTACTATTGATTAAATCTTCCTAGAGAATTTTAATGTGAAGTTAGAGTCAATAACTTCAGAGATAGATGAACTTTTTGCTTCATAGCAACTGCAATATCATATTGTTAAATTTTGGGCCTCTCAGAAACATTAAAATAGAATATATTTATAATCAACTATATAAGCAATATACGAGACATATTTCGGTAATATGGGTGTAACTTTAATTTTGAACCCTCTTAGATACCCTCAGCATTAAAACTCTTGTTTCCCCAAAACACCTATTTTTACTTCAGCTAATAACCCACTTAACACTTTTTAATCCTTGAAGCTAAAAAAGAAAAAAAAAATGAAATACGAAGCTATAGTAAATACAGACAAAATTTCCAAAATATATATTTTCCTAATAAAATTAAGGAATAGAGAAAGCAGAAGCATATTTCCTTAGTTACTTTTAGGAACAAACACCTTCATTCCTTCCAGACCCTGAACAAGTAATTGATTTTATGGCTGAGTTTTTTTTTTTTTTTTAATTTTTAAATTTTTTTATAAACATATAATGTATTATTAGCCCCAGGGGTACAGATCTGTGAATCGCCAGGTTTACACACTTCACAGCACTGACCATAGCACATACCCTCCCCAATGTCTATAACCCCACCACCCACTCCATACACCCCTCCCCTTGGCCATCCTCTGTTTTGTGACATTAAGAGTCTCTTTTTGTTTGTCTCCCTCCCAATCCCATCTTGTTTCATTTATTCTTTTCCTACCCCCCTAACCCCCCCCCCCCGCCCATTGCATCTCCACTTCCTCATATCAGGGAGATCATATGATAGTTGTCTTTCTCCGATTGACTTATTTTGCTAAGCATAATACCCTCTAGTTCCATCCACATCATCACAAATGGCAAGATTTCATTTCTTTTGATGGCTGTATAATATTCCATTGTGTATATATACCACATCTTCTTTATCCATTCATCTGTTGATGGACATCTAGGTTCTTTCCATAGTTTGGCTATTGTGGACATTGCTGCTATAAACATTTGGGTGCATGTGTCCCTTCGGATCTCTACGTTTGTATCTCTAGGGTAAATACCCAGTAGTGCAATTGTGGGGTCAAAAAGTAGCTCTATTTTCAACTTTCTGAGGAACCTCCACGCTGTTTTCCAGAGGTTGCACCAGATTGCATTCCCACCAACAGTGTAGGAGGGTTCCCCTTTCTCCACATCCTCACCAGCATCTGTCATTTCCTGACTTGTTAATTTTAGCCATTCTGACTGGTGTGAGGTGGTGTCTCATTGTGGTTTTGATTTGTGTTTCCCTGATGCCAAGTGATGTGGAGGACTTTTTCCATGTGTCTGTTGGCCATCTGGATGTCTTCTTTGCAGAAATGTCTGTTCATGTCCTCTGTATGGCTGAGTTTTTGATACTCATTTTATATTGTTGAGTTCAGTATTTCCTTTGTACGTCCTCCTGCCAAACTAAAAAATATCCTGAAACTATTAAGATATGTCATTGTGGATCATAAAGACAAAAAAATAAAGAGAAAATATCCCATAGAATTGAAGGCTTATATAGTTGTAAAAGACATACTACATCAATTTTCCTACACTTTAACCATTTTTGGTAAAAATAAAACCTAACAAATTTACTCTTTTACTAATAACTAAGATTTAAAGTGAGCAAAATAAAATTTTATAAAACAATATTTTCTCTAATGATAAAAACAATGAGCATTTATTACAGACATTTGGCAAATTTTCAATACATAAAGCAAATAAAATCCACATATATTAGTGATTCTGCTATAACAAATGAGGAGTTTTATCCTCTTGGACAACTGGGATTTCTTTCTGTTAATGGGAGTTATTGGTGTTAGGTGTGTGCTTATGATTCATTGTATTTTCCCAAGCAGAATAGGAAGTATGGCATGAGAAGGTCATATAAGAAACAATTCAGGAAAAGGAAAATTCACAGAAAAGAAAAATACATAATTTTAGGATACTATTTTACCATTAGGCAGAAATCATGGCTACAATTACTTATATGGAGTCTTAATAAAATGACAAATGTTGGACAATATGCTTTCTGTATATTATCATATTTAATTCCCACATGTTCACTTTTTCAGGGTGAAGATCGTTTTGAGAGCTTAGTAATGTGTCTGATATCATAAATTTCTAAATTACATATACAGGGTACAAATAAATATTGCTATAATTCCAAAATATGTGATTAAAAATGACATTAATTCCTTTCTATGTCAGGACAACAATTAAAAAATCATTCTACATTTACAACCTTCTCTTCTTTCTCACTCTGTACTGTCAAAAAATAATAATAAACTGAAAGCAGAGCTCTTTTTAGGGGAAAAAAAAGAGTTCAGTTATCTTAATAATAGCATTAGGATGAACAATATGACTTATATGAATGAATGGGAGATCCTTAAAGGAAATTTTGTTGTGTCGTTACAAATAAATGGAGAAGGGACTAAACAGTTAAGGACAAGCAATGTTGTTATTTTTTTAATTTGCTTTTGTTTTTGTTTCTGTATGCCTCTTGACCTCCTTCACCTATTTCTCCCATCCCACTCTGGCTCCCCAACACTGGCAATGACCAATCTGTTCTTATATCTATGAGCTTGTTTTTTTGTTGTTGTTGTTGTTTTTTTATAGGTGACACATATGAGAGAGATCATATGGCATTGTCTTTCTCAGTCTGATTGATTTCACTTAGTATAATGACCTTAAGATTTATTCATGTTATTGCAAATAGTCAGATTTCATTCTTTTATAAGGATGTAATAATATTCCATTCAACATACAGGAGATCCTTGAAAAACAGGGAAGATAGAGGCACCAACTGTGCAGAGTTGAAAATCCATTTATAACTTTTAATTTACAAAAAGTTAACTATTAGTATCCTACTATAGAATAGAAGCTTTATTGATAACATAAACAGTATATTACCAAATATTTTGCATATATATGTATTATATACTGTATTCTTAGAACAAATTGAGCTAGGAAAAGAAAATGTTATTAAGAAAATCATAAGGAAGAAAATATACATGTATAATACTCTACTGTATTTATCAAAAAACTTCATGCATAATTAGGCCTTCTCATTTCATACACTTGGCTGTTCAAGATCCACTGTATATACCACATTTCTTTTATCCATTCATTGTCAGCTGACACTTAATATTGTTTCTACATCTTGGCTACCATAAAAAAAGGCTGCAATGAACATAGGAGTGCAGATTTCTTTTTGAGTTAGGTTTTAGTTTTATTCTGATAAATACACAAAAGTAGAATTGCTGGATTATATAGTTCTATTTTTTAGTTTTTTGAAAAATATCCATATTGTTTTCCATAGCGGTTGCATCAATTTATATTTCCACTTACAATGGAAAAGGGTTCCTTTTCCTCCACATTATCACAACACTTGTTATTTCTTATGTTATTGATAATAGCTGGGTATTTTTTAGCAGGGACAGAGAAGGAGAGAGGGGTAGGGGGGGGAATCCTCAAGCAGACTCCCTACTGAATGTGGAGCCTTAGCAGGGCTTGATCTTACAACCCTGAGATCATGACCAGAGTTGGGCTCAATTGACTGAGCCACCAGGCACCCCAATAATAACCATTCTAACAGGTGTGAGGTGATATCTCACTGTGGTTTTATTCTGCACTTTCCTGATGATTGGTAATGTTGAGCTTCCTTTCATGTGTCTGTTGGCCATCTGTAAGTCTCCTTTGAAAAAAGTGTTTATTCAAATCCTCTGCCCATTTTTTAATGAGTTTTTTTTTTTTTTTTTGGCTGTTGAGCTATATGAATTCTTTATATATTTTAGATATTAACTCCTTATCAGATATATGGTTAAAAGTATTTTCTCCCATTCAATATGTTGCCTTTCTATTTTGTTGGTTTTGATGGTTTCTTTTGCTGTGCAAAAGTTTTAAGTTTAATGTAGTTCCACTTGTTGATTTTAAGTTTTGTTGCCTGTGCTTTTAGTGTCAAATATGAAAAAACATTTCCAAGACTGATATCAAAGAGGTTACTACCTATGTTTTCTTCTAAAATCTCTGATTTCAGGTCCTCTATTCAACACTTTAATCCATTTCGAGTTCATTTTTGTGTATAAGAAAAGATAATGGTCTGGTTTCATGCTGTTCCATGTGGCTAGCCAGTTTTTCCATTAACATTGTCCTTTCCCCATTGTATATTCTTGGCCCCTTTGTCAAGATTAGATGACCAGATAGGGTGAATTTATAACTGGGCTTTCTTTCCATTGATCTATGTGTCTCTTTATGTGCCAATACTATGCATTTGTGATTTCTATAGCCATGAAATGTCATTTGAAATTAGGGAGGTCTGTTCTTTCTCAAGACTGCTTGACTTTGGGTCTTTTGCAGTTCCATACAAATTTTAGGATTGTGTGTCCTATTTCTGTGAAAAATGTCATTGGAATTTTTATAGAGATTGTGCTGAATCTCTAGTACTTTTGGGAGTACAAACACTTAACAGTGTTAATTTTTACAACTCATGAGCATGCAATATCTTTTCATTTATTCATGTATTCTTCAAATTCTTTTATTAGTATCTTATAGTTTTCAGTGTTTAGGGTTTTCACTTCCTTGGTTACATTTATTCTTAGATATTTTATTCCTTTTGATGTAATTATCAAATTTTCTTAATTTCTCTTTCTGATCATTTATTATTAGTATATAGAAATGTGACAAATTTTTACATATTAGTTTGCATCCTACAACTTTAATGAGTTTTTATACTCTAACAGATTTTTGGTGGAATCATTAGAGGTCTCTATAATATGTCATCTGCAAAAAGTGACAGTTTTACTTCTTTCTTTCTGATTTGGAAGACTTCTCTTTTTCTTGCCTAATTATTGTGGCTGGGACTTCCAATAAATAAAATAAAAGTGGTGACTATGGGCATCCTGGTCTTAATCTTAGAGAAAAAATGTTCAGGTTTTCAGTATTGGGAGGTTAGCTGTGGATCATTATATTTTTAAGGTACATTTACCTGTACCAAATTTGTTGGATTATTATCATAAATATTGAATATTGTCAAATACTTTTTCTGCATCTATTGAGATAATCCTATAATTTTTATCCTTCATTTTTTAATGTGATATAACCCATTGATTGATTACAGGGTGTTGAACCCATATGCTTGCATCTCTGAAATTAATCCCATCTGATCATTGTGTATGACCTTTTTAATGTATTATTGAGTTAGGTTTCCTAATATTTTATTGACTTATGTTCATAATTAGTTTATAATTTTGAGATACTGGTTTATAATTTCCCTAGTATCCTTGTCTGGTTTGGGGTGTCAGGGTACTGCTGGCCTAGTAAAATTAGTTTGGAAGTACCCTCTCCTTTTGTAAATTTTTCAGCTTTTTAATGTAATTAATTTCTAGTGTTATAACATTGTAGTCAGGCAATTTGCTTGATACTATTTCAAAAGTCTTTAATTTATTTTTTCTCCTCTTTTTTTAAAATTTTATTTTTTCAGTGTTCCAAGATTCATTGTTTATGCACCATACCCAGTGCTCCACATAATATGGAGCAGTGCTCCCTAATACCCACCACCAGCTCACCCAACCTCCCACTCTACTCCCCTCCAAAACCCTCAGTTTGTTTCTCAGAGTCCACAGTCTCTCATGGTTCATCTCCCCAAACTCACTTCTCCTCTCCATCTCCCAATGTCCTCCATGTTATTCCTTATGCTCCACAAGTAAGTGAACCCATATGATAACTGACTCTCTCTGCTTGATTTATTTCACTCAGCATAATCTCCTCCAGTCCCATCCATGTTGATACAAAAGTTGGGTATTCATCCTTTCTGATGGAGGCATAATACTCCATTGTATATATGAACCATATCTTCTTTATCCATTCTTCTGTTGAAGGGGATCTTGGCACTTTCCACAGTTTGGTCACTGTGGCCATTGCTGCTATGAACATTGGGGTACAGATGGCCCTTCTTTTCACTACATCTGTATCTTTGGGGTAAATACCCAGTAGTGCAATTGCAGGGTCAGAGGGTAGCTCTATTTTTAATTTCTTAAGGAATCTCCACACTGTTTTCCAAAGTGTCTGCACCAATCTGCATTCCCACCAACAGTGTAAGAGGGTTCCCTTTTCTCCACATCCTCTCCAACACTTGTTGTTTACTGTCTTGTTAGTTTTGGCCATTCTAACTGGTGTAAGGTGGTAGATCAATGTGGTTTTGATTTGAATTTCCCTGATGGCTAATGATGATGGACATTTTTTCATGTGTCTGTTAGCCATTTATATGTCTTCTTTGCAGAAGTGTCTGTCCACATCTTCTATTTTTTTGATGTGACTATCCGTTTTGGGGGTGTTAGTTTGAGAAGTTCTTTATAGATCTGGGATATCAGCCCTTTGTACTGTCATTTGCGAACATCTTCTCCCATTCCATGAGTTGCCTCTTTGTTTTTTGACTGTTTCCTTTGTTGTGCAGAAGCTTTTGATCTTGATGAAATCCCAAAAGTTCATTTTTGCTTTTGTTTCCTTTGCCTTTGGAGACATATCTTGAAAGAAGTTGCTGTGGCCAATGTTGAAGAGGTTACTGCCTATGTTCTCCTCTAGGATTTTGATAGATTCCTGCCTCGCGTTGAGGTCTTTTATCCATTTTAAGTCAAACTTCTTTAATTTATTAAGACTGGTTTTTTGGCCTACTATATAACCTATTCTGAAGAATGTCCTGTGTACTTGAAAAGAATGAATATTCTCTTGCTTTTAAATGGAATGTTCTGCATATTTCTCTTGATTCCAGATGGCTTGATATGTCACTTAAGGCCGATGTTTCCTTATTGATTTTTCTGTCTAAAAGTCTATCCATAATGTAAGTAGGGTATTAAAGTCCCCCACTATTATTGTATCACTCTCTATGTCTCCTGTTAGATATGTTAATATGTGTGCTCAGTATATTTAGGTACTCCTCTGTTGAGCGAATAAAGATTTGCAAATGTTATATCGTCTTGTTAGCTTGACCCCTCTATCATTATGTAATATCTTTGTATATTTTTTACAGTATTTGTTTTAAAGTCTGTTTTTTTTCTCTGATGTAAGTATAACTCCCCCAGCTTTCTAGTATATTTCCATATTTTTAACCATTTCCATATTTTTAACATATTTTAATTTTAAGAGACCTGGCTTTCATTTTCCAGAATATATTTAACTATTTGATTAATTACCTTGTATGTAACTGCATAGGTAGCTCTTGTTGTGTAACAGTATTACTACAAATTCAACATCTTTAAACATGAAATATTTATTGTGTTCCATTTTCTGTGAATCAGAAGTCCAGACACAGGTTAGCTGGATCTTCTGTGAGGCTGCAATCAAGGTGCAATCTGGTTAAACATTGGAATGGTGGTCTCATCTAAATTCTTAAGTGAGGAAGGATCTACTTCCAAGCTCATTCATGTTGTTGGGGAAATTATTTTTCTTATACTTGTCAGACTGAAAAATTCATTTTCTTTTTTTTTTTTTAAAGGATTTTATTTATTTGGCAGTGAGAGGTCACAAGTAGGCAGAGAGGCAGGCAGAGAGAGAGGGGGAAGCAGGCTCCCTGCCTAGCAGAGAGCCTGATGCGGGACTCGATTCCAGGACCCTGAGATCATGACCTGAGCTGAAGACAGAGGCTTAACCCACTGAGCCACCAAGGCACTCTGAAAAATTCATTTTCTTGCTGGATGTTGCCTACAAGCCATCCTTAAATTCTACCCTGAAGTTCCTTATTATATGGGTTTTGCTTTCTTCCTCAAAGTTAGAAAGCAAGATAGAAATATCAGCAAAATGAGTACCACATTCTTATGATAAATCATATATAAATAATCATAAACATCTTGCACCTTTTCTGTATTATATTGTTAGAAGCAAGTCACAGTTTCCAGTTACATTCGAGGTAAAGGAATCACACAATAGTATAAACACTAGGAGTCAGGGATCATATTGTTGTGCCACAGTAACTGTTTCCTGTTTCTGCCATCTGCTCTGTCTTGAGAATATGTCTTCCTACTCCAATTAGAATCTAACACCTTGAATCAGTCTGACTGGTTCTGAACCCATTAGACTCAAATCATGTAACTCTTTTCTCTACCTGCCCATGCTTCAACAACCCACTCCATGTTGCCACTGTCCTCCCACCACATATACCCTGTGTGTGGATTGGGACATCTCATTTAATTCTACCTGCTGTGTAGATGCCTTTTTCATTCTGTTTTGGTTCTCACTTCATGCAAGGGAAATCATGCCTGAGGATACCCTCCTTAATCCATTCAGATTCTGACACCCTTTGCTGGGTTGTACTTCTGATAAGACATCCTCCTCACTCTACTTACATCCTAACAAACTTACCTGGAGCACTAAAGCTTCCCTTCAACTGGTTAAAAACAGATCTTTGAACAACTAATGTATGTATAACTGATTTTTCTGGAAAGAGAAGGGGAGAGTAGGAATCTGAATTTCTGAATGACCTTTCTTACACCCTCACTATCACCAAGCTAGGCTGGAGTATTAC
Source organism: Martes martes (assembly GCF_963455335.1). Taxonomy (NCBI): domain Eukaryota; kingdom Metazoa; phylum Chordata; class Mammalia; order Carnivora; family Mustelidae; genus Martes; species Martes martes. The sequence continues at coordinate 72,299,486 of NC_137889.1, read as the reverse complement.
ATAAGCAAGAAATAAATGCTGTTAGTTGGCTTAAGCCATGGATATTTTAGAATTATGTATTAATGTAATTAACTTACCTAATACTGCTCTTTAGTATTCATCTGAAACATAATATGTTGTAAACAAAATTGTTCATTTCTGTATGCCAAACTTACTTTCTCCAAATATTCTCCATTTTATTGTAGGGTACATCAATCACCTAGCTTTACAAGCCTTAAATCTGAAATAATTTTTGAGCCTTTTCTATTAATCACATGCCACATGGAATCTGTGAACAATTCCTTTCCAAAAACATTTTAATTCTGATCATTTCTCATTACTTCTATGGGTAGTTTATCCTGCCACTACCTCTTGCCTGGTTTACCATAATACTACCTAACTCTTCTCCCAGTTTCTCTTCTTATATACCCACAGTGTGTTCTGAACAAGCCAGAAGAATGATTTCTAAATATATATGTGATTATGTCACTCCTTCATTCTAATGGTTTCCTAACACTTCAGAATTAAATCCTAAATCATAGAAGCACCTGTATGATCTGACTCTTTGCTAACTGCCTGACCTTTTTCTTTACCATGTTTCTTCTTGCTCTTAAATACTCAAACTACAGAGGCTTCCTTTCCTGGAACATGGTCAGCATTACTCATTCTGTCTGAAGCAATCTCTCAGTTATCCATATAGTTTCTTTTCTCACAGAATTTAGATCTCTGCTCAAATAGTATCTCATCAAAATAGAAATTATTTTTCTTTTTCCCTTTTCTCCCTCTTACCCTCCCTTATTTGTTCTTCACTGCTCATAATAGTGTCTATTATTATATTGTGTTTTTATTTATTGGCAGTAATAGTTGACAGTTTTCTACCTAATAATCCAAAGGCCCACAAAAGCACTTTTTACTCAAATGCCAATTAAGTAAATATTTGTTGAGTGAGAGAATGGGGTGGAAAATTAAGTTGATTGCTCTCCTTAAGTCAAAAGTCATTACTCTTAAATTAATTCCCCAACCTTTACTCTGGGCATCTGTACATGCAACACAAAGTTGTGAATGATTAGAGAAACCCCGAATTTATTAGAGAGATTTTCTAACCACAAGGAATTCAAAATCTAATTGGATAATATGATAAATATTTAAACTTCAATACAAATTTAAAATGTATATAGGTCATAAAGGAAAAGAAGTTATATCATGAGACAGTAGGTGATTAATAGTTTTAATTGTTTCATTATGCAGAACATAATTGCTATAATATTTTAGAAAGGGAACTAAGTATTTTAATTTGAAAGGAAGATTTAATAAAGAAATTACAATTGAAAGAAAACCTAAGAAATATCTACAGAAAACAAACCTCGGGCATTTTTCCCCCATTACTTTACTGAAGAAGGTCTATGAAAATTAACAAAATTTCAACTTGGTCACAGTCCCAAAGCAAAATCAAATTAATGTTATTTTTTCCTTTTTGCTTTCTGGTACTTTCATATTATTTAATCTTTCTTATTGTGTTTTCATACAAAGAAACATATTTTCTGTTAATATATACTGTGCAATTTTATTTCTATTTTACGAAGTATTTTTCTTTTTTTCCCTTCACGGCAACTCTTACTCATAAAATAGGATAAAATTTGACATGTATCTTTCCACCTTATTTTCTATGATTATACAATTATATATGAATATAAAGGTGACTTTCTTTGCTTGTTTTCTGAAAAGTGGTATCACCCTCCAATAACGCTCTACATTGTTCCTTTATTTCAAATGCAATGCAAAAATTCCTTCAGATTCATAGATCTTGATCTACATTATTTTAAGAGTAGCATAAATATTTCATTGTGCCAATTCAACCATTTAGTCAATTATCCTCCAGTTTAGCAAATTTAGGTAATTTCCAGTTTATGTGGTTTTGTTTTTGCCATACCCTTGCATATCAGACACTATAAACTGTGTTTTTATTTTATGCAATTATTACATCAAAATAAATGTGCATGTGACTAGATGTTGAATTTTTCCTTTTGATTTTTTCTAATAAAGTTGAAAATCACTATTTATGTTAGTTTCAGCTGTACAACACACTGATTCAACATTTATATACATTATAAAATAATCACCACAGTAAGTCTCATTACTGTCACTGTATGTTTATTACAATAGCATTGACTACTTCACAGCTCTGTGGCTTATTTATTTCATAACTAGAAGTTTATGCTTCTTTACCCCTTTACCTATTTTGTCCATCCTCTCACCTCCCTTTTTGTCTGGCAACTACCACCCATCTCTCTGTTTATGTATTTACGGGTCTGTTTCTGCTTTTTGTTTGTTTTGCTTTGTTTTAGATTCCACATATATGTGAAATGATAAGGTATTTGTATTTCTCTAATTTCATTTAGCATAATACCTTCTAGGTCCATCCATGTTGTCACAAAGGGCAAGCTTTAATTCTTTTTTATGGCTGAGTAATATTCTATTTTATTTTGTGTGTGTGTGTGTGTGTGTGTGTGTGTGTGTGTGTGTGTGTTCACATTTTGTCAATTCATCTACTGATGGAAAGTTAGGTTGTTTTCATATCTTGGCTATTATAAATAATGTTACAAAGGACATAGTAAGTCATATATACATTTTTTTCAGATTAGTGTTTTTGGGTTTCTTTGGATATATAACCAGAATTGAAATTGCTGGATCATGTGGTACTTCTGTTTTTAATTTTCTGAGGAAACTCCATACTGCTTCTATAGTGACTTCAATAATTTACATACCTACAACCAATACCCAAGAATTCCTTTTTCTTCACACTTTTACCACTTGTTATTTTTTGTCTTTTTGATACTAACCATTCTGACAGATATGAGGTGATATCCCATTGAGGTTCTGATTTGCATTTGCCTGATGATTAATGATTTTGAGCATCTTTTCATGTGTCTGATGGAAAGATGTATGTTTTTGAAACTATCTATTCAAGTGTTCTCCACAGTTTTCAATCAGATTCTTTGTATGTGTGTTTTTGCTTATCAGAGAGATTTGACAATCTCTGTCCCATTCAATACATTACCTTTTCATTTTGTTGATCTTTTCCCTCATTGTGCAAAAGTTTTTTAGTTTAATGTAGTCTCAATTCTATATATTTGTTTTTGTTGCCCTTGTTTGAGGAGACAGATCCCTAAAAATATTACTAAGGCTAATGTATAAAAGTTTACTGCCAATGTTTACTTCTAGGGGTTTTATGATTTCAGGTCTTATATTTAGTCTCTAACCCATTTGGGTTTACATTTGCATATGGTGTAAGAAACTGGTCCAGTTTTCCAAGCACCATTTATTGAAGAGATTCTCCTTTTTTTCATTCTATACTCTTGCCTCTTTTGTGGTTAATTGACAACATAATGACACAATGGACTATATAATGATTAATCAGTATGTGTGGGTTTATTTCTGTGCTATTTTGTTCCAGTGGGCCATGTGTCTTTATTTGTATCAATACAAAACTGTTTAACAACATAACTTTGTAGTATAGTTTAATATATGGGAGTGTGATATTTCCAGCTTTGTTCTTCTTTTTCAAGATTGCTTCAGCTATGCAGTCTTATATGTAGATCCATACAGATTTTCAGTTACTTATTCTAGTTCTTTGAAAAATGTCATTGGTATTTTGGTAAGGATTGCACTGAATTTATATGAATTGTTCTGGGTAGTATGTACATTGTAACAATATTAATTCTTCTAGTCCATGAGCAAGGTATATCTTTCCATTTATTGGTGTCATCTTCAATTTTTTTCATCAATGTTTTATAGTTTTTAGAGTATAGGTCTTTCATCTCCTTGGCTAAATTTATGCTTAGGTATTTTATTCTTTTTGATGCAATTGTAACTGGAATTTTTTTCTTAATTCCTGTCTCTGATAGGACACTGAAACACAACAACACAACAAAGTATATTAATTTTATTTCCTGCAACTTTACTGAATTCATTTATTATTGTTAATAGTATTTTGGTGGAGTCTTTAGGATTTTCTGTATGTATTATGTCATCTCAAAATAGTGATACTTTTACTTCTTTCTTACCAATTTGGGTGACTTTTACTTTTTCTCATTTGATTGGCGTGACTAGGAATTCCAATACTGTGCTGAATAAGTGGTAGAATTGAACATTCTTGTCTTATTCCTTTTCTTAGAGGCAAAGTTTTCAGGTTTCACCATTGAGGATGACGTTAGCTGTGGGTTTGTCAAATGGCCTTTATTATATTATATTATATTGAGGTTTGTTACCTCTCTACCCACTTTTCTGGGAGTTTTATTATGAGTGGATGTTGAGTATTTTTTCAAGTGCTTTTGCTGCATTTATTGTAATAATTGTAAAATTTTTATCCTTAACTCTGTTAATATGATGTATGACACGGATTAATTTGTGGATATTGAAACATCCTTGATCCTTTAATAGATCCTACCTGATTGTGGCAAATGATCCTTTCAACATAGTTTTGAATTCAATTTGCTAATATTTTGATGATAATTTTCTGTATCTATGTTCATCAGAGATACTGAATTTTAATTTCTTTTTTCCTCTGGTGTCTTTTTCTGATTTTGGTATCAGGGTAATTCATGCTTCTTAGAATGAACTTGGAAGCATTCTTTTTCTTCTTTTCTTCTTTCTTACTTTCTTACTTGCTTTTTTCTTTCTTTTTCTTCTTTCTTACTTTTAAAATTACTTTTTAAAAGTAATTTGAGAAGGATGAGTGTTAATTCTTATTTAAATATTCAAAACAATTCACCTGTAAAGCCCTCTGGTCCTGGGCTTTTGTTTGCTCAGAAGTTTTTGATTACTGATTGAATTTTATTACTAGTAATTGGCCTGTTCAGAATTTAATTTTCTTCTTTATTAAGTCTTGGAAGATTGTATGTTTCTAGTAATTTATGTGTTTTATTTCAGGTTGTCCAATTTGTTGACATAAATTTTTCATAGTTGTCTCTTTAATCCTCTGTATTTCTGTGGTGTCAGTTGTAAGTTCTCTTTCATTAATGATTTTCTTTATTTTAGATCACCCCATATTTTGCTTGATGAATCTAAGGGTATATCAATTTTATTTATCTTTTCAAAGAATTATCTCTTAGATTCATTTATATTTTGTATTTTTTTATTCTCTATTAATTTCTACTCTGAATATTATTTCCTTTCTTCCAGTAGCTTCAGAATTCTTTTACATTTCATTTTCTACATTATTTTCTACTTTCTTAGGGTAGATTGAGAATCTTCTTACTTCTTGAGCTGGATCACTTTGAATGTCCCTCTTAGAAATGCTTTTGCTGCATCCCACAGACTATGGAATATTATGTTTTCACTTTAATTTATCTCAAGGGTTTTTGTTTTTCATTTCCTAATTTGTTTGGCAACCCAATTAGTATTTGGTACTATGTTGTTTTGCTCCATGTATTTGTGGGATTTTCCACTTTTTTTTTTAATTGGTTTCTATTTTCATACAATTATGGCTGGAAAAAAAATGCCTAACAGGATTTCAATTTTCTTAAATTTAATGGGGCTTATCTTATGATTTATTCTGAAGGATGTGCACTTAAAATATTTGGTATTGATTTTTTACTTTGGTCCAAAATCTAAAAAAAAATCATAGTTGTTAAGTAAACTCCCGTGCTTCAGAAAGCATACAAAAAATTCCAGATACTCCCTACAGGGATTTTCAGAATATAACATTCCAGTGCTGTGATGATTAGCCATCACTCCAAAATAGTCAATATAAAGAGAAAGCTGAAAATGTGAGAGTTTTAAGGAGTCCTGGCAGAGGTTGGAAGTAGTATTATAACTTTTCCCTTCTCTCATTCATGGAGTTGTTCTTTCACTGAGCCAAATAAGAGAGCTCCTTAAATTTAGTGGTGACCACCAGATTGAGACTTAAATCACCTTCTTGGCAACTGGATATTTAAAAGTAGGCTGAAGCACATGTGCCATTAAATGTGGCTTATGAAGTAAAATGTAATGATGATTCTTGAGAGAACTTGAAAAAAAATTCTGGGAGTTTTGGGGGATATACAGATATAGAGAATGATCCTTGTTCCTTACCTTGAGAATCTAGAAAGTAAGAGTCTAAGTGGAACAATCTGGGTGGAGACTGATAAGTATAATAATGTTGCAGCCTACACCATTACTTTCTCATATTTTAAGATGTGTTAGATTGTCAAAAGAGAAGGCAGCAAATCATAAGAGACTCTTAACTATTAGGAAAAAACTGAGGCTTGATGGAGGGGAGGTGGGAAATGGGCTAAATGGGTGATGGGTATTAAGGAGAGTACTTGTTGTGATGAGCACTGGGACCTATATGTAAGTGATAAATCAGTAAATTCTGCTCTGAAACCAGCATTACACTATATGTCACCTAACTAGAATTTAAATAAAAACTTGAAAGAAAAAAAAAAATTCCCATGGAACACATAGGCTCTCAAGGGACAAATTAGTCTGAGCCATTTCAAAACTTGCTTTCTGGGAACAGGGATCTTCATAGTAATAAGCAGAGTGTAAATGTAGGGGCAAATCTTAGGTCATTTGAAGCCACTATTCAAAATTTGTTGGGTACAAATGCTGCAAGTCTTAGATATATTTCCTGCAAGGTCAGAAAAAAGTTACAACTTGCTGAAATCACAGATGATGGTCAGAATTTTTAGCAATAAAGTATTTTTAAGTGAAGGTATGTATGTTGTTTTTTAGATATAATGTTATTGTATACTTAATAGAATAGTACAGTATAAACATAACTTCTATATGCACTTGGAAATCAAAAACTATCAGTTTGTATATACATCCTATTGTATTATTTTTTTATTGTTCATTGTTGATGTAGAGAAACAGTGTCTTGTACCTTGTAACTTTGCTGACTTTATTAGGTTTAGTATTTTTCTTGTGGATTTGGGAAAATTTTCTATGTACAGGATCTTGTAGTCTGTAAATAGATATGGTTTAACTTATTCTTTACAATGTAGATATATTTTATTTCTATTCTAATAACTGTGGCTAGAATTTACAATGAAATGTTAAATTGCAATAAGGGACAGCAGAAAACATTTACTTGTTTGGGATATTAGGGAGAAAACTTTCATTCTTTCACTGGAGTATGATGTTCACTAGATTTTTCATCAATACCTTTTATCATGTTGAAGACATTTTTTTTAGTCCTAGTTTTCTGAGAGTTGTGCAAGGAAAAGGTGTTTGGTTTTGTCAAAAGCATTTTCTATATCCACTGGAATGATCTTGTGATTTTCCTTTTCTCTTCCTATTAATGTGATATATTACATTGATTAGATTTTTTACATTTAAACCACCCTTGTATGCCTGAGACAAATCCCATAGTCATGGGAAACAATCCCTTTACTATGTTCTTGGATTTGATAATATTTTGTTAAAGGTTTTTTGTTTTGTTTTGTTTTGTTTTTTAATCTATATAAGGAAGATTGGTTTGTAATTTTCATGTGATAGCTTTTTCTATTTTTGGTATCAGGATAATGCTGATTTCACAAACAAACAAAAATGTTAAAAAGTGCTTTTTTGTGGGCACCTAGGTGGCTTAGTCAGTTAAGCATCTGATTCTTGATTTCAGCTCAGGTCATGATCCTAGGGTTGTGAGATGGAACCCCACAGCTGGCTATGAGCTCAGTGGGGAGTCTGCTTTATATTTTCTCTCTTTTCCTCTCTCTTTGCCCCTCCCCCTGTTCCCACTGTCTCTCTCTCTCTCTCTCTCTCTCAAATAAACAAATGAATAAAATGTATTTTTTAAAGTGTTTTCCCTTGATTTTTTGTTGTTGTTTTTGTTGTTTTGTTTGTTTTTTTTTTTTTTTTTTTATTTCAAAAGTTATTATAGTTCATTTAATGCTCTCTTTTTTTTTTTTTTCCTTTCTTTTTTTTTTTTTTTAATTAATTTTTTTTTAATTTTAATAAACATATAATGTATTTTTATCCCCAGGGGTACAGGTCTGTGAATCATCTGGTTTACACATTTCACAGCACTCATCATAGCCCATACCCTCCCCAATGTCCATTTCCCCACCACCCTCTCCCGTCCCCCTTCCCCCCCGCAACCCTCAGTCTGTTTCTTGAGATTGAGTCTTTTATGGTTTGTCTCCCTCCCAATCCCATCTTTTCATTTTTTCTTTTCCTACCTCCCCCCAAACCCCCCCACCTTGCATCTCCCCTTCCTCATATCAAAGAGATCATATGATAGTTATATTTCTCCGATTGACTTATTTCGCTAAGCATGATACCCTCTAGTTCCATCCACGTCGTCGCAAATGGCAAGATTTCATGTCTTTTGATGGCTGCATAGTATTCCATTGTGTATATATACCACATCTTCTTTATCCATTCATCTGTTGATGGACATCTAGGCGCTTTCCACAGTTTGGCTATTGTGGACATTGCTGCTATAAACATTCGGGTGCACGTGCCCCTTCGGAGCACCACGTTTGTATCTTTAGGATATATACCCAGTAGTGCAATTGCTGGGTCGTAGGGTAGCTCTATTTTCAGTTTTTTGAGGAACCTCCACACTGTTTTCCAGAGTGGTTGCACCAGCTTGCATTCCCACCAACAGTGTAGGAGGGTTCCCCTCTCTCCGCATCCTCGCCAGCATCTGTCATTTCTTGACTTGTTAATTTTAGCCATTCTGACTGGTGTGAGGTGGTATCTCATTGTGGTTTTGATTTGTATTTCCCTGATGCCGAGTGATGTGGAGCATTTTTTCATGTGTCTGTTGGCCATCTGGATGTCTTCCTTGCAGAAATGTCTGTTCATGTCCTCTGCCCATTTCTTGACTGGATTATTTGTTCTTTGGGTATTGAGTTTGATAAGCTCTTTATAGATTTTGGATACGAGCCCTTTATCTGATATATCGTTTGCAAATATCTTCTCCCATTCTGTCAGTTGTCTTTTGGTTTTGTTTACTGTTTCCTTTGCTGTGCAAAAGCTTTTGATCTTGATGAAATCCCAATAGTTCATTTTTGCCCTTGCTTCTGTTGCCTTTGGCGATGTTCCTAGGAAGAAGTTGCTGCGGTTGAGGTCAAAGAGGTTGCTGCCTGCATTGTCCTCAAGGATTTTGATAGATTCCTTTCGCACATTGAGGTCCTTCATCCACTTTGAGTCTATTTTCGTGTGTGGTGTAAGGAAATAGTCCAATTTCATTTTTCTGCATGTGGCTGTCCAATTTTCCCAGCACCATTTGTTGAAGAGGCTGTCTTTTTTCCATTGGATATTCTTTCCTGCTTTGTCGAAGATTAGTTGACCATAGAGTTGAGGGTCTATTTCTGGGCTCTCTATTCTGTTCCATTGATCTATATGTCTGTTTTTGTGCCAGTACCATACTGTCTTGATGATGACAGCTTTGTAATAGAGCTTGAAGTCTGGAATTGTGATGCCACCGACTTTGGCTTTCTTTTTCAATATTCCTTTGGCTATTCGAGGTCTTTTCTGGTTCCATATAAATTTTAGGATTATTTGTTCTATTTCTTTAAAAAAAATGGATGGGATTTTGATAGGGATTGCATTAAATGTGTAGATTGCTTTAGGTAGAATAGACATTTTCACAATATTTGTTCTTCCAATCCATGAGCATGGAATATTTTTCCATTTCTTTGTGTCTTCCTCAATTTCTTTCATGAGTACTTTATAGTTTTCTGAGTATAGATTCTTTGCCTCTTTGGTTAGATTTATTCCTAGGTATCTTATGGTTTTGGGTACGATTGTAAATGGGACTGACTCCTCGATTTCTCTTTCTTCTGTCTTGTTGTTAGTGTAAAGAAATGCGACTGATTTCTGTGCATTGACTTTATATCCTGACACTTTACTGAATTCCTGTATAAGTTCTAGCAGTTTTGGAGTAGAGCCTTTTGGGTTTTCCACATATAGTATCATATCATCTGCAAAGAGTGATAGTTTGACTTCTTCTTTGCCGATTTGGATGCCTTTAATTTCTTTTTGTTGTCTGATTGCTGAGGCTAGGACTTCTAGTACTATGTTGAACAGCAGTGGTGATAATGGACATCCCTGCCGTGTTCCTGACCTTAGCGGAAAAGCTTTCAGTTTTTCTCCATTGAGAATGATATTTGCGGTGGGTTTTTCATAGATGGCTTTGATAATATTGAGGTATGTGCCTTCTATCCCTACACTTTGAAGAGTTTTAATCAGGAAGGGATGCTGCACTTTGTCAAACGCTTTTTCAGCATCTATTGAGAGTATCATATGGTTCTTACTCTTTCTTTTATTAATGTATTGTATCACATTGATGGATTTGCGGATGTTGAACCAACCTTGCAGCCCTGGAATAAATCCCACTTGGTCGTGGTGAATAATCCTTTTAATGTACTGTTGGATCCTATTGGCCAGTATTTTGGTGAGAATTTTCGCATCTGTGTTCATCAAGGATATTGGTCTGTAATTCTCTTTTTTGGTGGGATCCTTGTCTGGTTTTGGGATCAAGGTGATGCTGGCCTCATAGAATGAGTTTGGAAGTTTTCCTTCCATTTCTATTTTTTGGAACAGTTTCAGGAGAATAGGAATTAATTCTTCTTTAAATGTTTGGTAGAATTCCCCTGGGAAGCCGTCTGGTCCTGGACTTTTGTTTGTTTGAAGATTTTTGATGACTGTTTCAATCTCCTTACTGGTTATGGGTCTGTTCAGGTTATCTATTTCTTCCTGGTTCAGTTGTGGTAGTTTATACATCTCTAGAAATGTATCCATTTCTTCCAGGTTGTCAAATTTGTTGCCATAGAGTTGCTCGTAGTATGTTCTTATAATTGTTTGTATTTCTTTGGTGTTGGTTGTGATCTCTCCTCTTTCATTCATGATTTTATTTATTTGCGTCCTTTCTCTTTTCTTTTTGATAAGTCTGGCCAGGGGCTTATCAATCTTATTAATTCTTTCAAAGAACCAGCTCCTAGTTTTGTTGATTTGTTCTATTGTTTTTTTAGTTTCTATTTCATTGATTTCTGCTCTGATCTTTATGATTTCTCTTCTCCTGCTGGGTTTAGGCTTTCTTTGTTGTTCTCTCTCCAGCTCCTTTAGGTGTAGGGTTAGGTTGTGTATTTGAGACCTTTCTTGTTTCTTGAGAAAGGCTTGCACTGCTATATATTTTCCTCTCAGGACTGCCTTTGTTGTATCCCACAGATTTTGAACTGTTGTGTTTTCATTATCATTTGTTTCCATGAATTTTTTCAATTCTTCTTTAATTTCCTGGTTGACCCATTCATTTTTTAGAAGGATGCTGTTTAGTCTCCATGTATTTGCGTTCTTTCCAAATTTCCTCTTGTGATTGAGTTCGAGCTTCAGAGCATTGTGGTCTGAAAATATGCAGGGAATGATCTCGATCTTTTGGTACCGATTGAGACCTGATTTATGACCCAGGATGTGGTCTATTCTGGAGAATGTTCCATGTGCACTAGAGAAGAATGTATATTCTGTTGCTTTGGGATGGAATGTTCTGAATATATCTGTGATGTCCATCTGGTCCAGTGTGTCATTTAGGGCCTTTATTTCCTTGTTGATCTTTTGCTTAGATGATCTGTCCATTTCAGTGAGGGGAGTGTTAAAGTCCCCTGCTATTATTGTATTACTGTCGATGTATTTCTTTGATTTTGTTATTAATTGGTTTATATAGTTGGCTGCTCCCATGTTAGGGGCATAGATATTTAAGATTGTTAGATCTTCTTGTTGGACAGACCCTTTGAGTAGGATATAGTGTCCTTCCTCATCTCTTATTATAGTCTTTGGCTTAAAATCTAATTGATCTGATATAAGGATTGCCACCCCGGCTTTCTTCTGATGTCCATTAGCATGGTACATTGTTTTCCACCCCCTCACTTTAAATCTGGAGGTGTCTTCGGGTCTAAAATGAGTTTCTTGTAGGCAGCATATTGATGGGTTTTGTTTTTTTATCCATTCTGATACCCTGTGTCTTTTGATTGGGGCATTTAGCCCATTAACATTCAGGGTAACTATTGAGAGATATGAATTTAGTGCCATTGTATTGCCTGTAAGGTGATTGTTACTGTATATTGTTTCTGCTTCTTTCTGATCTACTACTTTTAGGGTCTCTCTTTGCTTAGAGGACCCCTTTCAATATTTCCTGTAGAGCTGGTTTGGTGTTTGCAAATTCTTTCAGCTTTTGTTTGTCCTGGAAGCTCTTTATCTCTCCTTCTATTTTCAATGATAGCCTAGCCAGATATAGTATTCTTGGCTGCATGTTTTTCTCGTTTAGTGCTCTGAATATGTCATGCCAGTTCTTTCTGGCCTGCCAGGTCTCTGTGGATAGGTCCGCTGCCAATCTAATGTTTTTACCCTTGTATGTTACAGACTTCTTTTCCCGGGCTGCTTTCAGGATTTTCTCTTTGTCGCTAAGACTTGTAAATTTTACTATCAGGTGACGAGGTGTGGACCTATTTTTATTGATTTTGAGGGGCGTTCTTAGCATCTCCTGGATTTTGATGTTTGTTCCCTTTGCCATATTAGGGAAATTCTCTCCAATAATTGTCTCCAATATACCTTCTGCTCCCCTCTCTTTTTCTTCTTCTTCTGGAATCCCAATTATTCTAATGTTGTGTCGTCTTATGGTGTCACTTATCTCTCGAATCCTCTCCTCGTGTTCCAGTAGTTGTTTGTCTCTCTTTTGCTCAGCTTCTTTATTCTCTGTCATTTGGTCTTCTATGTCACTAATTCTTTCTTCTGCCTCATTTATCCTGGCAGTGAGAGCTTCCATTTTTGATTGCACCTCATGAATAGCTTTTTTGATTTCAACTTGGTTAGATTTTAGTTCTTTTATTTCTCCAGAAAGGGCTTTTATCTCTCCGGAGAGGGTTTCTCTAATATCTTCTATGCCTTTTTCGAGCCCGGCTAGAACCTTGAGAATTGTCATTCTGAACTCTAGATCTGTCATGCTACCTATGTCTGTATTGATTAGGTCTCCAGCCTTCGGTACGGCCTCTTGTTCTTTTTTTTGAGGTGAGTTTTTCCGCCTTGTCATTTTGTCCAGGTAGGATTTGCTTTCTCCTGCTGTGGAATTCCGCTGTTCTTGGTGACTGAAGTTGGTTTTGGATCGGTTTCTTGTTGATCTTCTGGGGGAGGGGCCTGTTGTAGTGATTCTCAAGTGTCCTTGCCGCAGGCGGAACTGCACCGCCCTTGCCAGGGGCCGGGCTAAGGAATCCGCTCGGGTTTGCTTTCGGGAGCTTTTGTTCCCTGAGCGCTTTCCGTAGAGTTCCGGAGGACGGGAATGAAGATGGCGGCCTCCCAATCTCTCGGCCCGGAGGAGCCGAGAGCTTGGGGTTCCGCTCCTCAGTGCGCTCTCAGAGCAAAGCGCCCAACAGTCCCGCCTCCCTGGCTTGCGGTCGCGCCTCGAGGAAAGCAGTCAATTGTTGGAGCTGGAGAAAAGCGCCGGGTCGCTTTTGTCTCCGTGGCCTCCGGCCGCGCTCCGAGCCCACCCAGCCTGCGACCGGCACAAGGTAACCCTGGGCTTAGAGCTCACTCCTCGGCTTTGTCGCTATAGCCGGCTTCCCCGCTCCAATACCTGCGAGCTCTGCGGCACTCAGACACCCCCAGTCCTTCTGTGACCCTGCGGGTCCTGGGGTTATGCTGACCCCGCCTGGGTTTCCCCCCAGTTTAGCCTCTGGAGCGATGTCTCCCAGTGGAGCCGACTTTTAAAAGTCCCGATTTTGTGCTCCGTCGCTCCGCCGCTTGCCGGGTGCCGGCCCCTCCCCCCCGGGGTCTATCTTCCCGTCGCTTTGGATTCACTTCTCCGCAGGTCCTACCTTTCAGAAAGTGATCGATTTTCTGTTTCTGGGATTGTTGCTCTTCTTCTCTTTGATTTCCCGTTGGATTTGTAGGTGTTCACAATGGTTAGATAAGCTATCTAGCTGATCTCCTGCTACCCGATGTCGTCTCAGCCTGCTACTTCTCCCTTTTGTTTGCTTTTTAAGTGTTTGAGAAGGACTGATGTTAATTCTTCTTTAACTGTTTGGTATAACTCACAAATAAAAGTACCTGTTCCAGGATATTTCCTTTTTGGAAACTTTTTATTACTGATTCATTCTTTTTATTTGTTACAGGTCTGTTGAGATTTTCTACTTCATTTGAGTCATTTTAGGTAATTAGACTGTTTCAAGGAATTTTTCCACTTCTGGGTTATCTAACTTGGTATACAATAGTTCATATTATTATAATATTTTTATATCTATAAAGTTGGTGGTAATTTCTCTATTTTCATTTCTGATTTCAGTTATTTGCATCTTCTCTATTTTATCATTACTTAAGCTAGCTAGTTAATTTTGTTGATCTTTCAACTAACCAAATTTTGGGTTCATCGACAGTCTCTATTGTCTCTATTTTTCTATTGTCTATTTTGTTTATCTCTATTACATCTATTGTTTTCTTCCTTCCACTAGCTTTGATTTTAGTATGATGTTATTTAGTTACTTCAAGTATAAAATTAGGTTATTAAATTTTTAAAATGTAATCATTTATAGTTTTAAGTTTTGCTCTAAACCCTACTTTTCACTGCATCCCTAAGTTTGAAGATGTGTTTTTATTATATATATATATATATATATATATATATATGATTTATTTATTTGAGGAGGGGGGGGGAGGAGCAGACGAAAAAAGAAAGAAATCCTGAAGCAGACTCCCCACAGAGCCCCTTTCCTGGGGCTCAATCCCAGGACCCTGAGATTGTGACCTGAGTTGAAACCAAGAGTTGGAGGCTTAACTGACTGGGTGCCCCAAGATGTGTTTTTATTTTAATTCATCTCTAATCAGTCTAATTTTCCTCTTGATTTTTCTCTGACCCATTGATTTAGGAGGCTGTGTGTGTTTGAATTCCAAGTTTCATTCTGTTACTTTTTCTAACTTCATCCCTTTGTGCTCTGAAATAATAGTTTGTATATAATATATGTAATATATGTACATATGTATATAATATATGTAATATGTATATATGTATATATGTAATAATATATGTATTGAGACTTGTTTATGGTCTAATATATGTTCTAATGTGGAGAATGTCCCATGTGAACTTAAAAGGGACCTGTATTCTTCTTCAGTTGGGTAGAGTGTTCTGTATGTGTCTGTTAACCCTTCATATGTTATTCAAGTCCTCTATTTCTTTATCTATCTTCTGTCTGGTCTGGTTGATCTCTCTAAGAGTTTATTTATTTGACAGAGTGAGAAAGTGTGCATAAGCTGGGGGGGAGGGTGGTGGTGGTGGAGCAAGCTGAGCAGGCTGAGGCTTACCACTGAGCAGAGAACCCAACATAGGGCTTAATCTTAGGACACTAGGATCATGACCTGAGCTGAAAGCAGATGCTTAAATGACTGAGCCACCCAGGCTCTTCAGGTTGATCTATCAATTGTTGAAAGTAGGGAATTGAAGACTTGAATTCCATTTTTATTTCACATATTTTGAAGATTGTTTTTTGACTTGTCATGTTTATAACTAATATTATCTTGTTAAATTAAGTAGTATCTTCTCTATTTTGGATTTTAACCTTATTTTGTCTGATATTAGGATAGCCACTCCAATTCTCTTTTGGTTGCTCTTTGCTTGGAGTATCTCTTCTGTACTTTCTCTTTCAATTTTCTTTGTATCTTTGGGTGTAAAGTGAGTCTCTTGTAGGCAGCATATAGTTGGATCTTTTCCTTTTATTATAACTCATTTTTCCAATCTGTCTCTTAGTTGGAGAGTGTAATCCATTTGTATTTAAAGAAACTACTGACAAAGGGGAAATTTTTTTTTCATTATGCCTTATAGCTTTCTTGTTTCTCATTTTCTCCACTACTGCTTACTTTTGTTATTAGGTTTTTGTTTGTGTGTTTTATGGTGAAACATTTTAATTGCCATCTATTTCCTATTGGGTATAATGTCAGGTTTAGTCAGCAAATCCTGAGATGGAAAATTAACCTTGAGGTGTCTGGAAAAAGCTAGACACCTAAGTAGAAGAAAGGAGAGGGCCTGAGGACCAGGTACTCTAGTGGGGAAAGACCTCAAGCCTCTACTTTTATTGTGAATGTTAGCAAAATGACAGGGGAATAAGAAAAACAAAAAGGAGCCAGAAGCCTTAATAATCAGGACAGTGACACAGTGAGTATGGTGTGATTAGAGCAAACTCTGCTTGTGAGGTAGGTGCAGACAGGGAGTACATGGGGTGCATGTCTATAATGCACATGTAGGCAGGGTGTACACGGAGTGTGTGACCACCAAAGATAAATGCTTTTCCTAATGCTCCCTGGATGACTGTATTGAGTCGCAATAAGGATCTAGATGTTTTCCGTCCAGAAACTTTAAACAAGGCTCAGTTTTTTGTACACTCCTTCTTTGCTTTTCAGCTAGTCTCATCCAGGGAGGCATGTGTTTATTAAATCTTATCTAGTCAGACATTATGAATCCCTACAGTATAAACCACAGATATTTTCTTAGTGGTTAACATGAGGATTACAATTACATCTTTATGTTAAAACAAACTAATTTGAATTTATATCAACGTAATAGTACCTTTCTGTAACTGATGTCACAGATTATGACTAGACATTGGATTCATAGTAACAGATTTATATGTATGTTTTTAATTTCCATAGATGATGTAGAAAATATAAAGTGGAGTTATATATTCAAAACTACAAAATTAATTTTAACTGTCCATGTACTTACCTTTAATGTACACTTTTAATTCTTTCTATGACTTAAATTTACTGTTTTTAGTTTTCTTTCATTTTAACCTGAAAGACTACTCTTAGCATTTCTTTCAAAATAGATAAAATTGCAGTGATCTCTTTTAGTTTTATCTCCAACTGTCTTAATATATTCCACATTTTTGAAAGATAATTTTGATGGATATAGAATCCTCATTTGATAGTTTTTTTTTGTTTGTTTGTTTGTTTCTTTGTCTGTGAAGAACTGTTAATATATCAAACCTTTTGGCTTCCAGGGTTTCTAATGATAAATTGATAAATTTAATGATTACCCTTTGTGTATAATTTTTCTTCAGTTTTATTCTATTTTCTGACTCAACAATTAAAAATTTCCTACCTTTAAGTTTGCTGACTCCTTCTCCTGCTTGTTAAATCTGTTTTTGAATCCCTCTAGTGCATTTTTAATTTTAATTATTGTACTTTTAAGATCCAGAATTTCTTTCTGGGGCCTTTTATAACTTTTATCTATTTTTTCTAATTTCCTTCATATATCATTTCCTATGATGTCTTTCTTTTTCTCTTTCAGCAATTTAGAGACAGTTGTTTGAAATTTTGTCCATGAAGTCTGATGTCTTCCTCAGGTATGTTTTCTGTCAACTTATTTTGTTCTTTTGACTAAGCCATGCTTTCCTGTTTCCTTGTATGTCTTATGGTGTTGTTTAAAAAAAAAAAACTGTATTTCAGTCTTATAATGTGGTAACTCAAACTCGTATTATTTCCATCCCAGTGGGTTTTCTGTTTATTTCAGTGTTGGAAAGCTTGTGTTGTTTTTTTTTTTTTAAGATTTTATTCATTTATTCAAGAGAAAGAGAGTGAGAGCATAAGCAGGGGGAGTAGCAGAGGGAGGAGAAACAGGCTTCCTGCCAAGTAGGAAGCCCTATGCAGGGCTCAATCCCAGGACCCTGGGATCATGACCTGGGCCAAAAGCAGGCACTTAATGACTGAGCCACCCAGGGGCCCCTGAAAAGTTTTTTTTTTGTTTTTGTTTTTGTTTTTTTTTCCCCGGCTAGTAACGAGACTGAGGTGAAAGCTTACAGTCTTCTCAGATCTTTTCTAAGACTGACCCTCTCTTTGGGAATATACAGTGGCTTTCAAAATATCCCTACACACCTTGTTGTTTTTGAATGTCTAAACAAAACAAAACAAAGAGCAAAACAAACAAAAATGTGGCTCCTTCAGATCTCCTGGAGACTGCTTCAGCTGGTAGGGTGACACAATGATGGCCAGACTCTGTACCTGCATCTTGGTAATAAGAAGCAGCTATCAGCAATCAAAACTCATAAGCCTAGTATTTGGAAGACAAAGCCCTTATTGCCCACAGTGTCTCCAAAAAGCCATTCAAGAAAGACAAGTTGTCCTCACCACAACTGCCTGTTACAGGGATGAGGGATGTTGGATGGATATCCACTACCATATTGAAGACTTAAATCCACCAATAGCCACTGTAACTTTCCCTGGTAACTGTAAGCATTCATACAGAGCCCTGTGTTTCAGAATAGTTACTTCAATTTGTGACATATAATTATTTTCTAGGTGGAGAAGCAGATTCCTGGTACTTCCTTCCCCACCATATTTTTTTTTTATTTTTTATCTTTATTTTATCTTATTTTTAGTAAACTCTATGTTCAACATGGGGCTCAAATTCACCACTTCAAGATCAAGAGTCGTTTGCTCTACTGAATGAGCCAGCCAGGTGTCCCTCCACCATATTTTTTTCATGTTACTCTGCTGATCTGATATTTTTGACATATGGTTATACAATAATATTTTAATCAGTAAGTGATCAACATAGGGTTGTGTCTTGGTCTATGTAATGTTAAAAATAATGTTACTTTTCCACTTATTATCCATTTTTAAAACTTTCTATTACAAAACCTCAATATTTCCTGTATAATGAGAAATGCTGCAATATGTGTTTGTATTTAGAGCTGCTACATAGTAACTGAATAACATGGTCAACAAATTACAAGGAGGAAAAAAACAAACTGTGACTGCAAAAAAATATTTTCAGCACCTGATAGACACAGTCATTTGTTTCTTTGGGTTCATTTATTTAATAGCATTTTTTTTTTACTTTATTTAGGATTTTATAAAGTGTTATTGGTCATTTGAGTATAAAAATTTTTCTTAACAACTAAATTTATAAAGTTTACTAGAATGCTTGCCTAACTGTCCCTTCATTTTACATGCAATGTAACCAACTTGAGAATTTAATGATTTGCGTAGATTGCCTGAACAAGTGAGTGCCAAAATATATTAAAGATACATTGCTAGAACATTCTGAATTTCAGAGATAAAATAAACTGAGACCAAAAAGGACATTGATTAGTATTGATACAGGTGCTGTTTCTACCAGTTCTTCCTGGGAAAATATATTTATTTACTTATTATAGTTGCATGATTTGTCATTTTTTATATTGTTTAGTGTCATGAAACATGCTAAGATAAAAAGGAGCTGCCAAATATACATGTTTGTATATTTTTTCCTAAAGAAACTTTATTTTTAATAGACAGTAAATATTTATAAACGTTAAGCTAAATGTAATTTTAAACTGTGATAGTTTGCTATAACATATTTTTGTCTCCTGGGATTTTACAACATTAAGAGTTTGCATTTTTCTACAAGGATATTTTTGAAATCTCTAAAGTACCATATGTATTATGATCCAGAGGTTGCCATGGAAATATCTTGTTATTGTTTTTGTTATTTTGAATACCTTATCTATAATGTATTCATGAGGTTTGCATAATTACAAAAAGATTTTATTTCCATATTTTCAGTAATTTGGCCATCATCTCATCCTAAAATTAGTTCAAATTTTTATCCTAGGCTATTTTTTATTATTAACTTACTAAAATTGGGTCTTTGGCTAATGTTCTTTCTGATAATGTATATATTTTTTTCCTTCGGTTACTTTTATATAAGAAAAAAGTTACGCTCAGGTGTTGGAGGAGGAAGGACAATAGATTCTATGGAATCTGAATGTAAACAAAGAGTAAAAGAAAGTGTTATTTGTAGTTAAATTTTGCTAATAAATTTTTT
Organism: Martes martes; assembly: GCF_963455335.1. Classification (NCBI taxonomy): domain Eukaryota; kingdom Metazoa; phylum Chordata; class Mammalia; order Carnivora; family Mustelidae; genus Martes; species Martes martes. Next base: position 72,279,736 of record NC_137889.1, on the reverse strand, counting down.
ATAATTATATTACTCCTATACATGAACTGGAACACCCTTAAAACTCTTCTCTAATATCAGAATCTCCCAGGTAAGAAAGTGCTTCAGAAAACATTGTTTTGGTAGAGCAACAGATACTCATTTCTAAGTAAGGGCATTAACACAATAATAACATGCCTGTTTTTTTAATTCTTAAGGGCTCTTAATCCAGCTTCATAACGTGCTTTGTGCTATCTGAAAGTAGCTACTATTCACAGGCACATTGGTATTTTATATACATTAATATTCACATATATGCAAATTACATAAAATTTATACTACAAATGAGTAGCAGGAAAAGTGGTAATAGGAATGATTTAAAGAAATCAGTGGTTAATTGATCATTTTAATGAAATTCATCAGCCAAGTAGTAAAATCTTACTCAGTTTACATAACTAAATGCTTCAGTTAGATGACTTGAATTCTGCCATGAGTCACAAAAATGGAGTAGAGAGCTCTCACTCATTTTTCAGATCATAGTCCCTTCAGAGATCAGAGTTGATTTCAGGGTCCCCTTAATTCAAGGTTAAGCCATGTCCCTCAGAAGAAGAATCACACATCACTTACAAATATATACATGGGGATAAACTCCTTCCTCCAGTGTTAGTGTAAAGAAATGCAACTAATTTCTGTGCATTGAATTTATATCCTGACACTTTACTGAATTCCTGTACAAGTTCTAGCAGTTTTGGAGTGGAGCCTTTTGGGTTTTCCACATATAGTATCATATCATCTGCGAAGAGTGATAGTTTGACTTCTTCTTTGCCAATTTGGATGCCTTTAATTTCTTTTTGTTGTCTGATTGCTGAGGCTACCACTTCTAGTACTCTGTTGAACAGCAGAGGTGATAATGGACATCCCTGCCATGTTCCTGACCTTAGCGGAAAAGCTTTCAGTTTTTCTCCATTGAAAATGATATTTGCAGTGTGTTTTTGTAGATGGCTTTGATAATATTGAGGTATGTGCCCTCTATCCCTACATTTTGAAGAGTCTTAATCAGGAAGGGATGCTTCACTTTGCCAAATGCTTTTTCAGCATCTATTGAGAGTATCATATGATTCTTGTTCTTTCTTTTATTAATGTATTGTATCACATTGATTGATTTGCGGATGTTGAACCAACCTTGCAGCCCTGCAATAAATCCTACTTGGTCGTGGTGAATAATCCTTTTAATGTACTGTTGGATCCTATTGGCCAGTATTTTGGTGAGAATTTTTGCATCTGTGTTCATCAAGGATATTGGTCTGTATTTCTCTTTTTGGATGGGATCCTTGTCTGGTTTTGGGATCAAGGTGATGCTAGCCTCATAAAATGAGTTTGGAAGTTTTCCTTCCATTTCTATTTTTTGGAACAGTTTCAGGAGAATAGAAATTAATTCTTCTTTAAATGTTTGGTAGAATTCCCCTGGGAAGCCGTCTGGCCCTGGACTTTTCTTTGTTTGGAGACTTTTGATGACTGTTTCAATCTCCTTACTGGTTATGGGTCTGTTCAGGTTTTCTATTTCTTCCTGGTTCAGTTGTGGTAGTTTATATGTCTCTAGAAATGTATCCATTTCTTCCAGATTGTTGAATTTGATGGCGTAGAGTTGCTCATAGTATGTTCTTATAATTGTATCTCTTTGGTGTTGGTTGTGATCTCTCCTCTTTCATTCATGATTTTATTTATTTGGGTCCTTTCTCTTTTCTTTTTGATAAGTCTGGCCAGGGGCTTGTCAACTTATTAATTCTTTCAAAGAACCATCTCCTAGTTTCATTGATTTGTTCTACTGTGGGTTTTTTTTGTTTGTTTCTATTTCATTGATTTCTGCTCTGATCTTTATGATTTCTCTTCTCCTGCTGGGTTTAGGCTTTCTTTGTTGTTCTCTCTCCAGCTCCTTTAGGTGTAGGGTTAGGTTGTGTATTTGAGACCTTTCTTGTTTCTTGAGAAAGGCTTGTACTGCCATATATTTTCCTCTCAGGACTGCCTTTGTTGTGTCCCACAGATTTTGAACCATTGTGTTTTCATTATCATTTGTTTCCATGAATTTTTCAATTCTTCTTTAATTTCCTGGTTGGCCCATTCATTTTTTAGAAGGATGCTGTTTAGTCTCCATGTATTTGGGTTTTTTCAAATTTCCTCTTGTGATTGAGTTCTAGCTTCAGAGCATTGTGGTCTGGAAATATACAGGGAATGATCCCAATATATTGATACCGATTGAGACCTGATTTATGACCCAACAAGTCATCTATTCTGGAGAATGTTCCATGTGCACTAGAGAAGAATATGTATTGTTATTTTGGGATGGAATGTTCTGAATCTATCTGTGATGTCCATCTGGTCCAAGGTGTCATTTAAGGCCCTTATTTCCTTGTTGACCTTTTGCTTAGATGATCTGTCCATTTCAGTGAGGGGAGTGTTAAAGTCCCCTACTATTATTGTATTACTGTCAATGTTTTTCTTTGATTTTGTTATTAATTGGTTTATATAGTTGGCTGCTCCCATGTTAGGAGCATAGATATTTAAGATTTTTAGGTCTTCTTGTTGGACAAATGCTTTGAATATGATATAGTGTCCTTCCTCATCTCTTATTATAGTCTTTGGCTTAAAATCTAATTGATCTGATATAAGGATTGCCACCCCAGCTTTCTTCTGATGTCCATTAGCATGGTAGATTGTTTTCCACCCCCTCACTTTAAATCTGGAGGTGTCTTCAGGTCTAAAATTAGTTTCTTGTAGGCAGCTTATTGATGGGTTTTGTTTTTTTTATCCATTCTGATACCCTATATCTTTTGTTTGGGGCATTTAGCCCATTAACATTCAGGGTAACTATTGAGAGATATGAATTTGGTGCCATTGTATTGCCTGTAAGTTGGCTGTTACTGTATATTGGCTCTGTTTCTTTCTGATCTACTACTTTTAGGGTCTCTCTTTGCTTAGAGGACCCCTTTCAATATTTCCTGTAGAGCTGGTTTGGTGTTTGCAAATTCTTTCAGCTTTTGTTTGTCCTGGAAGCTCTTTATCTCTCCTTCTATTTTCAATGATAGCCTAGCTGGATATAGTATTCTTGGCTGCATGTTTTTCTCATTTATTGCTCTGAATATATTATGCCAGTTCTTTCTGGCCTGCCAGGTCTCTGTGGATAGGTCCGCTGCCAATCTAATGTTTTTACCCTTGTATGTTACAGACTTCTTTTCCCGGGCTGCTTTCAGGATTTTCTCTTTGTTGCTAAGACTTGTAAATTTTACTATCAGGTGACGGGGTGTGGACCTATTTTTGTTGATTTTGATGAACGTTCTTAGGATCTCCTGGATTTTGATGTTTGTTCCCTTTGCCATATTAGGGAAATTCTCTCCAATAATTGTCTCCAATATACCTTCTGCTCCCCTCTCTCTTTCTTCTTCTTCTGGAATCCCAATTATTCTAATGTTGTGTCATCTTATGGTGTCACTTATCTCTCGAATTCTCTCCTCGTGGTCCAGTATTTGTTTGTCTCTCTTTTGCTCAGCTTCTTTATTCTCTGTCATTTGGTCTTCTATGTCACTAATTCTTTCTTCTGCCTCATTGATCCTAGTAGTAAGAGCTCCCATTTTTTATTGCACTTCATTAATAGCTTTTTTGATTTCAACTTGGTTAGATTTTAGTTCTTTTATTTCTCCAGAAAGGGCTTTTGTATCTCCGGAGAGGGTTTCTCTAATATCTTCCATACCTTTTTCGAGCCCAACTAGAACCTTGAGAATCGTCATTCTGTACTCTAGATCTGTCATATTACCAATGTCCATATTGATTAGGTCCTCAGCCTTCGGTACTGCCTCTTGTTCTTTTTTTTGTGGTGAGTTTTTCCACCTTGTCATTTTGTCCAGATAAGATTTGCTTTCTCCTCCTCTGGAATTCCGCTGTTCTCCTTGGTGAGTGAAGTTGGTCTTGGTTGGGTTTCTTGTTGATCTTCGGTGGGAGGGGCCTATTGTAGTGATTCTCAAGTGTCTTTGCTGGAGGTGGAATTGCCCCGCCCTTATCAGGGGCCAGGCTAAGTAATCCACTCAGGATTGCTTTCGGGAGCTTTTGTTCCCTGAGCACTTTCGGTAGAGTTCCAGAGGACGGGAATGCTAATGGCGGTCCCCCAATCTCCAGCCGGGAGGAGCCAAGAGCTCAGGGTCCCGCTCCTCAGTGTGCTCTCAGAGAAAAGCGCCCAACCGCTCCCATCTCCCTGGCCTCTGGTAGCACTTAGAGAAAAGCACTCATCGCTCTTGCTTGGAGATAACCACTTGGTCACTTCTGCCTCTCTGGCCTCTAGTCACGCTTGGAGAAAAGCACACAATTGATCGAGCTTGGAGAAAACTGCTCAGTCGCTTCCATCTCCCAGGCCTCCAGCCGCACACTTGGAGAAAAGTGCTCAGTCACTCTGTCTCCCTGGCTTCCGGCCGCACTCCGAGCTCACCCAGCCTGTGCCTGGTTCAAGGTAACCCCGAGCTGAGGGCTCACTCCTCGGCTTTGTTGCTGTAGCCAGCTTCCCCAGTCTAATACCTGTGAGCTCTGTGACACTCAGTGCCCCCGGTCCTTCTGTGACCCCATGGGACCTGGGGTTACGCTGACCCCGTGTGGGCTTCCCCTTGGTTTAATCTCTGGAGCGATGTCCCTCAGTGGAGCAGACTTTTAAAAGTCCTGATTTTGTGCTCCATTGCTCCGCCGCTCACTGGGAGCTGGCCTCTCCCCCCATGGTCTATCCTCCCATCGCTTTGGATTCACTTCTCCGCAGGTCCTGCCTTTCAGAAAGTGATCGATTTTCTGTTTCTAGAATTGTTGCTCTTCTTCTCTTTGATTTCCCATTGGATTTGTAGGTGTTCGCAATGGTTAGATAAACTATCTAGCTGATCTCCTGCTACCTGATGTCATCTCAGCCTGCTACTTCTCCGCCATCTTGACTCCTCCCCCCCTCAAATAAATAAATCTTTAAAAAAAAGAGAAAATTATATTTTCTGAAGATTTTTTTATTAAAAGAGGTAAGGAAGTAGATGCTGTTTTGTTTTTATTAGCACTTTGACTTATGACTAAATGAATAATTTAAGTAAAAATCACATTTTAAAAAAATCAGTAAAAAAGTGAAGCTTCTTTGATACACTCAAAAGTTGGAAATTATGGTCATTTTTTTGGGTGAAGAGAGCAGTAGTTCTGTCCAAATTTCTTTCTTTTCTTTTTTTTTTTTTTTTTTTTTTTTTTTTTTTAAATGTCCACCTTCCATTCTCATTAGCTCAAGTTGAGGAGGAAAAGTTACAAACCTAATTGATAAGAATCTGAGGTATTGGTTGGGTCCTGTTAGACTAGTGGGTGAGACACAGATCATAGAAATAAGAGTTTGTCCTGCCAATTTTATTTCCCACTCCAATGCCATAAACACACTTGGTCAAGACAAAATGGAACTTGTTCCTGAAGTGTGTGAAATCAGCTCTCTATCCCTTTCCATGTTGAAAGATCAATTTACACACTGCCCCAAAGTTTCCAGATTACAGGAAATAGAACACTATTAAGTGCTTCAGTTTATATTTAGTTTAGTTTTTCTTTCAAAAATTCTCCAAAGTTAGTTAATATTACATGTTTTTCCAGGTTTTTTTAATCCTATTCAGCAAATATTACTTGCATACATAACTCTCTTAAACAAAAATTCCACAGATTAGGAGAGGTGAACATATTTTTTAGTCAGCAATACTCCAAATTGAAACATAATGTATGGCTACAATTTGTAGTGTGATGCCAGGCTCAACAACTGACTTTTGACTTTTCTTTAGCTGCATTGTGCAGAAAAAGTCCTTATTAATATAAAGAGTTGCAAATACAAATAGTTTCTCTCCCTTTCATATTCTACCCCTTTATCCATTGCTTTATCTCCCCATCTTTTTATCTCTTTTTGTCCTTACAAATTCTCTATGAAATTTCAAAAATGCATTTCAATTCAATTTATTTGGAAGTTTGATAAAAAATATAGTATCTTGCTTTTCTTTTTTGAAAATTATGCTCCACTTTATTTTTTAAAATCTTGACTCTTTTCTGGACATAATATGGCCAAACCTACTTCTCTCTTCCTTCCAAATTTTTTATTATTAAAGTATATTTGACAAGCAAAATTTTATTAGTTTCAGGTATATAACATAGTGATTTGGCAATTCTATACATGACTTATGCTCATAAAGATAAATGCAGTAACTGTCACCATAAGATATTATAATATTATTGCCTATATTTCTTATGCTATACTTTTCATCTCCATGACTTACTGTGTAACTGGAAGCTTGCACCTCTTAATCCCTCTCAGTTATTTCACCCATCCCCCACTCCCTATGCTCTGGCAACCACCAGTTTGTTCTCTGTAGTTACGAGTCTGTATCTGTTCTGTTGTTGTTGTTGTTGTTTTTCAATTCCCTATTTAAATGAAATCATATGGTATTTGTCTTTCTCTGTGTTATCTGTTTCATTTAGCGTAATACCCTGTAGATCCATTCATGTTGTTGAAAATGGCATGATCTCATTCATATAAATGGCTAGGTAATATTCCATTGCATATATATACCACAATTTTATTCATCTATAAATGGATATCTAGGTTGCTTCCAATACTTGGCTATTGTAAATAATACTGCAATAAACATAGGGGTGGATATTTCCCTCCAAATTGGTGTTTTCATTTTCCTTGGGTATATATCCAGCAGTGTAATGACCACATTATAGGATATTTGTATTTTCACTTTTTTAGAAACTTCCAAAGTTTCCAAAGTTTTTTAGAAACTTCCAAACTTTCCAAAGTTGCTACACCAATTTACATCCTCACCAACAGTGATTAAGAGTTTCCTTTTCTCCACATCCCAGCTAACATTTGTTATATTTGCCATTTTGATACTAGCCATTCTGATGGGTGATATCCCATTGTAATTTCGATTTGCATTTCCCTGATGATTAGTGATATTGAGCATCTTTTCATGTGTCTGTTGGACATCTGTATGTCTTGTTTGGACAAATGTCTATTTAGGTCCTCTGCCCATTTTTTAGTCAGGTTCTTTGTATTTTGTTGTTGTGTAAGTTCTTTATAGATTTTGGATACTAACCCTTTATCAGATATATCATTTGCAAAAATCTTCTCCCATTCAGTGGGTTACCTTTCCATATTGTTGATGGTTTCCTTTGCTGTGCAAAATATTTTTATTTTGGTATAGTTCCAAGAGTTTAATTTTCCTTAGTTTTTCTTGCCTAAAGAGACATATCCATAAGTATGTTGCTAAGGTTGATGATAGCCAAGAGATTACTGCCTATGTTTTCCTTCAGGAGTTTAATAATTTCAGGTTTCATGATTGGGTCTTGAATCCATTTTGAGTTTATTTTTGTGTGTGGTGTAAGAAAGTGGTTGGTTGTATTCTTTTGCATGTAGCTATCAGGTTTTCCCAATATCATTTATTGAATAGGCAGTATTTTCCCCATTGTATATTCTTGTTTCTTTGTCACAGATTAATTGACTATATAAACATAGGTTCATTTCGGGTCTCACTATTCTGATCCATTGATCTTTTGTCTCTTGTTGTGTTAGTACCGTACATTTTGATTACCATATCTTTGTAGTATATCCAGAAATCTGGGATTGTGATATCTCCAATTTTATTCTTCTTTTTCAAGATTATTTTGACAATTCAGGGTCTTTTGTGGTTCTATACAATTTTTTAAAAGTTATTTGCTCTAGTTCTGTGAAAAATACTGTTGGTAGTTTGATAGGGATTGCATTGAATCTGTGGATTGCTTTGGGTAGTCTGAACATTTTAATAATATTATTTCTGCCCACTCCTCTGAGAACTGCTTTTGCTGTGTTCCAATGATTTTTGACCACTGTGCATTTTCATTTGCCTCCATGTATATTTTTAAAATTTCCTCTTAGATTTCTTTGTTGACACACCGGTGTTTTAAAGTTTTAAAGTAGCAAGTTTTAACCTCCATGTGTTTATGTTCTTTACATTTTTTCCTTGTAATTGATTTCTAGTTTCAGGTCTTTATGTTCAGAAAAGACACCTAATATAATTTTAGTTTTCTTAAATTTCCTGAGACTTTTTGTATGGCCTAACATGTGATCACTCATGAAGAACGTTCCACATGCACTTGAAAAGAGTGTTTATTTTACTATTATTAGATAGACTTAATGGATATATAGAAAGCATCTACTTCATCTGTCATTCAAAGCTACTGTTTTCCTATTGATTTTCTGTATGACAATCTATTGATGCAAATTGAGTGTTAAAGTTCCCTACTAGTATTGCATTACTGTAAATATCTCCCTTCATGTTTGTTAATATTTGTTTTATGTATTTGAATGTTTCTATGTTGAGTCCACAGAGATTTACAATTATTATATCATCTTATTGGATTGATCCCTTTTGTCATAAGGTAATGCCCTTCTTTTTATTCTTGCTATAGTCTGTTTTAAAGTATACTTTGTCTGTAGGAATTGCAACTCTGACTTGTTTGTTTTTGCTTTAATTTGCATATAATATATTTTCCCACCATTTCACCTTCATCTGTACGTATAGCCTTCTCTCCATGACTAGCTGTGGAAAATCTGTTCTGCTAGTCTTCAAGTCATTTTCAGAGTTAGGTGCAATGCATACAGTTGTGCTTCAGTGAGTCCTTGGGACAAGGTGCACTTAGGATCCACCTACTTTGCCATCTCCCCTGCTTTCCTCTGTCTTTTTAATAGCAGAATCCCTAGGTATCAAATGGCTGATATTTACTTTTTCACCAGTTGGAAGTTAGATAAGAATGTTTCAATTTTAACATTACAACTACTATTGTGTATATCATCTGATTACATACTGTTTGTAACTGTATATTTTGGTTTGATGAAAGCAAAAATATAGCTTATGCACTTTCCTAGAAGTCACATAAGTGTATCGCATGTGTGTTTACAACACTGCACTGGCTTGTACAATTTGCACTAAGCAAATTTTCAGGTTTGGCTTTTAAAAAGAAAACAAATTCCAAACCCCAACCTCTAAAATCAAGGACATATTTATAAGATTTCCAATATGTACACTACGGTGTTTTATTTTGAGGTCTAACCAGGAGGTTAACATGAACATGTAGTTGGTTAGTCTCCCATTGGTCTAGTAAGGTATTAAAGTGTTAATTGATATAGTTTAATTTCATTTGAAATGCAAATAAGATGTTGGTGAAACATCAAATTTCTTTTGAATTTTGTGGTTTGGGGGAACCCAGTTTTAAATCACTAGGATAATCCTTCTGCTTTTTTCAACTGATGAGCAAAACATGGCCTAGATAAATGAAATGAACTATCTAAGGGACTTAAAGATTGGTCAAGATGGATTTGATCAAGAACTAATCAATACGGAAATTAAAAATTAATTGGTTATCAAATTAAACTTTGAAATACAACTACAAAAGAGGGAATTCTTTTTTAAAAGTTTTAATCTATGTTTCAGTGAACCCTTTATTTAAAAAACACATATTTGTTCTTAACAATTATTTTAAGCTTCTTTAAAAATGTTGCCTTTATTTCAAAATATCAAAGACATCTAAATTTTATAATTATATGACACCTACTCTAGAAAAATTAATTGTTCAAAATGAACATGATACTTTTCAATGGCTCATATTAAAATTAAAGCAGTAGACAGGAGTAACATCACCAAGATGGTAATATAGGTCATTTCCAACTTCAGTCCCCCTCACAAAGACAAGAAGTATTCATGGACAAGATGTCACTATTAAAATCCTAGAACACTGGTGAAGTTGAAGGATCCTCCCTGCAACCCAGAGACCAAGATAGACAGCATTAAGAAATAAGAACAGTAGTTGCAAACTGACTGCCCCTCTTCCAGACCAAGACATCACCACATGGAGAGGTCTCAGTGGGGAAAAAGAGCCCAGTGTGGACATCCAGCTTTCCCAGCATTTTAAAACCCTTCTCAATAGATCCAATGTGGTCTCACCTCATAGATCATAGGGGAATCTGCAGGGCTTGATCACCAGGAATTGGATTATGACAAAGATGGGGCAGAGATTTATAGCAACTAGCTCTCAGATCTTGGTAGACCAAGTTCCTATCTGTGGTATTCAAAAAAGGCCCAACCAAAAGTTTCCTCAATTGCAGAGCCAAAACAATAGTTTGACCAAGGAATTCAGCATGATGTAGGCCTAATTTCAGAAATCAAAGATCCTGACTGAACCTGAAACCTAGGCTGCCCCTCTGCTAAGGAAGAGAATAGGTCATGACCTCCACCATTGCTGAATGTGGATCATAGCCCCAACTAAACAGAAAGCTGGGCCTGGAAAGCTTCTTAACACCACTTGAGCAGAGAGACTGGAAGGCAGTGATGTCTGCAGAGCAAACCCAGTGACTCTGTTTGTCCAGGGAATATAGGGCATGATTCCACTCGAGTAAACACCCCATAAAAGAGCCTTCCTGGCCTAGAAGCTAGTTCTGCCAATTAACCTAGGCAGCTTTGCTAATTCACAGCCACAAACTGCTGAGAGTGACTCACAGGCTCTTTCAAACAGAAAGCCGACCCTGAGAACGAGCAGCATAAAGCCAAATGAGCAACTCCAATTGGCCAGAGAGTAGTGCACAATTCTGCCTGATTAATTTTCCAAAAGTCTTGCCAGCCCTGAGGCCTATTCTGTGTGCCTGTCCCCAACTTCCTGGAAGGGGCACAAATCTGTGTCCCTTCCTACTGCTGAATACAATGTCCAACTCTACCTCCAAGGAAACCTAATCAGAGATCTCAGGAATCTCGGTAGCTTGCCCTGTTGCTGATTATAGTGGCACTTGAGCAAAGATCCTGATGAGAACCACTGCATCCACAGAGCCAGGAAAATGCCTATTTTCCAGGGAGGTTAGCATTTGATTCTGTCTGATTTTATCCTCTAAATAACAGCCTAGTTTGCTCTCCCCAGTACCAGTTCTGAAGCCCTGCCAAAAGCTGAACACAGGCTCCAGCCCAATCTGACCAGGAAGCCTAATGAGAGTTCCCAACACATGGCCCTACACATGTGCAAAGCTAAGATATTGACCCATCAGACCAGGAAAATTGGTGCACAGTTCTCCCTAATTTGATCTCCAAACGAGATCTAGTGGCCTTGGAGCCTATAGAGGAGCCCCTGTAGAACAGGGAAACCAATTTGTAGCCCTGCCACTGCTGAGTTAGCCTTCAGCCAGTCCAACTAGACAACATAACCAGAGAGCATGGGAAACTGTGTAGCCCATCCTATACTCCATTTATAGTGGCACCTGAAAGGAGAGACTAGCTTGTGATTGTCCCTGTTTGCAGAATGAAACTGGTGAGCCTGTCCAGCCAGGTATTCAGAGCTTCTGCAAGGGAGGAAGAGGGGGCCTCTCTCTTTCTCACATTTGCACCCTGTTAAGTTTTCCAAAGAGGGGCAGACAAGATGGAGTTACAGAAGATCCTAAGGGATGTGCATGAACCCACAGCCATTTTTCTCCATCCCTCAGCATGTGGTGAGCTTCTAAGAGCTGCGTGGTTCACCCTGCCCCACCTCAGCGGGTACCTCTTGGCAAGTTCCCATGGAGTGGGGGTGATGAGGGAGCTCTGTCCCTTCTGTCACTATTACCCCTACAGGTGTCCAGGTTCCAACCGCCTTCCCCCACCTATAGTCTATACATGTCCTAAAGAAAAAAAAAAAAAAAAAGACCCTTTTTTTTTTTTTTTTTGTAGGCTTTTGGGCCCATTCTGCTGTCCCATCATTGCAGAGAAACTAATTCATAGCCCTCTCTACTCCTGAACATAGTGCCCAGTACCAACTATCTAAAAACCTTGACCAGAAAACCTAGGTAACTATGGAGCCCATGCTACAGCCATGCTTGAACAGAAAGCCAAACTATTAGTTCTATCCAACTGTACTCATCCCATGGCACTCTTCCACTAACCTCACTGTTTGGGCAGTGCCCTCACCCAAAAACAGACCCACCTGTCCAAGGGCAATACCAACTGATGTGTCAAGAGCTCCAAGATGAGCAGACTGGTGAAAAACTGTCTCTGCCAAAGTAAATTTGTAAAGCTTGAAAGAGAAGACCATTTAATCAAATATGCTTACACCAATGTAAGAAATCAGGAATCATGAAAAATCAGTTAAACATAACAACACCTAACAAAACTAATCTCCAATAATTGACTCCAAATAGAGATTTATGAACTGTCAAATAATTTAGAATCTTCTTAAATAAGTTTAGCCAATATAAGACCATACAGATAGACAAAATGAATTAATAATACATGAATAAAATGAGAAGTCCAACAAGAAATAAAAACCATAAAAAAACCAGAAATCTAAGAGCTCTAAAATACAATAACTGAAATAAAGAATTTAATAGAGAGCTTCAATACGTAACAATCATACAGAAGAATCAGAAGCCTAGAAGGAAAGACATTTAAAATTATTCAGAAGAACAAAAAGATTATGATGAAGAATTCAAAGAATATGGATGGAAAGTCATTGAATCACAAAGGATGTCAGCAGGATAAGAAGGAACAATGGTTCTACTAAGTTTGTTAAAAAACAATACATAAAATGGCATTAGTAAGTCTTTACCTATTAATAATTACTTAATTTAAATGGATTTAATTATCCAACCAAAAGACAGAATATCTGACCAGACTTTTTTTTTTTAAATCCGATGGGGTGCAGACATAACAAACTCACTTTAGCTTTAAGGACACACAGACGGAGAGTGAAGGGATGGATGTATTTCAAACAAAGGGTAACCAAACGAAAGAGGGATAGCTGTACTTAAATGAGTCAAAATAAACATCAAAGTAAAAATGGTAAAGAGAGACAAAACAAAGGTCATTATATAATATAAAATGGCCAATCCATCAAGATTTAACAATTGTCAATATTCATATACCTAACATTGAAGCACACAAATATAACATGCAAAGCAAACACAGAAATAAAAGGAGAAATAAACAGAATACAATAATAGTTGGGGACTTCAATATCCCAACTTAATAATGATAGATCATCCAGAGAGAAAATCAATAACAATACAGGAAATCTGAACAACACTATACAGAACATTTTACCCAACAAAAGCAGAATACCCAGGCTCCCGAAGTTTGCATAGAACATATTTCAGAACAGACCACGTATCAGGTCACAAGATCCAACTAATTCAAAAAGATTAAAATCATGACAGTATCTTCTTTGACCACAAGGATATTAAATTACAAGTCAATAATGGGAGAAAAACTCAAAAACTCAACAATACTTAGAAATTATACAACACTCTCTTGAACAACCAATGTATGAAAGGGGAAATAAAAAAGTATGAGGAGCACCTGGGTGGCTCAGTCAGTTTAGCATATGCCTTTGGCTCAGGCCATGACCTCAGGGTAATTGAGAGAAAATATATGCAAAATCTGTGTCAGTGTTTAACAAGAGAAGCAGAATCAGTATTTTATAGCTTTAGAAGAGATTATATATTATTTTATTACAAAGAATTGACTTACACAATTGTTGAGACTGATAAAGCTAGTCCTAAATCCAAAGAGTTGTCAGAAAAAATCACATTCAGGATTCAATTCCACAAACACAAGCCAGAGATAATATACTCAAAAGGAATTTATTTTTTGTACCTCAGGGAGGTGGAGTTCAACAAAGCAGGGTGTCACTGAACTATGAAATATGGACAAAATTTATGTAAGCTATTTTCAAGTTTAGCACACAAAACTTCTTTTACTATGGAATTGGGAAGTAAGTTAAAATTTTAAAGATTGGAAAAGAAGAAGTAAGAATTTATGAACAGATAACATGATTGCTTAGATAGAAAAATCACAAAGAATCTAGAAATACCTCTTTGAATAAATATGTAATATTAGCAAGGCTGTAAAATATAAAATCAATATGAAAAAATAACTTGTAATTCTATCTTTTGTCAACAAAAATTATATGAAGTTAAAGCCATTCATTATAGCACAAATAACATAAAATATTTAATGATACATTAATAAAAATATGCAAATATCTATATGAAAAATTGTTCATTTTGAGAGAAAGCAAAGAAACTGAAATAAATCGAAAGACATGTAGTAGTTATAGACTAGACTATTGGCTAGAAGACTCAATACTGTTAAGTTGTCCATTTCATTATATTGATATATAAACTTATTAGAATTATCATCAAAATTCCAGTAGTTTTTTTGGTAGAAAATGAGAGATTAACTGTAAAATTGATATGGAAATGCAAGGAACTTAAAATAGTCAAACAAAAGAATGATGTTGGAGAACCTTTACTACCTGACTGCAGGATTTACTATAAATATACAGCAATTAAGACAGTGTAGTATTAACGAAAGGATAGACAAATCAATACAATAGAATAAGGACTTCAGAAATGTTCAACTAATATTTCTTCAACAACTGAAAACACACATAAAAAAACAACAAAAATATAAACTATTTCACCAAATACATGAAAATTTGTTTGAGATAGATGATAGGCCTCAATGTAGAAGCTACAATTATAATATTTTTGAAAAAAAAAAAGCTTGAGATTATATTTAATGTGCTAGATAGGCAAATATCTCTTATCATAAAAGATAAAATGTTGATAAACTGGGAGATTGGGAGATGGAGAGGAGAAGTGAGATGGGGGAAATCAGAGGGGGAGACAAACCATGAGAGACTGTGGACTCTGAGAAACAAACTTGAGGGTTTTGGAGGGGAGAGGGGCAGGGGGTTGGGTGAGCTTGGTGGTGGGTATTATGCAGGGCACGTATTGCATGGAGCACTGGGTGTGGTGCATAAACAATGAATTTTGGAACCCTGAAAAGAAATGAAATAAAATAAAATGAAAGAAAATATTGATAAATTGTACCTCAACAAGAATATAAACTTTGATTCATGAAATATGTGTCACTGAAACAAGTGAAAAGGCCAGCTATAGAATGGAGGATTTGTATTTCCTTGGTACTACTTTAACCAGAATACATAAAGAACTAGTACAAGTAAGTAACAAAAGAACTCAGAAAATTAAAATGAACACTTTGACCTTTTCAAAAGTATATATACAAATGGCCAATAAACACACACACACAAAAACTGTTCAACATTATAAGTTATCAGGACAATGCATATTAAGGCAATAATGACTATTTCTAAATAACTGAAATGATAACATCAAATGTTTCTGAGAGGGGTGCCTGGGTGGCTCAGTGGGTTAAGCCTCTGCCTACAGCTCAAGTCATGATCTCAGGGTTCTTGGATCAAGCCCCACATCAGAATCTCTTTTCAGCAGGGAACTTGCTTCCCCCTTTCTCTCTGCCTGCCTCTTTGCCTACTTGTGATCTCTCTGTCAAACAAATAAGTAAAATCTTTTAAAAAAATGTTGCTGAGAGGGGCACCTGGGTGGCTCAGTGGGTTAAAGCCTCTGCCTTCAGCTCAGGTCATGGTCCCAGGGTCCTGGGACTGAGCAACACATCAGGCTCTCTGCTCAGCAGGGAGCCTGCTTCCTTTCCTTTCTCTCTGCCTGCCTCTCTGCCTACTTGTGATCTCTGTCTGTGAAATAAATAAATAAAATCTTTTTTAAAAAATGACTTAAAAAATGTTGCTGAGAATATAATGCAATTTTGTTACTCAAACATTACTACCGGGTATGTAAACCTGTACAACTTTTTCTGGAAACTAGCATTTTCTTTTCAAGTTAAATATACATCAAACCTATGACCCAGAGTATTTCCTCTCAATTTTTAACTAATAGAAATGAAAACATATTTGCACAGAAAGATTTCCAAAATAGTTCCCAGCAGCTTTACTCATAATAGCTTGAAACTGGACAAAAGATGCAGATAAAATCAACAAAAAATGGATTTTAAAAATTATTATAAGGGTTATGTCAGCAAAAGGGCTAAGAGGTTTCACCACTTTTTCTTCCCATTTTGCCATCCACTCCCCACTCCACCGCCAACACACATACAAGTAGTAAACAACTACAAACTGAAGAAAAGAACTCAGGGAAAACTCAGGATTACAAATGAGCAGCAGTAAAAATGGTGCAGAGTTCAAAAATCAAGCATGGCTATACAGAACAGTATAGGAAGCATTTTGCTTGTGTCACTCCATCCCTAGTCAGGACCAGCTCTGCACTGGGAGGACTCTCAAGAGAGGTAGGTCATCACACAAGGAGAAGAAGAACAGGTGAACACCAGCAAATTTCATCATTGTGAATGTTTTTATGCATGACAATGGAGGTCCCCCCAGTCTTCACTGACATTGATAATTGAAAGAGCAGCCCAGAACAAACCCCTTTCCTGCTTCTACACCCAGAGGCTGGAGCTGTTTCTATGGTGACACTTGGCTTCTGGGGCCAGAGGGACTTCTGTTTGATCTCAGGGATCAGGTACCACAGTACCTTATTATACCTGAGACTGGAGCTTCTGATGCTCTTTTCCCGTTCCTGGCCCTATGTCATGTCTTTGTCTCATCATCAGGGCAACCTCCACTGCCCAAAGCCCTGCCCCTGTGGTCCCACATCATTCTTTGGCTGCCATTATGAGGCTGTTACTCCTCTGTATTTTAGGTCACAGCCCTGAGTTATTATTGTCAGGGGCACTGCCACTACTCTGAATCCTATACACCTGTTTCTAAGTCACAACTCTGAATAGCCAGTATTAGGGTTGCTTCTACTACCCCAAGCCCCACCCATTCTGATAGGTAAGGTTTTAAATCATTCTTACTGGGACTGGACTGCTAGTGCCCTGATGTATACCTTCATTCACATCAATGCTTTGAACCCCCAATGCCAGGGCTGCTACCACTGCCCTGAGCCCTGGCCCCAGAGTTTCTGTTTGTGGCTCTGTCCCATCATTCCTGAAAACTGGCTACCATTGCTGTGAGACTACCCCTGCATCCCAGACCACATTTCTGCCTCCTTCTTGCTGAGATTTTTCTGTAACTGCCTTGAACCCACTTTCTGGATCCTAAGTTGAGGCTTTTATGATTCATTTCTGAAGCTGCCCCTCAGTTCTAAGAACATGGTTCTGACCCATCATTCACAGGTCATACTGCCACTGCTCTCATCCAGCCTTCCCAGGTCCCAACATATGGCTTTAATAGACTACTACTAGAATTATACTGTTGCTCTCTTTTGATGGCTCCTTGGGGCCAGAATTGAGACCTTGACCCACCATTCACAGGCTATGCAACCTATGTCCCCTGAGCCAGGCCAGTGCTGCACCTCGTTATCCTAAGCCCAATGCCACTGTTGGTTCACCCAACCCTAGCTAGCTGGAGTCTCAGTAAGCCCTGGTCTCCCAGGGTACTGGTTCCACAGAGATCTACACACCCACACACTTGGCAAGAGAAGAACCCTGAAGTCTGGCCAGTGTTAAACTTAGTTGAAAGAGCAGCATGGAATGCACCATCGTACCTTCCTTGGAACTAAAGATGTTGCATCCTGCCCAGCCAGCATCTTTACAACCACCTCCAGGTAAAAGTCTTTTCTCGCTGAAGCCAGTTCTCACTGACAGAGGTGTCTCTGTCCTCAAATGTATAGGCATCAGTGCAAAACAACTTGGAAAATACTCTAAAAGGAATTATCACACAATCAAAGGCACACAATATTCCAGTAATTGACCCAAAGAAATGGAGATCTTCAAGTTATCTGATAAAGAATTCAAAAGAATTATATTCAGGAAGCTCAGCAAAATTAAAGAGAATACAGATAGACCACATGAATAAAACAATAAAAGAACCTCACAGAGATTCTGGAGATGAAGAATACAATGGATGAATTTTTAAAAAATGCAATAGACAGCTTCAACATCACATTTAACCTGGCAGAAGAATAGTGAGCTTGAAGACAGTCCTCTTGATATTATCTAGTCAGAGGAGAATTTTAAAAAATAAAATAAAAAAAGAGAGAAGAAAGTCTATGTGAATTATAGGACATGATCAAAAGAAACAATATATCTATTTTTTTTAAGATTTTACTTATTTATTTCACAGACAGAGATCTCAAGTAGGCAGAGATACAGGCAGAGAGAGAGGGAGGAAGCAGGCTACCTGCTGAGCAGAGAGCCCGATGCGGGGCTCGATCCCAGGACCCTGGGATCATGACCTGAGCCGAAGGCAGAGGCTTTAACCCACTGAGCCACCCAGGTGCCCCAAAAGAAACAATATATCTGTTATAAGTGTTCTAGAAGGGAGAAGATAGAGGAAAAGGGACAGAAACCTCATTTACAGAAATAATGCCTGAAAACCCCAAATCTAGGGAGAGAGATGTCTACCCACACATGGGAAACTTAAAGATCCAGGTTCATTTAAAGAGATCTTTACTGAGAAATGATATTCTCAAAATTAAAAGACAAGAAAAATCTGAAAGCACCAGAAGAAAAAAGAACTGTCACATACAAGGGAATTCTCATAAGTCTACCAGCATTTCTGAGCAGAAACATTAGACCAGAAGAAAGTGGGATGGTATATTCAAAGTACTTAAAGAAAAAACAAAAACAAAAAACTGTTAGTCAAGAATACTTGACCCAGGAATGTTGTCATTAAGAAGTGAAGAAGAAATAAAAAGATTCCCAAACTAACAAAACCTAAGAAAATTACCACAAGAACTGCTTTACAGGAAATGCTAAAGTGATTTCTTCAATCTAAAAAAAAGAATGCTAATTAACAACATATAAACATGAAAGTATAAAATTCACTGGTAAAGGTAACTATATAGTCAAATTTAAAATATCCTAATAATTCAATAATGTGGAAATCACTATGAAATCTAGCATTTAGGTCAAGAGACAAAATTATTAAAAATAACTGTAGAGAGATATAGTTTGGGACATCAACAAAAATTGGGGTGTAAGTAAATGGATAGAACTTTCTAACGCAATTGTAGTTGTCCGCTTAAATAGATAGTTATAAGATGCATTAGAAATCTTCATGGTAACCATAGAGCAAAAATGTATAATATAAACACAATAATAAAGAGACAAGAATCAAGGCAAACCACACAAAAATCAACAAAGCAAGAGAAGAAGAAAGTAACTAAAGAAACACAAAACAATTATAAAGCTGTCAGGAAAATGATCCTGGTTAAGTCCTTACATATTAGTAATTACTTTAAATATAAATGGTTTAAGTTCTCCAATTTAAAGATAAGAGTGATAGGAGAATGCAGGCAGCAATCTCTTTGACCTCAACCGCAGCAACTTCTTCCTAGGAACATCGTCAAAGGCAACAGAAGCAAGGGCAAAAATGAACTATTGGAATTTCATCAAGATCAAAAGCTTTTGCACAGCAAAGGAAATAGTTAACAAAACCAAAAGACAACTGACAGAATGAGAGAAGATATTTGCAAACAACATAGCAGATAAAGGGCTAGTATCCAAAATCTATAAAGAGCTTATCAAACTCAACACCCAAAGAACAAATAATCCAGTCAAGAAATGGGCAGAGGACATGAACAGACATTTCTGCAAAGAAGACATCCAGATGGCCAACAGACACATGAAAAAATGCTCCACGTCACTCGGCATCAGGGAAATACAAATCAAAACCACAATGAGATACCACCTCACACCAGTAAGAATGGCTAAAATGAACAAGTCAAGAAATGACAGATGCTGGCGAGGATCCGGAGAGAGGGGAACTCTCCTACACTGCTGGTGGGAATGCAAGCTGGTACAACCACTCTAGAAAACAGTGTGGAGGTTCCTCAAAAAACTGAAAATAGAGCTACCCTATGACCCAGCAATTGCACTACTGGGTATATATCCTAAAGATACAAACGTGGTGCTCCGAAGGGGCACGTGCACCCGAATGTTTATAGCAGCAATGTCCACAATAGCCAAACCGTGGAAAGAGCCTAGATGTCCATCAACAGATGAATGGATAAAGAAGAGGTGGTATATATACACAATGGAATACTATGCAGCCATCAAAAGACATGAAATCTTGCCATTTGCGACGACGTGGATGGAACTAGAGGGTATCATGCTTAGCGAAATAAGTCAATCGGAGAAAGACAATTATCATATGATCTCTTTGATATGAGGAAGTGGAGATGCAAGGCAGGGGGGGTTGGGGAGGAGGTAGGAAAAGAAAAAATGAAAAGATGGGATTGGGAGGGAGACAAACCATAAAAGACTCAATCTCAAAAAACAGACTGAAGGATGCTGGGGGGAGGGGGGACGGGAGAGGGTGGTGGGGAAATGGACATTAGGGAGGGTATGTGCTATGATGAGTGCTGTGAAATGTGTAAACCTGGCGATTCACAGACCTGTACCCCTGGGGATAAAAATACATTATATGTTTATTAAAATTAAAAAATTTAAAAAAAATAAAGAAAAGAGTGGGAAATGAATTTAGGGAAAAAAACCCAACTACATTCTGATTACAGTAGACTTACTTAAGCTTTAAGGACATTCACAGGTTGAAAGTGAAGAAATTTAAAAATGTTATTTCAAATATATGGAAACCAAAAGAGATTAGGGGTACCTATACTTATGTAAGACAAAATAGACTAAGTCAAAATTCACCCAATATCAGAGCACCTAAGTGTATTTAATAATTATTAACATCATATTTGCTTTATATATAAAGGCTCCAATATTATGTGCATTTATTTTTACAATTATTATGTTCTCTTGATGAATTGACCCTTTTATCATTATATAATACCCTCCTTTTTGGTTACAGTTTTTATAAAAAATTAAAAAATATGTGGAGGTTAAACAAGATGATCCTAAATAGCCAATAGGTCAAAAAAGAACTCAAAAGGGAAATCAAGAAATAACTTGAATCAAAAGACAATAGAAAGACAACATTTCAAAACCTATGAGATGTTACAAAAGCAGTTCTAAGAGGGAAGTTTATACTTATAAATGTGTACATTAGATAAGAAAGATCTCAAACAATCTGGCCTTACATCTAAAGGAAGCAGAAAAAGGGCAAATTAAGCTCAAAGTTAGCAGCAGGGAAGGAAATAACAAAAATTAGAGCAGAAATAAGTAAAATATAGACCAGAAAATCAACCAAAAAGATCAATGAAAGTAAGACCCAGTTATTTCTTTTTTTTTTTTTTTAAGATTTTATTTATTTATTTGACAGGCAGAGATCACAAGTAGGCAGAGAGGCAGGCAGAGAGAGAGGAGGAAGCAGGCTCCCCGCTGAGCAGAGAGGCCAATGCGGGGCTCAATCCCAGGACCCTGAGATCATGACCTGAGCTGAAGGCAGAGGCTTTAACCCACTGAGCCACCCAGGCGCCCCAAGACCCAGTTATTTCTAAAGATGAACAAAATTGACAAAACTTTAGCAATATTAACTATGAAAAAAAAATGGTTCAAATAAATCAGAAATAAGAGACATTACAACTGATACCACAGAAATAGAAAGTATTAGATTGTAGAAATGCAAAGGAGATACTACTATTAACAATTATATTCCAAACTAGATAACACAGAAAAAAAAAGAATAATTTTCATAGAAATGTATGCCCTACAAAGACTGAGTCACGAAAAACTAGAAAATCTAGGGGAGCATCTGTGGTTCAGTCAGTTAAGTGTCTGCGCTCTGGTCAAGTCATGATTTTGGCGTCCTGGGATCAAGCCCTGTGTCTGACTCCCTGCTCGGTAAGGATTCTGCTTCTCCCTCTCCCTCTGCCCCTCCTCCCTCTGTGCTCTCTCTCTCTCTCTTTCAAGTAAATAAATAAAATCTTAGGAAAAAAAAGAAGAACTAGAAAAGCTAAACAAACTGGTATTGAATAAAGAAACTAATCATTAATCCAAATTTGCCTACACAGAAAAGCCCGGGACCAGATGGTTTCACCGGAGAATTCTACCATTTAAAGAAGAATTAAGGCCAATCCTTTCCAAGGTCATTCAAAAAAATGAAGAGGAGGGGAAACTCCAAACTCACTTCACATGACCAGCATTACCCTGATACAAAAGCCAGATTAAAATAAATGTATATAGAACTATATCCCTGATGAATATAGATTCAAAAATTATCAAAATATTAGCAAACAAAATTGAACACACATTAAAAGAATCATTCACCACAATTCAGTAGAACTTATCTCTGAGTTGCAATCATTGTTCAACAAATAAACAAACCAAAAAATATGATATACCATATTAGTAGAATGACAGATAAAAATAATATGCTTATCTCAAAAGATGCCTAAAAAGCATTTGACAAAATATATCTTTTTATGATAAAAATGCACAGCAAATTGGATATGGAAGGAGTTTCCTTAGCATAAGAAAGGGTGTCTATGACAAACCCAGAGCTATCATCATACTCAATGGTATAAAGTTAAAATCCTTAACTCCAAGATCTGGAAAAGGTCAGGGATGGCCCCTCTCACCATTTTTATTCAACATACACTGGAAGTCCTAACCATAGCAATTAGGCAAATTAAAAAAACAGAAAGCATCCATATCAGAAAGGAAAACATAAAATTGTCTCTGTTTGCTGATGACATGATCTTTTAAATGTAAACTTTGAAGATTCCATTAAAAAACTGTTAGTAAAGTTATATGATTCACAATAAGCATACAGAAATCAGTCGTATTTCTAGACACTTAACAATGAACCATCTGAAAAACAAATTAAGAAAGCAATCCCATTATGATCGCCCCAAAAACAATAAAACAATTAGGAATAAATTTAACCAAGTAAGTGAAAGACCGGTACACTGAAAACTGTAAGATATTGATAAAACAAATTAAAGAATATGTGAGCAAATGAAAAGATATTCCTGTGTTCTTGGATTGGAAGAATTAATATCATGAAAATATCCATAGTACTGAAAAGGATCTACAAATTCAATGCAATTCTGAGCAAAATTCCAAAGGCATTTTTTCAAAGAGATTGTTAAATCTATCCTAAAATTTGTTTGGAACTACAAAAGACCCTGAATAACAAAAGTCTTCCTGAAAAAAGAACAAAGTTAAAGGCATTATAACACCTGATTTCAAACTACATTACAAAGCTGTAGTAGTTAAACAAAAGTGTATTATCATAATACAGGCACATGTATCAGTGAAACAGAATAGCAATCCCAGACATAAAGCCTTATGTATATCATCAACTAATTTTTAACAAGGGTTTCAAGAACACACAATGGGGAAAAGGATGGTCTCTTTGATAAATAATGTTGGGAAAACTGGATATGCTCAAGCAAGAGAAGGAAAATAGACCCTTGTATTATGCCATTTACAAAAACTAATTTGAAATAGATCAAAGATGTAAAAGTAAGACATAAAACTCCTTGAAGAGAACATAAGGAAAAAAGATCTTGACATTGGTCTAGGCACTGATTTTTTGGATAAGTTACCAAAAGCACAGAAAACAAAAACTAAAATTAGTTGGACTACTTAAAACTAAAGAGTTTCTTCACAGTAAATGAAGTAATAAATTGAAAAGACAATATACAAAATGGAAGAAAATATTTATAAGGCATATATATGATAAGGGACTAATGTATTCAATATATATAAATACTTCATACAACTCAATATCAAAAAAGAAAATCACCTAACTAAAAAATGATCAGAGAAACTAAATATGTTTCCAAAGAAGACATATAAATGGCCAACATGTATATGAAAAGATTCTCATCACTAATCCTCAGGGAAATGCAAATCAAAACCACCAATGAGATATTCCTTCATATGTGTTGGAATGGCTTTTGTCAAAAAGAAAAGAGATAACAAATGTTGGCAAAGATGCGGAGAGAAGGGAACACTAATACACTGTTGTTAGGAATATAAATCGGTACAGCCATTATAGAAAATAGGATAGATATTCCTCAAAAAATTAAAAATAGAACTTTGTAATCTAGCAATCTCACTCAATATATATCTGAAGAAACTGAAATCAGCATCTTGATATCTGAATACCTATGTTCACCATAGCATTATTCACAGCAGTCAAAATATGGAAACAACCTGTGTTTATCAATGGATGAATGGATAAAGATGTGGTGTATATAAATGCAATGGAATATCATTCTACCTTGAGTAGGGAGGAAATCTGCCATTTGCAGCAATATGGATGGCCCTGAGGGCATTATGTGAAGTGAGATAAGTCAGAGAAAGACAAATACTATAAAATATTACTTATTGTGAAATCTAATAATCTGAATTTGTAAAAACAAACGGTAGTATGGTGGTTATCGGGAATCAGGAACTGAGATGCTGTGAAGAGTACTTACTTGCAAACAGTAGATAAATAAGTTCTGGAGATCTAACACACAACGTAGTGATTATAGTTGGTATTACTGTATTATAAATTTTAAACTAAGAGACTAGATCATTTTAATTGCTAACACAAAATAGAAATAATTATGTAACATGATAAAGGTATTAACTAATGCTAGTGTATTAATCAAATTGTGATATATAAATCTATCAAACCAACACATTGTACACCTCAATCTTACGAATGTTATATGTCAATTTAGGTCAATAAAAATATACAAATGAAAACTGTGTTATACCTATATAATAAAATAATTCTCATCAATATACAATATAAGTGCTGATGCATAGGACATGATGAATATTTTAAAAAATGTCAAGGAGAAATAAAGTGACAAAAAAGGGTACAAACTGTGTCATTCTATCAACATGAAGTCTAAGAACAGTTAAAATTCATCTATGGTAATGGAAATCAGGTTGCTGGTTGTCAGTGGTAGCTGGGTATTGTCTGAAAATGGGCTTGAAATTTTCTGGAGTAATATTTTGCAGTGTGATCATACAAGGTTATACATTTCCTAAATCTTACCCAATTTTATAACTTATAACTTTGCATTTTACTCAATAACTTTTTTAACTCAAACATGTAAACAAATAACTTAAGCCTGTAATTTTAAGTTCTTTTATAATGGAGAGAGAGGAGTAGTTTCTGATATAGTTTATTTTGGGGCAGGTGGACTGTGGTGGGAGACTGAGTCTATTCTCAGGTCAGTTTGGGAAAACTGTTCATTTTGCTTCTTTGGTTATAGCTGTTTGAGTCTACGATTTAAGGCTAATTTCAACCATTCTGTGAGAGAACAACCAAATTATCCAAGTATTCTACTTTGAACTAAATGAGAAATATGGGAAAATGATTATTGTCCAAGTATTCATAAGGTTCACTGGATCCTTCGCTTTAATATCTCTATACCCATATTACCTGCTTAAAGGATCTTCCTGTCCATACTACTGAAATTATTCACCAACCAAGGTATAAGAAAGCAGGGATTTGCTGATGTTTATGATGCTTCTCCTGTGTTGATAACAATACCTGACACATACTAGGTGCTCAACAAATATTTGTTGAATTTATATGTAAATGATAATAATTCAAATTTCTACTTTCCATCTCACCCATGATAAATAATTTCCTATTTAAGAATTAGATTTTAGAAATATTCATTTTTTTAAGGAGTAGGCAATAACTGATATATTGCCAAAGCTGAAGGAGGTATTCTCATGAATTCAATACCACATCTAGTACATAAACTATGAAACACACACACACACACACACACACACACACACACACAAAACAACAGAGGTCAGGCTTACCACCATGATGCTATTGTTAATATTAAATTTTGTAAAGTCTGCTAAGATCAACAGTTAGCAAACTTTTCCTGTAGAGGGCCTGAAAGAAAATATTTTAGGCTTAGTGTGCCATGATGTCTCAGTTACAACTAAACAACTCTGAATGAAGCAGCAGTAGACATACATATGTAAAGAAATATTCAACATGATCGGGAGGTAGAGAGAGGAACTAAAATGTTTCCAATGCAGAACAGACTTTTACATGACCAGAGACTTCTTTGTGTCTCATGTAGATTTTGCAGTCTTTCAGAAAATAGAATATGCTTCAGAACTTTGAGTTACTGATACTATTCCATTCAGAAACACTACTCTCATTCCTACACTCTATTTGTAACCATCTGCGATATGATGATATGAGAGAGCTCAGATATGAGATACACACTGTACCTGCTCCTGGACCATGTTTTGTCATCTGTACTTTCTCTGTCCTATTATGTCCTCTACTGGTACAGACACCTAACATTTATGTGTTTTCAAGGTTAGTATAGTACATGCAATCAAAACAATCACACAACTAAAATATTTCCTTAAACTCAATTCCCCCATTAGAGATACAGTTTTTATTACTCTTTTCACAGTCCATCTTTTAGAAATTTAACTCATATTCAACATCATTAATTTCTTGCCTAAGTTTATCCCTCAAATTGCTGGAGGCTAGTTTTGGCCCCCATAACTCTATCAAACTGTTCTGGAGCAATTAGTAGACTTCACAACCTGAGTCCATGGATATCCTGAGTCCATGGATACTGAGTCCCATTCTTGACTCTATAAAATCTGACACTATCAACTACCACTTTCTTCTTAACACATTATCTTCCTTAGCGATGTGCCCACCTTCTCGGTTGGCCCTACTAAGGTCAGATGACTTTTTCAGTCTTGTTTCCAGATGCTTCCTCTGTTTGCCCCTTAATAATTATTTCCTGTGATTTCATATTTAATATTCTTTTCATCTTATTCTATGCACTCTACTTATTCAATTACTTCTACAACTATGACTTTGAAAACTTTTCTGCATTAATAATCCCCAAATCTCTTTTCATCCCAGGCCTTGCTCCTAAACTCCAAGTTTTTAGCGTGCATTTACCTGGCAATCTGACAAAAACCTGGTATTTCACAAGTGTATGTCTCTATAACCATATGTATGAGACATCTTCATCAAGTTTTATTTCCTAAATGCCTGATACATACTTGGTATCTAGTAGAGATTTCTAAAAGTTTAGCAGTACATAGAAAATAATAAGGCAATGTAGAACTGAAATAAATGGTTAAAAACACATGGTAATAACTAAATCATCCCAAGCTTATCTTCAAATGGAAGATAAGTGTTCTAAATTTGTGAATATGTCTTATACTCCCCTGGGGACCTATGATCCTAGCTCACTGTTTTTGTCACTTTTACACTTCACAGGAGTTCTTTCTAAGATTATCTTGCAAATTGTGTAA
This sequence comes from Martes martes, assembly GCF_963455335.1. Classification (NCBI taxonomy): domain Eukaryota; kingdom Metazoa; phylum Chordata; class Mammalia; order Carnivora; family Mustelidae; genus Martes; species Martes martes. The sequence continues at coordinate 72,252,680 of NC_137889.1, read as the reverse complement.
TTTACATGCTTTTGAATGTAGATCCACTTTTTAAAATATTTTTATTTATTTATTTCAGAGAGAGAGAAAGAGAACAAACAGTAGAGAGGGGCCATGGGGGAGAAAGAGAGATTGAGAGAAGCAGACTCCCTGCTGAGTAGGGAGCTTGATGTGGGGCTCCATCCCAGGACCTGGAGATCATGACCTGAGCTGACAGCAGATGCTTAACCAACTGATCCACCCAGGCATCCCATGCAGATCTACTTCTAAATCTAATTATACATAAGATTAATAATTCCCAAATGTAACTCTGAAAAACAATTTGGTTTATAAACCTATTAAAAGGCAATATTCACACACACAATAATATTTTAGGAGAATCCATGGTCAATGATAAGGTGAAACACATTTCTGGTCCTAAATCAATTACTTATTATTTCTTTTTTAGAAAACATTCATTTGAAGATAAAGGGTTTCAAGAGACATTTTATAATAAAAATGTTATAAAAGACATTGTAAAATTCTTTTAATTTTCAATTAAGAAATTATTCTGCTGGTTCTGGTTCAAGATGGTGATATAGGAGGATCCTGAACTCACCCCCTCTCATAAGCACATACACACTGAATACATAGTTATGTTTGAAATAATTTTCTCTGAAAGAAACCCAAAACTAGCTGAGTAACTCAGACACATGGACCAAATAAGAAAAACCCATATCAAAATGGGCAGGAAAGGCTGAGACACAATCTCATCACAAACCTCACTGTATAGTGACTACTCCCTCACCCCCCACATAGTGACCCACAATCAGGAAGAAATTCACAATTTCAAGCTTCTCCCTGAGGAGTGAAGGGTTTGAACTCCACATTGGCATCCCAACTTTTAAGTCCTACCTCTGAGAAGTGAGCCCCTAAAACATCTAGCTTTGAATGCTAGCTTTGTATCCCCAAGAAACAGTTCTTAAAGGGTCCATGCAAACTCACCTGGCTATACCCCAGAGCCCAGCCCAAAGGAAGCCACTGAAAAGTGCAGTCTTTCTGTGACAGAGGTCTTTTGTTAATTTTAAGTCTTCAGCCTGAGGGGCAGGCATCTCATTTAACACAAATCTAGCCTTCTGAAATTTTCCCAAAGATGGAATCTGGCAGGTGTATTCTTCATGCTCTCCCTGTCATGCTTCAGATTGCTGGTATCTCCTGGAAAGGAGCTTCTGCACTCAACTGACAATCACAGTTTTTAAGCTACCACGCAGGGGACAATACTTGATCACCAGACTCTGGTGGCTGGGCTTATGTTCAAAGGTCCCATAGGACTATAACAAATGAAGAAAGAATCCTTAACCAGCTATATTTCAGAGGAAAGACAGCAAACTAAAATGCCCAGTTTTTTTTTTTCTGTGAAAGAGGCTCATTAGCTTATTTCATAGCTATGGCCTGAGGGGCAGGCTTCTAATTAAACACACATCTAAGGGTCAAATATAATCCTACCAAGAAATCTTCATGTTCTCCCCTGACTCTTCCCAAGTTGTTGGTTTCTCCTGGAAAGCAGCTTGCACACATGTTTCATGAACTGATTTTTGTGACTACCCCCAGGGGACACTCCAGATTGCATGGCTTTTGAGGCCAGGGGGATTATGATCACGGATCCCATATGACTGTAACAAATGAAGAAATATTTTTCTGATTACACCCCAGGGCACAGCAGGGAGGCAGGCAGACTGAAACAGTCTATGAAAGAAGCCTGTCAGCTTATTTTTAAAGCTTCAGACTATGGGGCAGTCTTCTAATTAAACACACATGTAGGGGCTAACTACAGTTTTCTTCAGAGATCAGAGAAGTCAGCTGGCACCACCTTGGTGCTTTCCCTCTGCCCAAACTTAGGTTGTCATTATCTCTGAGAAATAAGTTCATGTATAAGTCTGGCACTTTGGCTTTTGTAGCAGCCACCCAGAGGACACATTCCTTGATAGCCTAAATCTGGTAGCCAGCAAATCTTCTGTTCAAGGTTTGATAGGAAGGGAATAAACAGTCCTTTACTGGTTATCACCCCAGGGTTCAATGCAGAAGGAGCAGATAGAAGTGTCCATCTCTACTCTTCTTCTGAAAGGTGTTTATCAGCATACTTTAAAATCTGCTGTCTGAAGTTCTGGTTCCAAGCAACTCTAATCTAGGTGCTGACTGAAATCCTACTCTGTGGGACACTGACAGGTCTTGACAAACCCTCCACTATTGGGAATCACTAAGAATAACTGGTTGAGAAATTGCAGATACTTGAACCAAGAGCTAGGGTATGGTTGAGCAATAAGATTTATCTTCCTGTGAGGCTACTCCTTCAAGACTGGGAAAGGGGGCTCTTTAATGCATAGAAACCAGCTCAGAGATTCAAGGAAAAATAGAGAAATAAAAGCATTATTGCAAATGAAGGTACAAGATAAAACCTCAGAAAAGGACCTTAATAAAATTAAGATCAGTGATTTTCCTGATAAAGTCTCAAAATAATGGTCATAAATATGCTTACCAAACTTGAGAAAAGAATTGATGAATATAGTGATAATTTCAAGAAAGTAAAACTATAAGAAAGTACCAAAAGAAAATCACAAAGCTGAAAAATACAATAACAGAAAGATACAATGGAAAAGTTCAAGAGTAGACAAAACATAATTAAAGGATGAGTTAACTCAAAAGACAAGGAAGTGGAACTCAATCAGAGCAACAAAAGGAAGAAAAAAGGAAAAAGGGTAAGGGTGACTTAAAAGACTAAATGGATGTAAAACCAAAAAAAAAAAAAAAGTCTATATGCTGCTTACTGAACTCACTTCAGATGTAAAGACACTAACAGACTGAAAGTGAAAGGATGAAAAAGACATTCCATGCAAATGGAGACTAAAAGAAAGCTGGGATAGCTATACAGACATCAGTCAAAATAGATTTTAAGACAAAGACTGTAATAAGAGACCAAAAAAAAAAGGGTATTACCAAAAAAATCATTACAAATGATAAAAGTGTTAGTCGAACAAGAAGATATAACATTTGTAAGTATTTAAAAACAAACATAGAAGAATCAAAATATATAAAGCAAACCTAAAGGAGCAAATACACATGATGAAATAATAGTAGAAGATTTTAATGTCCCACTTTCATCAGTGAATAGATCATCTAGACAGGAAATCAATGAGGAAACACTGGCTTTAAACATTTGAGATGGACTTAAAAGACATGCAAAACATATCATTCAAAAGCAATGGAACACATATTCTTCTCAAGTGCACTTAGAACATTCTCCAGGAAAGATTATTTGGCAGGCCATAAAATAAATCTTAATAGGGCACCTGGGTGGCTCAGGCATTAGGTGTCTGCCTTCGGCTCAGGTCATGATCTCAGGGTCCTGGGACCGAGTCCCGCGTCGGGCTCCCTGCTCAGCGGGGAGCCTGCTTCTCCCACTCCTACTCCTCCTGCTTGTGTTCTCTCTCTCTCTCTTTCTCTCTGTCAAATAAATAAATAAAATCTTTAAAAAATAAATAAATAAATAAATAAATAAATCTTAATAAATTTAAGAAAATTGAAATCATATCAAACATCTTTCCAAACATAGTGGTATGAACTAGAAATCAATTATAAGAAAAAAACTGCCAAATTCAAATATATGTGGAGATTAAACAATATGCTATGATTAACCAATGGGTCAATGAAAAAATTAAAAGATTTTTAAAAAAGTTGAAGCAGATGAAAATGAAAATACAACATACCAAAATGTATGGGATGTAAATAAAGCAGTTCTAAGAGGAAAGGTCATAGTGATTAATTCCTATCTCAAAAAACAACAAAATCTCAAACAAGATAACTTTGCACCTTAAGGAACTAGGGATAGGAAACAAAGTCAGCAAAAAAGAAAGAAATAACAGCTTAGAATGTGAATAATACAATGGAGACTAAAAAACTAGAGACTAAAGGAAACAACAGAAAATATCAATGACACTAAGAGCTATTTCTTTGAAAAAAAAAAAAAAGATTAAAAAACCTTACAAACCTTTAGCTAGAGTCACCAAGAAAAAAAGAGAACTCAAATCAAATGGAAAATTAAAGAGGAGATGTTACAGCTGATAACATAGAAATATAAAGATCATTAGGGACTATTGTGAACAATTTTATGTCAACAAATTAAACAACTTAGAAAAGACAAATTCCTAGAAACATATAATCTATCAAGATTGAATCATGAAGAAAAAAAAAGAATCTGACAGAGGGATTATTAATAAGGATATTAAATAAGTAATCAAAAGCATTCCCAACAAATAGAAGTTCAGGCCCAGATAGTTTCACTGGTGAATTCTACCAAACATATAAAAAAGAAAATAATACCAATCCTTCCCAAACTCTTCAAAAATAGAAAAGGATGGAACACTTCAAAACTCATTTTATGTGTCCAGCATTATCCTGATACCAAAGCTAGACAAGGACCGTATTAAAAAAGAGAAAATTACAGAATCCTTGATGAACATAGATGCAGAAATTCTCAACAAAGCATTAGCAAACCAAATTCAAGAATGTATTAAAAAGAGCATACACCATGATCAAGTAGGATTTATTCTAGCGGTGTACAAATGATTCAACATCCACAAATCAATGTGATATACCACATTAACAAAATGAAGGTAAAAAAAATTGTATGATCACATCAATAGAGGCAAGAAAGCATTTAACAAAATTCAGCACCCATTTATAATAAAATCTCTCAACCAACTGTGTATAAAGGAAACATATATAATAAAGGCCATACATGACAAACCCACCACTAATATCATACTTAATGATGATAAGCTGAAGAATTTTCCTCTAATCATCAAGACCACAATAATCAAGACAAGACAACTTCCACTACTTTTATTTAACATAATATTGAAAGGGCTAGCCAGAGTAATTAGGAATAAAATTTGAGCAATAAAGCCTATGTCAATACAATTTAGTTGTCCAATCAGCTTTAAAAGTGGTAGCATCTTGGGGTGCCTGGCTGGTTCAGTTGACAGAGCATCTGACTCTTCATCTTTGGGTTGTGATTTCAAGCCCCACATTGGGTGCAGAGATCACTTAAATAAGTAAACAAACAAACAAACAATCCCCCCCCCAAAAAAACCCAAAAAACAAAAAACCAACCAAAAAAAATGTTTTAAAAAGGGGTAGTATCTTGGTCTTGATGGAGATCACGTGTTAGAATGTTAGAGACTACCAGGGATTTGAGGTCCATACTTTGACAAACATTGTCATGGACAGCTATAACGAGAAAGGTAGAGAATGGAAATGCCAGGGGTGTGAGCTTCAAAATTAGAAGGACTTATAAGGGAAGGAAGAGTAATGGCTTGGAACTAATGATGAATAACCAGAAGAAGGCAGTATCAAGCCTCTTGAGTTACGAGGTGTGGAGAAGAAACATTTCCTTTGGAGTTACCTATAACAGAAGCAGTATTGGGAGCTAAGTTTCAATTACATCTTATAGATGAAGAATTCTGTGAAAAACATCAGACTAAAGACAATTTATGGCACAAATGAAAGCATGAAGGGCCTAGTGATAACATGGGTGAACTGGAAAAAAAAAAAAGAATGAGTGAATAAGAAAGAAAGATAAAAAATTTATAATTTTAGATGCAATATTTTCTTTTCTTTTTTTGACCAAGTTTAGGTTGGAATTGCTTTCCTCCTGTCTCTTCTGCCACAATCATCATGCAGCTCTTGCCTTGAATCATTACAACTACTGTCTACCTGGCCTCTTTACCTCCAGGTTTATCTTCTTCAATCTCCTTCTCCAAAGAATAAGCAAATTACCCACACTAATTGTAAACATGATTGTCTTCCTTTTTTTCCCCCTTTTTAAAGTTTTTTTTTCCCCCTTTTTAAAGTTTTTTTTTTAAATCATTTTCTTCAGGATTAAGTGTAAGACATTTACCAAAGTATAAGACTTCTACAATCATTCCTTCCTTCTTGCTCACAATTATTACTCCTAAAATTTATGAACCATGATGTCTAATCCTTGATGTTTCATACCTCCACACATTGCTCATGCTGTTTCCTCAGTCATTGGGGAGCTGTTATTTGTTGACAGCTAATGTGTAGGAGAGAGTACAGAATTATTTAATAGCATAGTAGACAGCCCCAACTTATTTTTTAAAAGTTGTCATATTTTTATTTTTTTGAAGATTTTATTTATTTCATACAGAGAGTGAGAAAGAGAGGAGCATGAGTGTTTTGTGGGGGAGGGAGGGAGAAGCAGACTCCACACTGAACAGGGATCCTGACATGGGGCCCCATCTCAGGACCCGGTTCATCATGACCTGAGCTGAAGGCAGACACTTAAACAACTGAGCCACCCAGATACCCCAAAATTTGTCATATTTTTAAAGAAATGGTTTAAAATACATTGATTAAATCTGCAAATTGTACAGGTGAATGGATCCTGTAATTTCTCTTTAGCAAACCTTGATTCTACTGTGCTTTGTTCTTATTATCATCTGTCTGACTTAAATTGGTCACTTGACCTTTTCTTAAAATCAGTTTCCTCAAATATAAGTTGGAAATAATATTTTAATGCATATTTCTTAGAGTAATTAAGACAACTGAATAAAGTAAAACACATTAAGAAGTTTAAAAGAAGTTACCCAGTTAAGGAAAAGTAATATTGTTATAAGGTCCTATGCAAATAATAATTTTTATTTCTTTGTCTGCCATAGTTTTATTTTGTACTCACATATTATTCTGAAATGCAATATTCCTAAAATAGTTGTATAAAAGAGGTGAAACATATCTTCATCTTCTGTTTAGGTCTTTCTCAAAATCAGGATTTATAATCCTGCTGCCATATTTAGGGTTTTCTTAACAGGTCAGGAAATGAGTCTTATACAACTATAGGTTTTTCAGTGTGAATCTCACTGCTCTTCAGAGTAGTAGAAGCCTGATATTTATCAATGGGACAACCAAAACAAAGATTTCCTCAGACTCACACTGTGCACATAGGTAAGAACGCCAAAGGTAGGGGATAGCCATAATGATGGTGACCACTTCTGAGGCAGCATAATTCCAGAAAATTAGCATTATTAAGGACATGGGAATTCACACACAGACTTATGCAGTACAGAGTTTGAAAACAAGTATTCTTGGTTATGGTACAGGAAACCAAGACTGAAAAGAGAGAAATGTCCAGAGTTTTCTTTAGGAGGGGTGACTCTGATTATTTGGCAATAGTACACCAGAAAATTTCTACCCATATGATTCCTAAAATGCAACTGGTATATTTTTAAGAGCCAAAATAATGTTAATGCTTATGGTTGAAGAATGCAGGGTTTGTTTACATAAAATGGATTTAAGAAATCATCTTAAGAGGTAGAATGAGATAGTGCTGCTTTTACTGTTCAGATCATTTTGCATCAAAGTCTCTTAAAACTGTGTATTTGTAAGTCATGGGATAATTTAGTAATCTTGAATCAACTATATAGCTCCATTTTCTCTGAGTAGAAATAACTGCTGTCTTCTCAGTGTTCTAATGGTCTTAGAAACCCAAAATAGCTTATCATGCATTTGAATCCTAGAACGGTTGATGGTGGTTACCTAAACCAATCATAGAAAATAAATATTTATGGTTTTCCATTTGTTTTCATTAAAACCATTTCTGGGTAGACATCATTTAGCAAAATAATAATCTACCACCTTCTTTTCATTCAATTTTGCCAGAATGCTGATATTCCCCCCCACACACATGCACAAAACTGTTACTAATTATAACTCAAAATCCCCAACTAGGCACTTATCTTTTATTTATTATAATTTAATCATAGAGGTAAATTATACTGGTACTGAATTAATTATTTAAGAGGAGAAACATTTCTATGTTAACTATGGAAATCTTAAAGTCTATTCCCCAATTTCCACATGTAAATATTTCTAATATTAATTTTCAAGGGTAAATCATGTAAATTCAGAAATTTTATTTTGATATCCTATAATTTCTAATGTTAAAAAAAGCATTATTTACTTCACTAACATTATGGACCTTTGATATCACAAGGTAAAAATTAAATGTTGGCTGTAGGATGCAAATTATACATAGTCAGAATACAAAAGGCAAAAAGTTTAACTATTGCAAAGCTAAAAGAGAAGGAAAACAATTTTGGTTCTAATGGGTTTTTGATTGCCAGTCGCAATATTTTGCTTTCCATTTTCCTTCTGAAGTAAATGCTACTTTCTCATTGGGACACATGCATAGCTATAAGCAATAACAGTAATGTTATATCCAATAATTACTTGACACAAGTTCCCTGACTAGTAGAATTGATTTTTAGTTTCTAATATGACTAATGTATGCTAATATGACTTAAATTGCACAGAACTGAAAAATGGTTGCTTTTATGCTTTTAGAAAAAACTATTGGTCTTAATTTCATAGAAGGAATTACCCCCATATTCAAAAAATTCTGCACCAAAGGTGTTTACATGCTAAAAAATTTTTGTTTAAAAGGTAGCAATTTAAATATCAGATTTTAAGCTGATATTTTAAGTCACATTTGCTGGAATCTCTAAAATATAATCACTCCTATTTTGCTGAATTAGTATATCAAATGAGGACTTGGAGGTTTAATTCTATTTGGAAAAGGATTTGTCTTGTTTAGTTTACTCCTAGTTAATGTTTTACTGCTTAAAATACCAATCTTAAAAAAAAAACAATGTTTATTAAATATTTACTAGTTGTCCAGTTTATCTTTTAAGGATGATTTCTTTGAATCATATTAATAAGAGAAAAAAATTTATTTCATAGAGACTTCCAGAGTAAATTCCAGAACATTCCTTGATAAATATTCCTTGATAACATCCTAGGATTTAATAACTCCACTTACAGGAAAGTTGTACTTATATTACCTACAAATCATTTGTGCTCCAACCTAAACACATGTACCATGGTTGCATCCTCTGCAGAAATTGAGAATTGCTGGCCCCTAGCTTTTTGAAGAACAACTTTTCATGTACTTGAATTTCTTTGCTAAATTTATCATAAGTCAATGAAAAAAATCTATTTGTAAAAGTTCCCTGTTGGGGCCTCCTGGGCTACCTATTGTTATTAAAATAACAATTTTTCCTATATATACAACAGAAATATACTTAACTTCAAAATATGCATGAAAGCCTATATTTTTGCCATTGTTCAGAATACTTCTTACATGTATCCATGAATTTTACCTTAAAAATAATGACTTCCAATTTATTTGTGTAGTTTTGTTGTGGACATTTGTTCTCTCTGCATTAGCCATTGTCATCTTCTTTTTATTCCATGTTTCTTTTTCTCTCTTTTTTTTAAAGATTTTATTTATTTATTTGACAGACAGAGATCACAAGTAGGCAGAGAGGCAGGCGGTGGGGGGGGGGGGGAAGCAGGCTCCCTGCTGAGCAGAGAACACAATGAGGGGCTCAATCCCAGGACCCTGGGATCATGACCTGAGCCGAATGCAGGGGCTTTAACCCACTGAGCCACCCAGGCACCCCCTATTCCATGTTTCTTTGAGAATGCTCTACTCTCCCACGCTTAGCCTTATGTTTCCAGTGGAACGAACTCTATGATTAGCTCAGGGGTGCCTCAAATTAATCTTTCACTCCTTCATACCCCACCATAACATTAACATATTAATTAATTGGTGAAAATAAGGCTACATGGCTCAACTTGGGCCTGTGACACATGAGGATATATTTGCTGGGGCTTTGTAAAAAAGCATTTTCTCTGTCTCCAAAATAGGATCAGAACAGATGTTCTCTTTTCTAAATGGTATGGAGTGAGCAGATGAAATAGGACCCAACACTATTGCTTCTAAGAGTTTAGCTACCCTGGGCAAAATGATAAAAGGGAGGACATGATCTAGAGAAGAATATCACGAATCTCTTGATAGAGGTGCTTTTAAGTCCTGCCCTCCCCTGGGCTATTCTGTTAAATTAAAACATGGATATAGCTTTGTTTATATATATTATGCATTCACATATTTTTGTTTGTTTAGGTCAATATCAGTTGATGTTTCTATCACTTGAATAGGACTATTAATTCATAAATATTCTGGTTAAACTTTCCTGGTTTTTCGAATTGTTTGATGGGCAAACCAGAGCCACCTAATAAATGTTTGGGAAAATAAATATTAAAAAATATATGTGTTTTCAAGATTAACTTCTCTAAATGCTAATAGTATTCATTATCTCTGAGAACATTGTTTTTCTCTTCTAACTACAAATTTCTGAAAATAACAAATGACTATGATAGAGTTCTTCAAAAGAACAAACTTTAATCCTCCAAACATGCCAACCTCAAACTGTTTGATATACTGAAGACCTTTATATGATTAGATGCAAATAAGAAAGCAATTAAGTCATTATTTATTAGTACTAATGAGCATGTTATTCGGGCTTATTTTTTAAGTAAAAGAAAATAAATGACTAGGAGAAGAAGGTGACGACAGGATTAGAATCTTAAAGACCAGTCATACTGCAGTGCATGATGGGTGTGGAAGGATATACAAAAAAAGCTATCTGGGGCCCTGGGGCTCCTGGGGAAGGTAATTAAGCAGCCAAGGAATGGGGTGGGTAGGAGACAATGTTTCATTCTATATTTTCATATACTTTCTAAATTTGAACAGATGAACTTATTACCTATGCAAAAGTAAATACCTTAAAACCACAAAAAATAACAATAGTTATATGTCAATTATATTTCAATAAAGCTGTGGGAAAAATCACCTGCAACTTGCCATCATTTGGGGGTTATAGATTATTGAGAGAGAGGTTTGTATTTTCTAAGTTAATGCATTCTTCATACCATTATCTCTTTTATAAATATTTTAAGTCTTCTTTTCCTTCATTCTCTCAAAGATATTCTATTATCTGTAAAAGTATTTTTTCCTATTTTTCTCTAATTATGTTATTTCTGCAACAATTCTTTATTCCAGTCATAATCTCCTGCTTTAAACATTGTCTACCCAAACTTCAGCTTCCTTTTTCTTTATAAGACCTAGAGATAATTCCATGCTTTAAACATACACACATGAATATTTTGTGCATTCATTAAAATATTTTCCATAAATCTAGGACTATTCAATCTGCTGACACATTTGATGGCCTACATTCACGCAATTGACTTTGACCAGTTTATTTCAAATATCACAAATATGTTTCATCATTTATTTATCTAGCAAACATATTATCTTCTTTGTTACTGGCATTGTCTTTGACATTGCAGACACAATTAACAATGAGAAACTTTGAATAATTTGCTCTCTTTAACATTTAATTAATTTACATATTACATGGAAACATTCTTAAGAGCTTTTGACATGAAACCAGGATGTATCAATTTCAAACCAGTGATAATACCCTTTATTTCATTCACATCCTTGTAGCTACATCCTTGTAGCAAAAATCTAGAAGACTGGTTTGAAAAAAATATTTTAGAATATTTAGAATTGCTTGAAAAAATGTTGCATCCTGATGTTGTATAATTGGAGGTATACTTTTTTGCTTAAACTTTAAGTAGTAAATTATTAAAGGACAATTATTCCCATGGGAAAGTATTCCATCCCATTGTCTCATCTTTTATGAAAGATTGTTTTTGTATTAAAAATGTTGTCACCAGGGTTGCCTGGGTGGCTCAGTGGGTTAAAGCCTCTGCCTTCGGCTCTGGTCATGATCTCAGGGTCCTGGGATCGAGTCCCGCATCGGGTTCTCTGCTCCGCGGGGAGCCTGCTTCCCCCTCTCTCTCTCTCTGCCTGCCTCTCTGCCTACTTGTGATTTCTGTCAAATAAATACATAAAAATCTTTAAAAAAAATGTTGTCACCAAAGAAATGGGTTTTCACGTTAAAAAAGACATTTAAGTAGTGTGTTCAATTTACTTGATCATTATTTGTACATGGTATGGTTTGTGGAAAATTGAGATATACCAAGCACCCCACATGATTCTTATGGTCAGACTCTTTGGGAAATATCATGCTGGAGAAGTGTATAAGAGGGACTAGACCAGGATGCCTGGGTGGCTCAGTGTTTAAGTATCTACCTTTGGCTCAGGTCATGATCCCAGGGTCCTGGGATAAAGTCCCACATGAGGCTCCTTGCACAGCAGGGAGCCTGTTTCTCCCTCTGCCTGCCACTCCCCCGCTGCTTGTGCTCTCTCTGACAAATACACAAAATCTTTAAAAAAAAAAAAAAAAGACTGACTAGTCTAACTACCTCCAATGTCTTATTAAACATATCAACTTGAAATCTACTTATTTTAAAAAATAGAAATGATAATTTTCAAGATTCCCCTATCATTTACATTTCTTTAGCTCCATTTCAAAAAAGAAGATAAAATTTTATCTTAATTATATCTTAAATTATAAACTTAATTTATAACTGTGCAACTTAAATTATAAACAATTGTCATATATGAGAAAACCCAGGATACTAAAATACTACTTTATAGATAATACTTAGTTTTCTTTATAATTGCAGTATCTCAGATATCATTAAATTTAGGCCTTATATCAATGTATTTGACAAATTCATCCATCAGCTTCATTATTATGCTTTCTGGTTTCACTGATCTTTTATAATTATGTTCCTTAAGAGTACTTTTCACATATCATATCAACCTTACACAAGCATCAATATTCCCAATTTCCATATAGTATGTTTCCATAAATATCTTATATTAAAATTAACCTTGTCTCACTGCACACTCATTTTTACTCTGATATGTGTTATCTGGCATATTTCTACTTCTGAATTTAATAAAGTGCAAATACCTTTTTTTTTTAATTGAAGGCTATTTCAAACTTTTTCAATAGTCTCCTATTTCTCTATATCAAAGACTCTGCTTTTCTTTCTATGTAAAATCCTTTGCTTTACACCCTAGATTTAAAGGCCACCTCTGAAGTTCTTGGGAAAATTCTGACAGACTCACAAATTTAGTAAATAAAATTATGAATATTATAATATTTCACCATTCTTTTTTTTTTAAGATTTTATTTATTTATCTGACAGAGAGATCACAAGTAGGCAAAGAGGCAGGCAGAGAGAGAAGGGAAAGCAGGCTCCTTTCTGAGCAGAGAGCCTGATAAGGGGCTTGATCCGGGGCTCAATCCCAGGACCCTGAGATCATGACTTAAGCCAAAGGCAGAGTTCAACCCACTGAGTCACCCAGGCATCCCATATTTCACCATTCTTTTTTTTTTTTTTTTCAATATTTTATTTATTTATTTGACAGAGATCACAAGTAGGCAGAGATGCAGGCAGAGAGAGAGAGAGGGAAGCAGACTCCCTGCTGAGCAGAGACCCTGATGTGGGACTCGATCCCAGGACCCTGAGATCATGACCCGAGCCGAAGGCAGCAGCCCAACCCACTGAGCCACTCAGGTGCCCCATATTTCACTATTCTTATAGTCAAATAAATCTTTCAGATTCTTTGCACATAGTAGCCCCTCAATATGTTTTTGCAGAATGAATAAAATATAGGTCTATATAAATTCCAATATCTTTTTATTTTTATCTCCTATGGTTAATCTTCACTCTATCAATAAATAACACCTGAGCTTTATCTTATCTTTTCTTTAAGATTTATTTATTTGAGAGAGAAAGTGAGATAGAGAGACCATGAGCATGTAGGAGGAGCAGAGGGAGAGCAAGAAGGAGAGAAGTAGAATCCCCACTGAACAGGAAGCCTGATGATGGGTTTGTTCCCAGGACCCTGAAATCATGACTTGAGCTGAAACCAAGTGTTGACTGCTTAACTGACTGAGCCACCCAGGAAACCCAAGGTCTATCTTTTCTTTTCTTTCTTTTATATATTTTTTATTTATTTGTCAGAGAGAAACCAACAGAGCACAAACAGGGGGAGCAGCAGGCAGAGGGAGAAGCAGGGTCCCCACTGAGCAAGGAGCCAAATGAGGGACTGGATCCCAGGACCCTAGGATCATGACCTGACCTGAAGGCCAACAACTGACTGAGCCACCCAGGCATCCCTCTAGACTTTCTTAATTTCTTATTTTCTTAAGTGTTTTTCCAGATACCCTATTTCTTTCCTTTTTTTTTTTCTTTTCTTTTTTCTTTTCTTTTCTTTCTCTCATTCTTTCTTTCTTTCATTTCTTTCTTTCTCTTAGATAGAGTAGGGACAGAGGGAGAGGGAATCTTAGGCAAACTCCATGCTCAGTGCAGAGCCAGACATGGGGCTCAATCACACAACCATGATATTATGACCTGAGCTGAAATAAAAATCAGACACCTAACTGACTGAGCCATCCAGGTGCCACCCAAATACCCTGACTTTTAGTTTATTTGACTTCCATGATTTCAGAAAAACTTATTTATCATAAAAAATAGGCCATAATTTTGAAAATGTCAATTGGATATAATTGTGTTAAATAATAAAAACAAGCAATAAAGAATTTAAATGCTCTTAATATCCTTATATAAATGGAGCTAATACACTTTCAGGAGATATATATATCTATATCTATAGATATATAGATATAGATATATATAATCTTTAAATGCTTTCAGAGTGAAGACACTCAAAACTTGGTTGTTACACTCATTAAATGGGTTGGTCTTTGGTGTATTGAAAAAAATTAGCAAACATTTTATTTGAGAAAACAATTTTTGAATATGTAATGAAGGAAAGAGATTGAGTTGTTAAGAAATTCACTAAATCATTGGGTTTTGTAATATAACCCACACAAAAGACATTAAATGCTTCAAGTTTGCAGTGATCTGAATGTTTATGCTATCCTCTCCCAAATTTATATATTGAGATCTTCACCCCCCAAAATCGTGGTGCATGTAGTTGGAGCTTTGGGGAGGTGTTTATGCAATGGGAGTGGAATCCTTATGAAAGTGATTAGTGCTCTCGCAAAAGAGAATCCACAGAACCCCTGGTTCTTGCTACCATGTGAGAACACAGCAAAAAGATGTGACCTGTGACCAGGAAACAGTACACTTGCTTTCAGACCTTAAAGCTCCAAAACTGTGAGAAATAAGTTTCTATCTTCTATACACTGCCTAGTCTGTGATATCTTCTTATAGCAACCCAGTGGATTAAGAAAAGCTGAGAACTATATTTGCTTCATATTTAATGTCTCAGTAGACTTTAATTATGCTATTTAAGAATGGTGGTGGTTGTTTCTCATCATGTATGCTAAAAAATTTATACTTGTGATATATTCTTTTCTATATAGATACCAAGACCTAAAGCCTGAGCCGAAATCCACTACCAGTTCACGCCTACTATGTATTCCAGATCTTAAAATCTTTGCAATAACTTTCTGATAGTTTTGTAGTAAACTGTGATTCCCAGACAATCAAGAGAAAAAAAAAAAAGTCAAAATCGCTTTTAATGATGATGACTTCCTCCTATGGCACTTGTGACTCTCCATCTGAGGGCTCTCTGGTAATTCACATGAGGGGTAATGAGTGCTAGAGATTCAATGCTCCCATAGGCAGCCATCAGCTAATTTTAAGTGGAAAAAGATACATACATCCTAGATTTCTCACATCTTATTCAGAACAATTCTGAGGCAAGACTGAATCCCAGATTTTCCAGGAAGATCAAGTTCTAGCTGCTCACAGTAGTACAACTTTATAGTAGCATGAGTTTCTGGACAAAAGTTAAAGACTTTCTTTTTTAGACTTCATGTTAACAGTTAAAGTCATATATCTTTGTGTCCAAGTTTTCCTTATATGATTTTTAAGCCTTTTATATTTTGGGTGATTTCCACTCAAAACTTATTAAATGAAATTCTGTGTGTGAAAGGCCTATTAATAATTTTCAAGGATAGAAATATATATTTTAAGCATTATTTTACTATTATTTTATCATGATAGGTTGTTATTTCCTTCTTATGCCAACTTATAAAATGTATATACTCATGTAGAAAGTACAAACACTATAGATTTAAAAACATTTTTGTGTTGTTTTAACAGGAATTGTTATTGAAATGTGCTTTTAAATATTATACTCTGTTTATTATGTGAATGTAAATTTATTTTTCCTTTTAGAAATTTTGCTATATATTTTGTCCAAATAAGAAATAAGCCACATATCACTTTTTTTTTTTGACATTGGAAAGATACATTCTGCTAAGTTGAAATGTTGTAGAAATGTGCATATTCCTCAATGAGACTTAGAAAAACGGGCATGGAAGCTGCTTCTCTGAATTAAACTTGAAATAAGTTTTTAAAAAATTTATCAGTTTTTCAGTCTTATAACTGAAATTAACCTAAATAAGTCTCACTATGGCACTGCCTATATTAACTTTAATTACAGAATGCGTTAGTTTTACCAAAGACAGTTTCAAGATAAGATCTTATTAACAGTATATACTGAATCAAAATTTTAAGTCTTAAATCTAAGTGTTGAATATTGTCTAAGTTTTGAGTGTTAGTGTATTGAATCTAGAAGTATTAAGATGCCATGGTGAGGTTCAGTGAATTTGGTGAATCATTGTAATTTGCCACACAATTGCTTTGCACGTAAAGGTGCTTATTCCAAAATGTCTAGTTTTACTTTTTGTCATTTGTTATTTCCCACATCACATCCAGTAGCAGACATCACTGACTACTTATCCCATGTGTATCCCAAATATATCCTTTTCATTTCCAGTCCTACCACCCTAACAAGAGTTATAATCTTCTTCTGCTGAAACAAAGGCTTCACAACTGCTGTCCTTGCCTTTATCATTTATTCTCTATTCATCTATTTACTATAGAAAATATTTAAAGTTACTTTTCCCAAGTCTCCAGTGATTTTCTATCACACTTAAACACAACTACCTCACTTTCCACCCTAACTTTGGCATTCTCATTTTGTATCTCTCTCCTGACCACCAATTACATGTCAGGTACCTCGGTATTCTGGCTAATCTTTCAATGCACCTTGTTTGCTCCTGCCTTAAAGGCTTTGCTCCAGGTGTTTCTTCTTTCTGGAATGTTTTGTCTCCTTGGCATATATAATCCTTCTGACCATTCAGAGCTCACTCATATGCTATCACCTAAAACAAGAAGACAAATGTTCCCTAACCTCTGAATCTAAAATAGTCACTAAGTCACTTTCTAAATCATCACTGAATTTTACTGCTTTGCATATAATATATTAATATCTGATAATTTTCTTATTACATATTTAATATATTTATTTACCTCTGTAACAGAACATTCACTCCCTGAAGGCAAGATGCTAGTCTGTATACAGGGCATTGTGTTCTCAACATCTAAGACCATGAATAAATTAATGAATAAAATCAGTAAATATATATGAGAGTAAAATGAAAACAATTTAAAACTGTTACATGGTGCATCAATATTACTATCTTTCAGTGTATTTACATAATGAAGATTAATAAAATGTGAAAACTGAAATACTAAAATTCCTCAGTGGAAATAATTAAAGAAAAATATCTCAGGTTTAAATAGCATATAGTATGATAAAGATGCTTCCTGGAGGAATAAGATGGTGGAGGAGTATGAGACCTAAATAATACCAGGTTCCAGGAGTTCAGTTAGGTATCAAACAATTCTTTAACACCTACAAACTCAACAGGAGATCAGAGAAGAGCAGCAATTCTAGGAACAGAACAGCAACCCTTTCTGGAAGGTAGGACATGTGGAGAAGTGAATCCAAGGCAATGCAAGGGAAGAGAGACCACAGTGGGGAGGGGCAGTTCCTGGCAAGCGATAGAGCAGTGGAGCACAAAATCTGAACTTTTAGAAGTCTGCTCCACTGAGGTATATTGCTCCAGAGGCTAAACAGGGGGTGGAGCCTTCACGGGGATAGTATAGTCTCAGGACCCATGGGGTCACAGAAAGACCAGAGGTGCCTGAGTGTGGCAGAGCTCCCAGGTATTGGAGCAGGGACACTGGCTGCAGAGCCAGACTATGGAGTCAGCTCTCAGCTCAGGGTTAGCTTAAACTGTGATCCAAGGCAAAGTTGGGCCACTACTTTTTGGGCAGGGACCCAATGAGACTCACCCTTCCTCCTCTGGGAGGAGTGGTGTGGGAGTGCACTGAGGAAATGGCTGGGTTTGAAGACTCCAAATGGGGCCATGCACCAGATATAGAATGCTTGGTCACAGATCAGGTGAGCACAGAGCAGCTGGAGACCAGGGAGATGGGAAAGATTCATTGCTTTTTTCACAGGGTGCAGTAAGGAGTGAGTCCCCAAGCTCTCAGCTCCTATGGGGCCAGAAATGAGGAGGTTGCCATTTTAATTCTCCTCCTCCAAAGCTGTATGGAAAGTGTTCGAGGAACAAAAGCTACCGAGAGCAAAATCAGCAGATTACTTAGCTTGGCCCCTGGCAAGGGTAGTACAATTCCACCTTGGGCAAAGACATTTGAGAATCACTGCAACAGGCCCCTCCCCCAGAAGACCAACAAGAACATCCAGTCAAGACGAAGTTCACCAATCAATGAGAACTGCAAAATTCAGAGCTGTGGGAACATAACACATAGAATTCATGGCTTCGTTTCCCATGATTCTTTAGACTTTCAAAGTTAATTTTTTTTTAATTTTATTTTTTCTTATTCTATTTTTTAAAAATTTTTCCCCTTTCCTATTTAAACTTTTTTAAACTATTTTATCTTATCAATACACTTTAAAAAATCTTTTTTTTAAAATTTTCATTGTTATAGTCATATTCTATCTTTTCATTGTATTTAACCTTTTTTTTGTATACATATAGGTTTTTCTTTCTTTAAAATTTTGGGATACAGTTTCTTCTAACAGATGAAAATATACTCTAAATCTACTGCATGGCTTTATTCTAGACTCCAGCCTGATCACATTCTTTCCTCTTTTTTTTTTAACCAACTAACAATTCCTTTTTTAGAATTTTTTGAAATTTTATCTTTAAATTATGTTCCAACCCTTCATCGTGTTTATGCTTTTATATATATATATTTTTTTCTTCTTTCTTTAAAATTTGGACAGACAGAGGAGGAGTCAAGATGACGGAGAAGTAGCAGGCTGAGATGACATTGGGTAGCAGGAGATCAGTTAGATAGCTTATCTAACCATTGTGAACACCTACAAATCCAACGGGAAATCAAAGAGAAGAAGAGCAACAATTCTAGAAACAGAAAATCGATCACTTTCTCAAAGGTAGGACCTGCGGAGAAGTGAATCCAAAGTGACAGGAAGACAGATGGCGGGGGCAGGGGCCAGCTCCCGGCAAGCAGTGGAGCAACAGAGCACAAAATCAGGACTTTTAAAAGTCTGTTCCATGGAGGGACATCGCTCCAGAGGCTAAACTGGGGGGAAGCCCACACAGGGTCAACGTAACCCCAGGTCCTACGGGGTCACAGAAGGACTAGGGGTGTCTGAGTGCCGCAGAGCTCGCAGATATTAGAGTGGGGAAGCCAGCTACAGCGACAAAGCCGAGGAGTGAGCTCTCAGACTATGGTTACCTTGAGCCAGTCACAGGCTGGGTGGGTGAGCTCTCAGACTGGGGTTACATTGAGCTGGTCACAGGCTGGGTGGGCTCAGAGTGTGGCTGGAGGCCACGGAGATGGAAGCGACTGGGTGCTTTTCTCCAAGTGCCAGCAATTGACTGCTTTCCTCCACGTGCAACCGGGGGGCCAGGGAGGCAGGGGCGATTGGGTGCTTTTCTCTGAGGGCGCACTGAGGAGCGGGACCCCAAGCTCTCAGCTCCTCCAGGCCAGAGATTGGGAGGCCACCATCTTCATTCCTGTCCTCCAGAACTCTACGGAAAGCGCTCAGGGAACAAAAGTTCACGAAAGCAAACCTGAACAGATTACTTAGCCCAGCCTTGCACCAGGCAAGGGTGGTGCAATTCCGCCTGCGGCAAAGACACTTGAGAATCACTACAACAGACCCCTCCCACAGAAGATCAACAAGAAACCCAGCCAAGACCAACTTTACTCACCAAGAACAGCAGAATTCCAGAGGAAGAGAAAGCAAATCTTATCTGGACAAAATGACAAGGTGGAAAAATTCACCACAAAAAAAAGAACAAGAGGCAGTACCGAAGGCTGAGGACCTAATCAATACGGACAATAGTAATATGACAGATCTAGAGTTCAGAATGACGATTCTCAAGGTTCTAGCCAGGCTCGAAAAAGGCATGGAAGATATTAGAGAAACCCTCTCCGGAGAGATAAAAGCCCTTTCTGAAGAAATAAAAGAACTAAAATCTAACCAAGTTGAAATCAAAAAAGCTATTAATGAGGTGCAATCAAAAATGGAAGCTCTCACTGCTAGTATAAATGAGGCAGAAGAAAGAATTAGTGACAAAGAAGACCAAATGACAGAGAATAAAGAAGCTGAGCAAAAGAGAGACAAACAAATACTGGACCACGAGGAGAGAATTCAAGAGATAAGTGACACCATAAGACGACACAACATTAGAATAATTGGGATTCCAGAAGAAGAAGAAAGAGAGAGGGGAGCAGAAGGTATATTGGAGACAATTATTGGAGAGAATTTCCCTAATATGGCAAAGGGAACAAACATCAAAATCCAGGAGATGCTAAGAACGCCCCTCAAAATCAATAAAAATAGGTCCACACCTCATCACCTGATAGTAAAATTTACAAGTGTTAGCGACAAAGAGAAAATCCTGAAAGCAGCCCGGGAAAGGAAGTCTGTAACATACAAGGGTAAAAACATTAGATTGGCAGCAGACCTATCCACAGAGACCTGGCAGGCCAGAAAGAACTGGCATGATATATTCAGAGCACTAAACGAGAAAAACATGCAGCTAAGAATACTATATCCAGCTAGGCTATCATTGAAAATAGAAGGAGAGATAAAGAGCTTCCAGGACAAACAAAAGCTGAAAGAATTTGCAAACACCAAACCAGCTCTACAGGAAATACTGAAAGGGGTCCTCTAAGCAAAGAGAAACCCTAAGAGTAGTAGATCAGAAAGAAACAGAGACAATATACAGTAACAGTCACCTTACAGGCAATTCAATGGCACTAAATCATATCTCTCAATAGTTACCCCGAATGTTAATGGGCTAAATGCCCCAATCAAAAGACACAGGGTATCAGAATGGATAAAAAAACAAAACCCATCAATAAGCTGCCTACAGGAAACTCATTTTAGACCCAAAGACACCTCCAGATTTAAAGTGAGGGGGTGGAAAACAATGTACCATGCTAATGGACATCAGAAGAAAGCTGGGGGTAGCAATCCTTATATCAGATCAATTAGATTTTAAGACTATAATAAGAGATGAGGAAGGACACTATATCATACTCAAAGCATCTGTCCAACAAGAAGACCTAAAAATCTTAAATATCTATGCCCCTAACATGGAGCAGCCTACTATATAAACCAATTAATAACAAAATCAAAGAAATACATCGACACTAATACAATAATAGCAGGGGACTTTAACACTCCCCTCACTTAAATGCACAGATCATCTAAGCAAAAGATCGACAAGGAAATAAAGGCCTTAAATGACACACTGGACCAGATGGACATCACTGATATATTCAGAACATTCCATCCTAGAGCAACAGAATATGCATTCTTCTCTAGTGCACATGAAACATTTTCTGGAATAGATCACATCCTAGGTCACAAATATCGTGTCAACCTGTATCAAAAGACTGGGATCACTCACTCCTGGCATAATGCTTTGTATAGTGCTTTGAAATTAGAACTTAATCACAAGAGGAAAGTTGGAAAGAGCTCAAATACATGGAGGCTAAAGAGCACCCTACTAAAGAATGAATGGGTCAACTAGGACATTAAAGAAGAATTTAAGAAATCATGGAAACAAATGAAAATGAAAATACAACTGTTCAAAATCTTTGGGACACAGCAAAAGTGAACCTGAGACAAAAGTATATAGCAATACAAGCCTTTCTCAAGAAACAAGAAAGGTCTCAAGTACACAACCTAACCCTATACCTAAAGGAGCTGAAGAAAGAACAGCAAAGAAAACCTAAACCCAGCAAGAGAAGAGAAATAAAAAAGATCAGGTCATAAATCAATGAAATAGAAATCAAAAGAACATTAGAACACATCAACAAAACTAGGAACTGGTTCTTTGAAAGAATTAATAAGATTGATCAACCACTGGTCAGACTTCTCAAAAAGAAAAGAGAAAGGACCCAAATGAATAAAATCATGAATGAAAGAGATCACAACCAACACCAAAGAAATACAATCCAAGAAAATATTATGAGCAATTATATACCAGCAGATTTGACAATCTGGAAAAAATGGATGCATTCCTAGAGATGAATAAACTACCAAAACTGAACTGGAAGAAATAGAAAACCTGAACAGACCCATAACCAGTGAGGAGATTGAAGCAGTCATCAAAAATCTCCCAAAAAACAAGACCCCAGAGCCAGCCAGCTTCCCAGGGAATTCTACCAGCATTTAAAGAAAGATTAATACCTATCCTCCTAAACTATTCCAAAAAATAGAAATGTAAGGAAAACTTCTAAACTCATTTTATGAGGCCAGCATTACCTTGATCCCAAAACCAGACAAAGACCCCATCAAAAAGGAGACTTACAGATCTATATCTGTGATGAACACGGATGCAAAAATTCTTACCAAAATATTAGCTAATAGGATCCAACAATACATTAAAAGGATTATTCACCATGACCAAGTGGAATTCAAAACTGGGCTGCAAGGTTCGTTTGACATCCACAAATCAATCAATGTGTACAAGACATTAATTAAAAAAAAAGAATAAGAACCATAGGATACTCTCAATAGATGCTGAAAAAAACATTTGACAAAGTAGCACATCCTTTCTTGATCAAAACTCTTCACAGTGTAGGGATGGATCAATATCATAAAATCATATCTCAATATCATAAAATCTGTCTATGAAAAACCCATAGCAAACATCATTCTCAATGGGAAAAACTGAGAACTTCTCCCTAATGTTAGGAACATGGTGGGGCTATCCATTATCACCACTGCTATTCAACATAGCACTAGAAGTCCTAGCCTCAGCAATCAGACAACAAAAAGAAATAAAAGGCATCTGAATCAGCAAAGAAGTCAAATTCTCACTCTTTGCAGATGATATGATACTTTATGTGGAAAACCCAACAGACTCCACTCCAAAACTGCTAGAACTCATACAGGAATTCAGTAAAGTGTCAGGATATAAAATCAATGCACAGAAATCAGTTGAATTTCAATACACGAACAGCAAGAGAGAAGAAAAAGAAATTAAGGACTCTATTCTATTTACAATTGCACCCAAAACCATAAGATACCTTGAAAAAAGCCTAACCAAAGAGCCAAAGAATTTTTACTCAAAAAACTATAAAGTACTCATGAATGAAATGGAGGAAGACACAAAGAAATGGAAAACATCCCATGGATTTCTCATGGATTGGAAGGACAATTGTGAAAATGTCTATGCTACCTAGAGTAATCTACACATGTAATGTAAACCCTAGCAAAATACCATCATTTTCCAAAGAAATGGAACAAATAATCCTAAAATTTAAATGGAACCAGAAAAGACCATGAATAGCCAGAGGAATGTTGACAAAGAAAACCAAAGTTGGCAGCATCACTATTCCTCACTTCAAGCTCTATTACAAAGCTGTCATCATCAAGACAGTATGGTAATGGGACAAAAACAGACACATAGATCAATGGAACAGAATAGAGAGCCCAGAAATAGACCCTCGACTCTATGGTCAACTAATCTTTGACAAAGCAAGAAAGAATGTCCAATAGAAAAGACAGTCTCTTCAACAAATGGTGTTGGGAACATTGGACAGGCACATGCAGAAGAATGAAACTGGACCATTTTCTTATACCACACACAAAAAGAGACTCAAAATGGATGAAAGACCTCAATGTGAGAAAGGAATCCATCAAAATCCTTGAGAAGAACACAGGCAGCAATCTCTTCAACCTCCGCTACAGCAACTTCTTCCTAGAAACATGGCCAAAGGCAAGGAAAGCAAGGGCAAAAATGAACTATCAGGGCTTCAACAAGATCAAAACTTTTTGCACAGCAAAGGAAATAGTCATCAAAACCAAAAGACAACCAAAAAAAAAGGAAAAGATATTTGCGAATGACATAACATATAAAGCGCTAGTATCCAAACTCTATAAAGAACTTATCACACTCAACACCCAAAGAACAAATAATCCAATCAAGAAGTGGGCAGAAGACATGAACAGACATTTTTGCAAAGAAGACATGCAGATGGCCAACAGACACATGAAAGAGTGCTCCACATCACTGGGCATCAGAAAAATACAAATCAAAACCACAGTGGGATACCGCCTCACACCAGTCAGAATGGCTAAAATTAACAAGTCAAGGAACAACAGATGTTGGGGAGGATGCAGAGAAAGGGGAACCCTCCTACATTGTTGGTGGGAATGCAAGCTGGTACAATCACTCTGGAAAACAGCATGGAGGATCCTCAAAAAGTTGGAAATAGACCTACCCAGGGCACCTGGGTGGTTCAGTGGGTTAAAGCCTCTGCCTTCAGCTCAGGTCATGATCCCTGCGTACTGGGATCAAGCCCCACATCGGGCTCTCTGCTTAGCAGGGAGCCTGCTTCCTCCTCTCTCTCTGCCTGCTTCTTGTCTACTTGTGATCTCTGTCTGTCAAATGAATAAATGGAATCTTAAAAAAAAAAAAAAAGAAAAGAAAAGAAAAAGAAAATAGACCTACCCTATGATTCATCAATCACACTACTAGGTATTTACCCTAAAGATACAAATGTATCTTTACATGCACCTGAATGTTTACAGCAACAATGTCCACAATAGTCAAACTATGGAAAGAACCTAGATGTCCATCAACAGATGAATAGATAAAGAAGATGTGGTGTATAAATACAATGGAATATCATGCCACCATCAAAAATAACCCCAAATCTCGCCATTTGCAATGACGTGGATGGAACTAAAGGGTAGTATGCTAAGTGAAATAAGTCAGTTAGAGAAGCACAATTATCATGTGATCTCTCTGATATGAGGATTTTGAGGCAGGCAGGAATTTGAGATGGGGGTATGGAGGGAAGGGAGGGAAAAATGAAACAAGATGGGAATGGGGAGGAAGACAACCCATAAGAGACTCTTAATGTCAGGAAACAAACAGGTTTGCTAGGGTGTGAGGAGGGGGGAAAGGGTGGCTGGGTTATGGACATTGGGGAGGGTATGTGCTATGGTGAGTGCTGTGAATTGTATAAGATGAATGACCCACAGACCTGTACCCTTGAAGCAAATAATACATTATATGTTAATTTAAAAAAAAAAAACCTTCCTGTTACTGTGCTTTTCAAAGTGCTAATTAGATCTCGATTTGGATGACTATGTTAGTTAAAAGTCTCCAGCTCATTTCTGAAGGAAATAATTTTCAAAAGTACAGAATATGTAAAAGAATTAGAAACAATTGCTATTATGCATTGCTTTAAATATTAAAGATTCTTTGAATCTTTTCCTAATAATTAGGAAAAAAGTTTGTATCTTCAAACATAAAAAGATATTTCAAAGCCTCATCTTTTCTGTCTACAATAACATCAAGGTACTTCTTATTTGATTTGAAGAGTTGTAGTCACATTCTCCTGCTTCATAATATATATGTTACAAAGATACATGCTCAAACAGCAAAATTATCAGAATATTCACTAGAAGCCCTGTGTCCATTAGCATTTTATGGATGACATGAACAGTTTCAAAAGCTGATGTGTAGAATTATTATTCCATCAGACAGTAGATATACTGACAGTGTTGTTATTAGGGCTCAGAAACAGGGCATTGTCTAAACAAGTGCTCCATTTAAAGCATGTCCCTTGTCTGTAAGGAAACACTAGAAAACTCTAATATGTAGATATGAAAAATAAAAATTTCTTCAAATCATAGGTGAGAAGTATAGTACCTAATGTAAGATGAAACATACCCAGACATTTCTATTTTAGAATAGCATTTGTTCAGAACAGGAAATAGAAAAATAAAAATTATGTGAGTGAAAACATTTGAAAATATGTTGATAAGTATCTAATGACAGGAAAGACGAACAATGTTTCCTTTCTACTATTTTATTAATTAAATTATATTTTGTGAAGTTCAATAAACAGCTAGTTGTAGCTAACGTTATTCCTACTATCTTAATTACACATGTTTTGTAATGATCCCACTACTGTAAGAGCAAAAGAAGTATATGATTCAAGAAGGAATTGGCCCTCCTAATTGGTGTTTAAAAACAGTTGTCATTCAAAATTATAAACCTCTTGTCAATTTCACCAATTCAGAATACTTAGAACCATTTTTCTTTTCTTTTTTACTCCTATAACACAGCTTTTAGCTACATGTTTCCTATTAGTTGTTGCTCTTCAGGCTTCCTTTTTGTTCTTTTACCCCAACTTTATTCATGAATAGAGGAAAGGAGACATGCTGTATGATTTTCCTAAAAGGCAACTTTCTTCTTCCTTCATGAGAATCCTTTTATATACAAACACACGTGCGTGTGCACACACACATAGATAGATAGATAGATGATAGACGATAGCAAAGCCAGAATTTCTTCTAGCTCTTTTATTTCACATCAGAAGAAACTCACTGCCCACTGATCACATGGTAAAAACTTGATAAATTTTTCTCAGTTTACATGAAGATAGAGGCATCAGTATGGCTTCATCCACTCATCATTCTTAAATAATATTTCCATGCATGTATAATGTTTTTTTCCCAAGGAAATCACAATGAGTTTGGTAAATATTATGTCAATTCCTAATGGTCAAGAGGTGATCTACATTAACATACTCCTCTGTAAATGGGTAATCTCAAAAAGATTGCTCAAGAATAATTGCTTCTTTTAGACAAGTTGCGGAGACTGATTTTTACTGCCATTGTCTAAGGTCTTTTCTAGGCTTCTTTCAGCTCTATTTTATGTACTATAGTTCTATAGCCTGATTTTCCATTTACTAGGTTCATATAAAATCAATATTTATTTTATATAGCACCTTGCACTTCAAAAGATTCAAAGTAAATCAATATGTAGGAGTCATTCCACAAGAAGAGTAATTAGGCAGTCCCCCAAACATTGCAGTTACTGCAAATCTGAAAACTATAAACTGTCCAAATCAAAGGAAAAGTCACGGAGGTTATGCTAGTACCTTTCTAAAATACAACTAAAGGTGATTTTATTTATTGCTAAACTCTTGCAATAAAGAAAAATAATTGCTAAAAAGATCTCAGTTTTCATTTTTGTTTTTAAGTGTGTCTTTAGGTGAACAGAAAATTTTAAAAAAGAAAGAATATCTAAAACATCCACTCAAAATTATTTTAATTAACACATATAATACCAAAAGGTTGTCTGTAGTAGAGACATGAAATAGAATGTTAATTTTTTTTTAGTTCTTTGAATGTAAAATTATCACAATATAATTTCTTAAACCTAACATTTAGCCTGTCAAATAACCAAGAGATAATTACTGTATTTTGTAAGGACTGTTTCTGAGAACAGAATAAAACATTATAAGAGCTGACTCAAGTTGAGAGAATATTAAAGAAATGACAGCTTCAAAACAGAGAAGACGTACGAAAAATATTACTGTTCTATACTCTAATACAAACATATCTAATACAAACATATCACCATCTATATCTGGAGGAATCCAGTCCATCCTTCAGCTTTTCTTTTTGAACAAACTACTATTGGATTATTGACATTGGATCAAGTCTTTCCAGGGCAAATCCAAGTCAAATGCAATAATCTCTCATTTTTTAATATCTGCTCCACTGGATTTCCAGAAGTTAAATTGTTCCTACCCTATCTTTCACTTCAAAATCTTTGTTTTTCTGATTTCCTGTGTATATACTCATGAGGTCCTTATCATTCAGTCGTATAGGATACATTTTATCTTCATTGCGCTCACTATAGTGGAATGGAAGTATGATGAGCACATGGGTTCCAGGATGTGTATATTGAAATGTTCAGTAACAATTTTGGTAAATCCAACTGTACAATCCCTTACCCAAAATGTATGTAGTCAAATTTTTTTGGAATTAAATTTTTTTCAGATTTTAGAAAGGTGATCTGATGTATAGGCTTTTAATTATGTTATGCCCCTTACAAGAGTACTTGTAATCAAATATATTATCATCAATATAAAGAAAAGTAAGGTTATGAATAGTCAATAAAGAATAAGTGGTGTTAAGTCAATTCAGGTCAAGTTTTGTCACAAAATTAACTCAAATCAGGATGTTTTTCAAAGCTTTTTGAATTATGAAGTGGAAATTAGGGATTGTTTATCTCTGAGCAAATCTCTCTATATTAGCTATCACTGTAGATCATTCTTAACCAATACTATTTCATCCACAAGTGTTTTGCTCCAGCCTCAGTAATCCATCTACTCTTCATGAATTTAGGACTGAATATTAGTAATTCTCCAAAAGTTCTATATAGCAGGAGAAGAGGAATGGAATTACATTTATTTGTGTGTTAGAAAATGTAATGGTGTTTATAGTGGTGCAATTTAACTTTTGTTCTAAGTCATTAAAAATTTGATGTTCTCTAGATGACAATAACTTAGGCTCAGTTAAATAAGATAGCTAGAAAAGGAAAAACAAATCTACCTTGGTATTAAAAATTAAATATAAATAAAGCAAAAGACATCTGTCTTGAAAATAAATATTATCTTTCTCTTAAGAACATGAGAACCTGTATTACCCATTATTTCTCAAACTGACAAACGTGAAAATGTTTGAGATTAGAATGAAAAAGCTAAAACAAAACTAAGATAAATATATTGAAGGTAGAAAATCAGCCTAAATTCCAGTGTTATCAGCTTATTAACAGAACATAGAATAATCACTATCATAGTAATTACAACAACAACAACAAATCCAGGAATTTTAGTTTCTAAATTTTCTTTTAAGGGACATAGGTCACAAGTTATGAGAAAAATAGTGGTGTATTGGGGAATTCAGAGACAAATTGTTATTCAGAATTTAGGAAAACTTTATGCAGCACCAGTATAAACTTTTGGAAACTCTTTCCTCTGTGAATTTCTTTCTATAAATCAAGGATCTGAAATCACCTTCAAAAATCTAAATAACTAAATATGCAAAAAGGCTTTTTCATGCTATCTGGAGTACAGCAAAAACATTTTTGTCTAAAACAAACATTTTGGGGTGCCTGGATAGCTCAGTGGATTAAGCCTCTGCCTTCGGTTCAGGTCATGGTCTCAGGGTCCTGGGATCGAGCCCCGCATCAGGCTCTCTGCTTAGCAAGGAGCCTGCTTCCCCCTCTCTCTCTGCCTGCCTCTCTGTCTACTTGTGATTTCTGTCAAATAAACAAATAAAATCTTTAAAAAAAATAAAATAAAACAAACATTTTATCAAAAACATTTGAGCTAGTTATAGCTCATTATGAGTAATTGGCCGTAATGGAAAAGAGAACAAACTTCTTGTTTCTTTCTAACCAACATATGATTAATACAATTTTCCATATTATAAAATATTTAGCTGATTTTAACAAAATGTTAAGAAAAATTACAATGAGAAATTAAGAGGACAACTCAGCCTGCAATCTCCTCTAATAATGGTTAGGTCTTAGTGCCAAGTTACTCATAAAGCCCATGGTACAGGGGGAGCAGTCTAGAAATACTTAAGCAAGTGTTACTCCTTTGTTTTATTTAAAGTTTAATTCTGACTAGATTCATTAGATTTTGCCTGAAGGATACATTTATCAATTCACACAAAATAAGTTTCTTGGGTGTCTTTTGTACAAAAAAATAAAAAAAATTTTAAAAATGTGTCTCTTACTGTGGGGAATATAATAAGAAACTTAAATACTAATACTATAATGCAGAATTGCATCAAATAAATGGTATAAACTATTTTAATAGTTGTAATTGACAAAGTTCCCTAATTTGAGAAATATGGGAAAGGTCTAACATAGGAAGGTAGACATTTAAGACATATCTTGTTTGAATTTGAGAAAAATGTTTATAAGAAATTTAGTTATTACTTACATGAAGGCAAAGCAATGCTTTAATATAAATCTATAGCTTCCATTAAGAGTAAATGAACTATAAATTTATATATACACACATATACATATATACACATTTTAATATATACATATGCATGTATATGTACTTGTATGCATACATATATATTTGTATGTATATATATATTTTTTTCAGATTAAAAATAATTGCTAGGGTCTTTAGGTCTGGGAATTATAACACAGATAAACTGCCTGATACCTGATACTGTTTATAGCTACCTCAAATTATTGTATAAAAGTATAACAATTACATTAATTATAAAAAAATTTATAACAACAATAGCAAATTGGTTAGGACTCACAGAGTGATTACATTTAGAATAAAAATGTGTTCGTTCCATTTTTTTTTAAGATTTTTATTTATTTATTTATTTGACAGAGAGAGAGATCACAAGTAGACAGAGAGGCAGACAGAGAGAGAGAGGGAAGCAGGATCCCTGCTGAGCAGAGAGCCCGATGCGGGACTCGATCCCAGGACCATGAGATCACAACCCGAGCCGAAGGCAGCAGCTTAACCCACTGAGCCACCAAGGTGCCCTGTTTGTTCCATTTTTAATATTACTGGAAAAAAATTCTTTGGCTCAATCTTTTCTCTAAAAACATGAAAAAAAGAATTGTTTAAAGACACTGAATCGTTA
This sequence comes from Martes martes, assembly GCF_963455335.1. Taxonomy (NCBI): domain Eukaryota; kingdom Metazoa; phylum Chordata; class Mammalia; order Carnivora; family Mustelidae; genus Martes; species Martes martes. Next base: position 72,222,037 of record NC_137889.1, on the reverse strand, counting down.
CTAATGAAAAAAGGGTTTGTAGCATAAGAGTATTGTAAAGAAGAGAAGCTTAGATACTTCAGCCAAGAACTTCAAACCATTTTTTGCTTTTTCTGGGAGATAATGTGTAAGATTTATCTGAAGAATTGGGAAGCTGAGCAGAACTTTCAGTAGACTAAGAGCATTGTACCATGGATTTCAGAGATTGCCAAAGAGCAAGAGTCCTGTTATATATCTTAGGTTTTATCTGGCATTCCAAAATGTATTCCTTAAAATAAACTGCAGACTAGCCATCAAAAACCCAAGGGTAGCACTCAACACAAATTAGATTAAGTTGACCATAACCCCTAGTCTAGTTGCCTAGCAGAGAGAATTGTAGTCTTTCTAAAGAAGATGACATTATCATTGCATTTTTAAAAAATTAAGGTGCCTGAAATTCCATCAAAAATAACCAGGTGGGGCACCTGGATGGCTCAGTGGGTTAAAGCCTCTCCCTTCTGCTCAGGTCATGATCTCAGGGTCCTGGGATGCAGCCCTGGATCAAGCCCCACTCAGCTTCCTCCTGTCTTTCTGTCTGCCTCTCTGCCTGCTTGTGATCTCTGTCTCTTTCAAATAAATAAAATCCTTAAGAAAAATAAATAACCAGACAAATAAGATTTCAAATTTTGACAGAAAACAAAAGAAAAAAGAAAAGAAAAAAATTATAAAAGAGAGATTCAAATAATAAAATTATTAGTCATGGGCTTTAGTATAATTTTATATTTAAGAAATTAAAAACAAGATGGAAATTTCATGTATCATAACAAAGTAAACTCAACAGAGTTGAGTTGAGTTGAGTAAACTCAACTCAACCCAGAATGAAGTATGAAAAAGCCAAAGATAGAAAATACAGCAGGAAATTTGCACATTGCATATGATGAAAAAGTGTTAAGTAAGACTGGTTTGATTCTCAAAAGAAAAGGTGAAGGAATGGGGTACCTGGGTGGTGCAGTCAGATAAGATTCCAACTCTTGATCTCAGCTCTGATTGTGACCTCAAGGTCTTGGGATTGGCCCTGTGTCAGGCTCAGTGCTCAGCATGGAGTCAGCCTGAGATTCTCTTTGCCTCTCCCCCTCCTACTGCTGCTCTCTCTCCAGGGTAAATAAATAAATCTTTTAAAAAAATAGAAAAGAAAAGGCAAAAAATGAAATATTATCATTATCTAAAAGAGATAATGACATGGGGCACTTGGGTGACTCAGTCAGTGAAGTGTCTGCCTTTGGCTCAAGTCAGGATCCTGGAGTCCTGGGACTGAGTCACACATTTGGCTCCTTGCTCAGTGGGGATAATGCTTATTCCCCTGCCTGCCCCTCCTCTGCTTATGCATTCTCTCTCTCAAATAAATAAATAAAATCTTAAAAAAAAATAATGACATAGAACTTTCTAAAATTGCTTAAAGATATGAAAGCAGATATTAAAAGTGATACAAAGCCCAAGAAAAATTAAAACTAATAAAGTATAACCTAGGCAAAATATAATAAAACTTCTTTAAAAATTCTTTAAAAATTAAATCTTTAAAATCTTTAAAATTCCAAGATGAACCAAAGACTCTTTTCACAGAAGCAACAAAAAGACTGACATTTAACTTCTAAGTGGAAACAATGAAAACCTAGAGCAATTGAATTATATCTTTGAATTGAAAAAACAAAATAAAAATGTGTAGCAAGTGAAACTATCCTTCAATATTGAAGATGAAATAAACTTATTTCAGAAGAATATTAAAATATTTCATAATAAACAGACCTGCACTGAATAAATATGAAATAGGTTTAACAATGGAAAATTATACCAGATGGAAACACAGAATTATAGGAAAAATTAAGACCAGTGGGAAAGTCAAATAAGTTAATTTGATAGTATAGACCAATAAGAAATTCAATATATGTCAGTAATCTTAAATTTAAACATAATAACTAAACCAATTAAATGACCGACCCTGTCAAAATAGATTTTTTTAAACTGTATACTACTTGTAAAAGATACACATTTAATATAAGGATATAAAATAGAAATAAATAATAGAAAATATTTTCTATAAAATAAAAGAAAATATACTATTTAGAAATAGAAGCCAAGGAAAATCTGATATGGCAATACTGTCAGATAAAACTTTCATGGAAGCATTATTAGAGTTGAAGATGGATAGTCTATGCTCTCCACTATCCTCATCATACAGGAGTTCAGAAATATGAAGCAGAATTTCCTATCTTGACTTCTCCCCAGAAAGTAGAACTTGACCCAAGGACTTGAGAACCAGTGGTTTGTTTTCCTCTCTGAGGAATCAGGTGTCTCAGAGAGACAGGGAAATAGGAAAGCCAAAATAATGGTGGGTTATTAGGCTAGTTATCACTGTAGGCAGATGGAGCTAAATGGACAGGCATCCTCTGAGAAGCCACATGGAATCAATTCAGCATTATTTGCTCAAGATACCAAAGAAGGGAATATGCATTCACAGGTGCCCATCCTCCACTACCAAGGATAACCACAAGTGCTGTAAACTCCCTTGCACCTTTGACTGTCCTGTGAGGGACAGGCCAGGATGTTCAGGAAGTAGTGTGATAAATGGTGCAATAAGAATCAAATGAGGTCAGGTTATACTTGCAGGAAACAGTTGCTTCAGTAACATCTTGAGCATGTGTAGGCCAGAGGATGAGACATGGTATAAGGGGTATTTAAAACATGGGGTACCAGGATTTGAAATTTTTGAAGGCAGCTAGAAAAAGAAATGGTGGAAATATTTTACAGAAATTTACAGAGCTGATGGCTCAGTTTACATCTTGAAAGACTTCTGAAAATTTTGATTTCTCAGGTCTTTGGTGACTCACATGATTTTACCATATTATTATTTGAAAATTCTGAACATAAGACTGTTAGAAAGACTATTGAAAAGTTTTCAAAGCAAGCACAAATACTAAATTCAAACTGAGCATGTAGATTAAATATATAGGATCTGAATTTTATCTTTTATCCCCATACCAATTTCAGAAATGTCTTTAGTTCAATAAAATAACAGAATTGAAAAAAAAAAAACAAACAGAAATTTTGGTGGACATAGGAGTGTGATTTCAGAGGATTCTCATAGACTGCAAATAGCATGAGCCATTATTTAAAGTTGTCAGTCTGAGCTTTAATAGCAAATCTCATTTACTGTATGAATCATAAATAATTTTATCTGTCACTGAGGGTTAGTATCAAAAGGAAATTTTTGAGCTGAAATTTTTGACTATAAGAAAACACAGTATCTCTAGAACTGTAGAAGTAAACATATGACTCTCAAACATACTCGACAGTACTTCTTTGAGGCTAAACCTTGAAAAGGTTTGGATTTAACTAGACCTATTGGGATGTACTCTTTTAAACAATTCTGTACTTGAAGCTGTAATTAAGACTCAGAATTAAATACGCTTCTCAGTGAAAATATTCCATGGTTCTATAAGAAAGTCCCATTGGCCCAATATCACTATTCTCATTTACTTGACAAAAAAATCAAGTTCTGATAATAATATACCCATATGTGTGCATGTAAACTAGATTGCTAGGTAGAACACAAGCTGTTTATTAACAATCTAGATTAAAATACTTTAACTGTCTTTAGTTAATAATTGTTAACAAGCTAAGCACTGTTATCTATTAAAAAAAATTCTTGTATTCTCCATGTGTACATTTTTGACAAGTATTCCATGGATTTTTTACTCTAAATAAACTGATGGCTGAATCAATATACTTTTGGTTGAACATTTTAATTTAATGACAAGAGACTAAGCAGTGAAATAGCAAAGTTTAAAGCAACAATATATTGTTCCAGTTAATGAAATACCAAGCTGATAGGGATAAATTACTACCCATTTTTATGCCTAGCTAAGTTAAAACTATTTGTGTAAAGATGGGTTTATTCACTGAAATAAACAAAACATATGACAAGAGAAAAACTTTTAGAAACATGGGATTAGCTTCATATCACAAACTTCAAAAAATTCTTTCTTAAAAACATAATATTTTGTATCATAATTAAACAGAAAATTACATTAGAAGTTAAAATGAAAGTACCCTTCCAAGAAGTGTGGTAAATGATTTTAAATTATTAGTAAAGGACTTTACGGAAAGCTGAAAAGTAGCACTAAGTTCCTGGGTAAAGTGCTGCAAGGAAGAGCAGGCAATGGAAAGGCATAGATGGTGCCAATTTAAATCCCAGTTGACCTGTGAAGTAGCAGTAGTAGTAGCAGGAATGATATAGAAATGTGGGCCTTATGCTACATTTTTTTTCTTAGACATAGTTTTTAATACTGGTACAATTTTGGTCTGACATGAAATAGAAGAAAATCACCCAAGGTCTGGAGGCTGTAGTAGATTTCAAAATGATAGAGAACTATTTCTATAAATCTGAATAACAATATGATTAAAAGAAAGAAAGTGGTTTGGACCCATACAACCAAACTTAGGTGCTTCTTTCTAACGCCTAATGAAAGTTTGTGGAACATCTCAAAGTAAAAAGTAAAACTAGAAAACATCTATTCTCCAACTTCAGTGGGGAAAATGCCTCTAACTGAGCAGATGCACCATTTTTTTGGCTTGTTTATTTATTATGTTCAGTTAGCCAACATATAGGACATCATTAGTTTTTGATGTAGTGTTCAATGATTCAGTAGTTGCATGTAACACCCAGTGCTCATCACAACATGTGTCCTCCTTAATAACCATCACCTGGTAAAAACCATCCTATCTGTAACCCTGTTTGTTTCCCAGAGTCCAGGGCCTCTCATGTTTGTCTCCCTCTCTGATTTTGTCCCATTCAGTCTTTTCTCCCTTCCCCTGTGGTCCTATGCTCTATTCCTTATGCTCCACATATAAATGAATAGATATGAGCACAAAATGTTGTGATTGTGAAATCAAAGGTACTCACTGTAATTGTTACTTTTCTAAGTTATTTCTTGTTATCTTCTACCCCCCCCCCCACTGCAACACCAATCTCACTCTATTACATAGAAGCTAAAATAATAATCATTTTTACAATATACTCCCATCTTTACTTCCAGCTTAAGTTCTATGGTATAAGAATTTTAATGATGTTTGGAGACAGATGGAAGAGGAGAGCAAAAGAAAGGGGTAATTAAACAGAACCACATATAAAAATCACCCAAAGATAAGTAAACAGAAAACAGAATACCTTATGGGCTTTATGCCATATTTCCTCAATGATAAGAAAATAAACATAAAATTAAGGGAATAAAGAGATGATATAGTTTTTTTTTCAATTTTATTATTTTTTTGAGATGATAGTTTTTAATTTTTATTATTTTGGGAGATGATATAGTTTATTTATTTATTATTATTATTTTTTCAGTTCTTGAACTCAGGAACCTGAGATTCTGAGATGGAGACCTGAGCTGAAATCAAAAGCTGGAAATTCAATTGACTGAGTCAACTAGGCAATCCTGAGATGATATACTTTTTAAAAAGATATACCTTAGAAAAACTTGACCAAAAAGCTCATAACTTAAAAAAATAAAAATTTCTTATGAAATGATGTGATAAGATAAGGAAGCAATATAAAAGATTTATTGTAACTAAAGGTGGCAGAACTAAGGAAAGAATTAAAGGAGGCAAATAATGTTATTATATATTATTAAAATGACACTAGAAAGAGCAAAAATCAGAATTGAAACATTAAAATTCTCTATCTGTGATATGGAATACAGGCTTGAGAAAATTCTCTAAAATGTAGTGAAAGGGAATGAAAAGAGGAAAGCAGTTGTAGGGAAAACAGTAGGTATAGAATTGCAAATCATGGTGAGGAAACATGATAATAACTGATCTTCCTAAGTAAATTAAGGTAAAAAAAAAACATAAAAATGGAGCAAAGATCTTATTCAAAGATATAATGGAAATTAAGTGTCTGAATCTATGGAATAAAAAGGCTCACTATATACATGGCATTACTTTTAAAAATTAACTTTGATAAGTAAATTGGTAAAATAATCAAACCCCAAAGTTAAGGAAAAAATTATCCATATACTCAGATATCAGATATAACTTACCCACACACACAAAATATCAACACAGTTTCAGATTCTTTTCTTAATAACTTTAAACAAAACAGAAAATATGGGAGTGTTTACAAAGGTTTGGTAGGAAAAAGTACGCAGCTCAAATCTCTATATGAAACCAAGCTGAAATTCATGTGCAAAAGAGAACCAAGTTTCATGTGCATGATGATGTCAACCAATAGATAAATTAGAAAAAATAGGATAGAAATGGTCCCATAGACAAGCCCTTGGTAATATTCAAATTTCTTCTTTGAAGGTCACAATCTCACCCCTGCTCAACTACTGAATTGGCAGTGAAGACAACTACTTAAGAGTAAGGATTTTAAAGTGGAAGAATGTTGGTTTTATGGGGTTACTTAACATTTATTTCTTCCCTTTCCTTCATAAGGATTGAAATCAAGACACCTTATCCTGAAAGAACACTGTGTTGCTCAAATTTGAGCATGTAGAATTGTTCATGTTTACTAGGAACATACTTGCTAAAATGTTTACATTACATATGAGAATAACCCTTCCCCTTTTACCATTATCTAGACCCACTAAAAGGGGAGAAAGGCATGGCTTGATCGCTTGGGATCTCCTTTATCTTAATTTCAATTTTCTTTTTCTTTGTCTATTTTCCCCTTTCTTTTAATGTTCTATTTTCTTCCTCTTTTATCCATGAGGTCTTCTCATGACTGAGAGACCTCTGAATAATCATTGGTAGTCAATCATAAAATAGATGAACAGAAATTCTGGAGTTGAGGAACTCAATAAGTGCAATGACAAATAGACTAGAGAGCTTCAACAACAAAACAGAACAAACAGAAAATGGAATTAGTGAGCTAGAAGAGAGAAACTTGAAATAACCCTGTCTGTAGGAAAAAAAAAAAAAAGATAATACATAATTAAGAAATAAATAAAAATTAAGAAGTAGTGAAGAAAGACTATAATCTATGGAACAGAGTCAAGTGACCAACTATCAGAATCATTAGAGTTCCAGAGTAAAAGGAGAAAAGAGGAGAGAGTTTATTTAAAGAAATAATTGTTGAGAACTTCTTGAAGCTTGGAAAGATTTGGACATCCAAGTTCATAAAGGTATTGGATCACTCCATTATCTAAATTCAAAATGAACTCCAAGATACATTATAATGAAACTGTTAAAAATCAAAGATGAAGAAAGAATACTGAAAGCAGCAAGTAAAAAATGAGTGTAACCTACAAAGGAAACTCCTTTAAATTAACAGTGGATTTATCAAGAGAAAACTTAACTGTTGAACGAAAAAAAAAAAAAAGTCCAACTCAGAAAACTCCAGTAGTTATCCTTCAGAAATAAAGGAGAAATAACGATCTTCACAGATAAAGAAAAGTGGAGGAATTTCATCACCACCAGACCTTCCTTGAGAAAGGCTGACAGGAGTTGCTCAAACTGAAATGAAAAGATTTTAATTAACATGAAAACATATGATAACATACAACACAATGATAAAAAGTAATTCTAGTCAGTAAATTTTGTTTCTGTAATATGAGGGTGTTTTAGCCACTTATAGTATAAAAAAGAGTATTGAAAATAACTATATTTACTATAATTTCTTATCAAATATATAAGAGGTAAATTATGATATCAAAATATAATTGGGGGGAGGTAAAAGAGTAGAAATAAAGACTTAAAAAACAGAAAAGATCAATGAAACCAGACTGGTTTTATGAAAAGATAAAATTGATAAACTTTAAGCCAAACTTTAAGACTCATCAAGAAAAAGAGAAGACTCAAAAATCAGCAATGAAGGAGGAGAGATAGCAATTTGCACCACAGAAACACAGATGATTATAAGAGAATATTATGAAAAATTACATGCCAGTAAACTGGACAACCTTGAAGAAACAGACAAATTCCTAAAAACATATAACCTTCCGAAACTAAATCAGGAATAGAAAATCTGAATAGACTAATTATTAGGAATAAAACTGAATCAAAAAACAAAAAGAAAAAACCCTTCCAGCAAACCAAAGTTTAGGACTAGATGGCTTCACAGGTGAATTCTACCTAACATTTCAAAAAAAAAGTTAGTACCAATTCCTCTCAAACTATTTCAAAAAATAGAAGAGGAAGGAAGTTTCCACATTTATTCTCCAAAGCTTTGACCAAAACCAGACAAAAAAATTACAGGAAAAAAAGAAGTTATAGGCCAAAATTTCTGATGAACACAGATGCAAAATTTCTCAACATAATATTAGCAAACTGAATTCAACAATACATTAAAAAAATCATTCACCACAATCAAATAGAATTTATTATAGGGATGCAAAGAAGGTTCAGTAATCACAAATCAATCAAAGTAATACATCATATTAACAAGAGAAGGAATAAAAATATGACCATCTCAATAGATGCAGAAAAACCACCTCATAAAATATAACATTAATTCATGATAAAAACTCTCAAAAAAGTGGTTTTAAAGGAACATACTTCAACACAATGAAGGCCATATATGCAAACCCACAGCTAGCATCAGACTTGATGGTGAAAAACTGAAAGCTTTTTCTCTAAGATCAGGAATAAGATAAGGATGTCCATTCTCAACACTTTTATTCAACATGGCACTGGAAGTCCTAGCTGCAGCAATTAAATAAGAAAAAGAAATAAAAGGCACCCAAATTGGTACAGAAGTAAAACTTTAACTATTTGCAGAGGATATGATATCATATATTGAAAACCCTAAAGTTTCCACCAAAATACTACTAGAATTGATAAATAAATTCAGTAAAGTCACAAGATGCAAAATTAATATACAGGAATCTGTTGCATTTTATAGACTAATAATGAAATAGCAGAAAGAGATATTAAGAAATAATCCCATTTACAATCATACACACACAAAAATAAGTAAATAAAATACTGGGAATAAACTTAACCACTGAAGTGAAAGACTTGTACTCTGAAAACGATAAAACATCAATGAGAGTAATTGACAACACAAACAGATGGATAACTGTTCCATGTCGATGGGTTGGAAAAACCAATAGTGTTAAAATATCCATACTACCCCAATCAATCTACAGATTTAAAGAAATCCGTAGCAATACATCACAGCATTTTTCACAGAACTGGCACAAATAATACTAAATTTAATGGAACCACAAAAGACCCCAAATAGCCAAAGCAATCTTGAGAAAGAACAAAGCTAGAGGTATCACAAGCCCAGATTTCTAGGTGTATTACTAAACTGTATAATCAATACAGTATGGTACTGGCACAAAAACAGACACATAACTCAACAGAACAAAATAAAGAGCCCCAAATAAACCCACAGTTATATGGTCAACTAATTTATGACAATGGAGATGAGAATTTGTGATGGGGAAGAGTCTCTTCAACAAAAGGTGCTGAGAAAACTGGATAGCTATCCACAAAAGAATGAAACTGGACCACTTTTTAACACCATACACAAAAATAAACTCAAAATGGATTAAAGTCCTAAACGTGAGACCTGAAAACATACAATTCCCGGAAGAAAACAGGCAGTAATCTCTTAAACATGAACTATACTCACGTTTTTCTAGATATGCCTCCTGAGTCAAGAGAAACAAAAGCAAAGAATGCATGATTAGGACTACATCAAAATAAAAGGTTTTGCATAGCAAAGGAAGCCATCAACAAATAAAAAGTAACCTACTGAATGGGAAAAAAATTTGTAAATGATATATCTGATAAGGGGTTAATATCTAAAATATATAAAGAACTTCGACAACACCAAAAATAAAATAAAAAATAAAATAAAAACCCCACAAATAATCCAATTAAAATATAGGCAGAGAACCTGAAAACATTTTTCCAAAGAAAACGTGCAGAGGGCCAATAGGCACATGAAAAGATGCTCAACATCACTAATCCAGGGAAATGCAAATCGAAACACAACAGAGAATCAAAAAGACAAAGAATAACAATGATTGGCAAGGATATAGACAAAAAAGAACCCCAGTGAACTATTGGAGGGAAAGCAAATTGGTGTAGCCACTGTGGACAACAGTATGGAGTTGCCTCAAAAAGTTAAAAATAGAAATACCATAATGTCCAATAACTCCACTACTGGGTATCTCAGGGGAAAAAAAATGAAGACACTAATTTGAAAAGACATGTACTCCTACGTTTATGGAAACATTATTTATAATAGCAAAGATATGGTAGCAACTCACATGTACATCAACAGATGAATAAAGAAGATAAGATGTGGGGTGTGTGTGTGTGTGTGTGTGTGTGAAATGTATGTGTATATATAAAAGATAATGCCAACTGCAATAATGTGGGTGGACCTAGAAGGTATTAGGTTGAGCACAGTAAGTCAGAGAAAGGCAAATACAGCACGATTTCACCCATATATAGATTTAAGAAAACAACACAATGAACAAAGAAAAAAAGAGACAAACAAAAATGGACTCTTAAATACAGAGAACAGGTTGATAGTTTCCAGAGAAGTAGGTGGGGAGAGAGGTGAAATCGATAAAGGTGATTAAGAGGTAGAAATTTCCATTTACAAAATAAAGAAATCACAGAGGTGAAAAGTACAGCACAGGGAATAAGGGAATAAAGTCAATAAAATTATAATAATGTTTGGTGACAGATGGTAACTACACTTAACATGATGAGCACTGAGTAATATATAGAATTGTTGAATCATTAGGCTGTATACCTGAAACTGATATAACACTGCATGGTAATTATACATCAATAAAAAAATCCATCATCTCATATAGTTACAAAAATTAAAAGATGTTTTTTTCCCCTTGTGATGAGAATTGGAATCTGGTCTTAATAGCTCTCAAATATAGCATAGTTAATATAATTAGGTAGAAATTTTTAACTGTAGTAAATGTTATAGTCTATGCTATGACATAGACTGATGATGATGATAGATGATATAAAGATGATAGATAGATAATAGATGAAAGATAGATAATAGATGATGACAGATTAGATAGATGACAGATAGATGATATATCCTTTGTACTACCCTGATGAGGAAGCATTGTCCCCATTTTGTGTAATGAAATAAAAAGGATCAGATGTGCTAAATAACGTGTCCCCATTTCTTTCTCTGGAAAAGCATTTTTGCTATCTGATGCCACAGCCTACAAACAATACAGTCTTGTTCACTGACTGACCCAGCCTAAAATGAGCTGGCTTCATACAAGTGGGTCAGGAAGAACTTTCTATGAAGTCATTTCTCTCCTAGAGTAATCCATATTCATTATAATAGTACACAAAGTAAAAAGTCTTTATTGAGACACGTTATAAAACTATTTTTTTTTCTACTAAAAGAAAAATTGTTCTACATCTTGTATTATTTCACGGCTGAGATAAAAACGAGAGAAATTGGATAGACTTAAATATGTAGAAAGCTATTAGGGAGACCAATGCTTTTCTGATTTCAGAGTTTCTTTAAACCAGAAGGACTTACGTCTAGGTTTCCTTCCAAAATATCCCAGAAGAACTTTCACAAGCGTGGCTCCTGTGAAACCAAAGGAATGTAGTGAACATGAATAAACTGTCCAGAGAATAAGCAATTAAAATAAAATTTGAAATAAAATGTATAGTGAGGCAGTTAAGGAGAATTAAAACATCTTATTTTTAATATTTTAGATTCTTTGTGAAATCTATCCTTGAGTCCTTGATTGCTCCACTAATGAATGTTTCTATATCCCCAGTTTGGAAAGTGTATAAAACTCTCTAGTAGTATCTCTCATTAAAATATCTATAAAACATACTGTAGAGGCCCCTGAAATGGGGCTCATTTAACTGACCCCTTTATGGAATTTATGACATCAGAGTCACATCCAATTCCAGCTGATTAAAGAAGTTTTATAGAAGCAGAACCAGAAGAAAATGGGACTATCTGAGCTGTGCCTATAAATATAGCGTGCAGTGACAAGCCTTTCAGAAGTGTTTATTAAATGAAAAACGGTTTTTTCACCCTGACGGCTGTATTTCATCAGAGGCCCAGAGCTCTCTGTCAATATCCTTTCACACATTTAATTGTCACAGGGTAGGCACTCAAACTAGCAAAGGCACCTTAGCCTCAATCATTTTTTATCCTTAAAAACTTTGTGGGAAACTATGAATCAATAATATATTTGTAGTAGGAGAGTGGGTTTTACTAGTGATAATCACCTTGATCTTTAACTGCTTAAAGTAGAAAAGAGAAAGAACAGAAGGTTTACAAGGTTCATGACCCATTCAGTGGTAAGCCCAACATGGATGGATGACTTATTATGACCCAATTATTTCTTCTCCACCAAAGCCAGTCACAACAAAGAGCATTTATTTTAAAACTACCCTGTTTATGGTGTTCTTTTAGTTCTCTTTTCAGAGGTAGCTTAAAGAGAAGTGCAATGGGTTTTATACCCTGAAAATTCTAAGCTCGGATTTTCAATTAATAAAAAAAATTGAACATAATTTTAACTCTTCAAAGAGCTAAGAGAAATATATTAAATACGAATTGGATTTTCAGAGTTTCTTAACACTTTCTCCAATATTTATGGTGCACCTTTGCACAATGCCAGTTTTATGACTTCAATATTTTTATGCAACATTTTAAGTTTCCCACAATTATTTGCAATTAGAAACAAAGTACCATTTAAAAGTCAAAATGAATATAGTAAAGAACAGAGTGGATATCTTGTTCATGTTTCTGTGCCCAAGTCAAAACTGATATTTGACATTTGAATTTTTGCTTCCTTGTTCTTTTTATTTTCTGAGTATCACACAACTGTCTCTGGCACATTTTTCTCAATATATAAAGCCATGACTTATACGACTATTTTGTTGATATACAATTGTACTGCTGTAATGTAAGTAAGAGTGATATTAAGTTAATCAAGAAAATAGGGTAGACCTATTTTGATTGCACAGTTCTGTAATACAAAAAATAACAGCAACAAGTGATTGTTTTTAAAGACATAGGATTTTAAAGACTTATAGGATTCAAACTTACTTGAATTAGAAGTTCTTGGTAGTTCTACTTGTTTCCTATGGCTGCTGTAACAAAGTATGACAACCTGCACAGCTTAGAAACAACAGGAATGAAAGAAAAATCCAGAAGAGTATTGTTTCACAATTGCAGAGGTGAAAAGTTAGAAATCAAGGTGTGGGCAAGACCATAGTCCCTCTAAAACCTGAAAGGGACAATCCTCCTATGCTCTTTCTATTTTCTGTTGATTGTGGATAATTCTCGACACTCTTTGGCTTGCAACTCCAACACTTCAGTTTCTGCCTTGGTATTTATATGGCCTTCTCACTTGTGTTTGTGTCTCTGTGTTTTCTTATAAGGATACCAGCCACATTGAATTAAGTGTGACCTCACCTACTTCAGTATGAATTTATTTTAACTATTTATATCTACAGTGACCCTATTTCCAAATAAGTTCGCATTCTGAAGTCTGTATTCAATGTAGAATTCGCTACAGAATTCTGAAATTTAGGACTTCAATATCTTTTGGGGGGACACAATTTGAACTTTAACATGAATCATCTATCAAACAACTTTCTTCAAGGACAAAAAATTAATTCATGTCAGAGAAACAGTTTTATATACTAAGATTTTTTTAATTTATTCTTTCTTAATAAAGCAAAATTTGAACTAAAAAGACATGAAGAACATATATTTTCATTAATCTCTTGATATATATTTTTCAATGTTTATTAATATAGCAGACTCATGTGACAAGTTTCTAGGATCCCTTCTTTTTATTTCCAACAGAGAGACTGCATAGAAGTGATTCTCTTTCAGTCTCAGTGCCCTCATTAATAATTTAGGCTTTTGAGGAGTTCTGTATTATCTCTTTTAGGACATCAGGAAAACCTTTAATGGCAAAGGGGAATTTTCAGGTGTCTGTCCTCTTGGATGCTCAAAGCTTACAGCAGCAAAGGTGTTATTACTTCATACTGCAGCTGTAGCTTCCACATCGTAGCACAAGATTGCAAAGCAAATTAGGAAATAAGCTGTTTCTAAGGACTATTACTGAAATCATGTTAAATCATTGGTACCATCATCTCTGGTCTAATGTTTTCAAATAAAATCTTGATGCTTAGAAAGAAATAAAGGAAGCTGGGCACTTTATTTCAATATCTTACTCCACATAGGTAGAAGAATGATATGCAGGTAGAAGACAGTTTCCTCCACAGAGGCCTTGTTAGCCAAACCAGGCAATGACCTTCTGTCACAGGCTGATTATCTGCAGTGGAAGAGTTGGTATCTGAATTTAAACACCTTGAAGGTTCTATCTGATTTTGAAATAACTGTTTAATTCCTAAGAATAGTGTTACTAATTCAGGGGATCATGGGCCCCTTGGGGAATCTGATGAAAACCAAGAACACTCTTTGTTAAAAATTATGCATGACATAATCATATAAAAGTTTGCAAAAAATTTCATTGAGTTAATGGGATGCCTGTTTTATACCCCTTCTTCTATGGGATGTTCCAGGAAGGATCATTATTAGAATACGTATGATGAGATGCTAGTACCATTTTTGGAATCACTGGACATTGAACATAACTGCTTCCACTGGAAACTATGTTGAGAGATCTAGACTCCTTTCAAAATTAAATTCTTTCACAATGACCCTGTTATACTTTAAGAATTTCCTTTTTGGAAATTACTCAATGTAATTACTCAATGTAATCACTCAATGTAATATTTAGTGATTTAGAATGAATACCTTATTTATTGAAGTCTATGAAATCAAGTACTGAGTTTTTAACCAGTCTGAAATTACCTACAAAATAATATAGTGAACAATCATTTTTTTAAAGATTTTATTTTAAAATCTTTAAATTTAAAGATTTTTAAAGATTTTTAAAGATTTTATTTATTTATTTGACAGACAGAGATCACAAGTAGGCAGAGAGGCAGGCAGAGAGAGGAGGAAGCAGGCTCCCTGCGGAGCAGAGAGTCCAATGCGGGGCTTGATCCCAGGACCCCGGGATCACGACCTGAGCCGAAGGCAGAGGCTTTAACCCACTGAGCCACCCGGGTGCCCCTGAACAATCATTTTTAATATACATATATATTTGTCCCACATTTCATACATACAGGAAAACATATATGAATATATATTATATATGTTATATATGTTATATATTATATATAATATTATATATTATATATTATAATATATAATATTATATATTATATATATGAATATTGTATAATATTATATATATATAATATTATGGAATATGGAATAAAGGTAGAAGTTTTAAAGTTTTAAAGTTTTAAAATATTATGGAATATGGAATAAAGGTAGAAGTTTTAAAGTATGAGGAAGCAAGGTTATTGGTTAGATGTAAAAGGCCTAGATTGGGGGGGAGGCCTAGATTAGTACAAAAGCACAGTCACTCATATTCTATCACACACTTAGAAATGAAACATCAGGTCACTTAAAGCAGACTTTGAACTATGGTCTTTTATAGAACCAGCTAAATAGTTCTAATACTTCTGGGAGCTCTGATAACAAAATCTAATTTGATTCATCACTACTGGTCTCTCCTACCCAGGTGTGGATTGTCACATTAGCCTTTGTCTTACTGTACTGAGCTCAGTTTATGACTTTTTTGCCATATGCTTTAGAGAAAGATTAGATTATTTGGTATATGTATGATAAGATTCAAGATGAGAAAGTTAGGTTTAAATATAAATACATTATTTATATGTCATGCAAATCATGTGGCATTCTACTAAACCTTCATTACTTAAGAGGTGAGAAAACTCAGATACTGTTTAAGAAAGACAGAAAAACAAAGAAAGAAAGAAAAAAAAAAGAAGAAGAAAACCAAGCCTTACTAAAAGTTGGAGAAATTGAGTATGCAGTTTGATATATATTCACAAATTTCTGAAAAAAACTGTTATTTTTCCTACATAAGTATTTATAGTCTATGCAAAAGAACATGTAAACACCCTTTAATTCTTTGCAAATGCATGGCATCTTTTGCTTCTGGTTCTTAGCATAATTTAACTTTTTCTCTTGTTCTCTTTGCCTAGGACACACTCTCATGATCATCATACTCAAAATTTGATGCTCCTCTATTGGGTTTTCACTGTAGCCATCCTAGCCTAAGCTCTAAGACAGGCTCTCTCTTGTTCCTCATTGTTCCCATGTCCAGAACAAATGCTGAATGCTTGACATTATGCTTCCTGAATGAATGGATGGATCAATGACTAAATACATCAATATTCATTTACCTTTTAACTACAATCGTGGTATATACCATAATGAAGTCATAGTTTCATCTGATCTTACTTTTTTTAAAAATATTTTATTTATTTATTTGTCAGAGAGAGTGAGCACAGGCAGAAAACACTGATAAAAGAAATTGGTGACGCAAACAAGTGGAAAGACATTCCATACTCATGGATTGGAAGAACAAATATTGTTACAATGTCTATACTACCCAAACAATCTACACATTTAATGCAATCCTTATCAAAATGCCAACAGCATTTTTTCACAGAGCTAGAACAAACAATTCTAAAATTTGTATGGAACCACGAAGGACCCTGAATAGCCAAAGCAACCCTGAAAAAGAAAAGCAAAGCTGGAGGCATCACAATTCCAGACTTCAAGTTATATCACAAACCTGAGGTGATCAAAACAGTATGGGACTGGCATAAAAATAGACACATAGATCAATAGAACAGAATAGAGAACCTGAGCCCATAACTATATGGTCAATTTTTAACAAAGCAGGAAAGAATATCCAAAGGAAAAAAGACAGTCTCTTCAACAAATGGTGCTGGGATAATTGGACAGCAACACCTAAAGGAAAAAACTGGACCACTTTCTTACATCATACACAAAAATAAATTCAAAATTGATGAAAGAGCTAAATGTGAGAAGGGAAACCATTAAAATCCTAGGGAAGAACACAGGCAGTATGGCCATAGCAATGTCTTACTAGGTAAGTCTCCTGAGGCAATGGAACCAAAAGCAAAGATGAACTATTGGAACTTCATCAAGATAAAACCTACTGTAGAGTGAAGGAAACAATAAACAAAACTAAAAGGCAACCTACAGAATGGGAGGAGATATTGCAGAAGACATATCTGATAAAGGGTTAGTATCCATAATCTATAAAGAAGTTATTAATCTCAATATCCAAAACATCCAAAAAACAAATATTCCAGTTAAAAAATGGGCAAGAGACATGGATAGACATTTTTCCAAAGAAGACATCCAGATGGCTAACAGATACATGAAAAGATGCTCAATATTATTCATCATCAGGGAAGTGCAAATCAAAACTACAATTAGATGTCACCTCACACTTGACAGTATGGTTAAAATTAACAACACAAGAAACAGTGGGTATTGGTGAGGATGTGGAGAAAAGAAACCCTCTTGCCCTGTTGGGAATACAAACTGGTGCAGCCACTCTGGAAAACAGTATGGAGATTCCTCAAAAAGTTAAAAATAGAACTACCCTATGATACAGCAATTGCCCTACTAGGTATTTTTCCAAGGAATACAAAAATACTAATTTGAAGGGATACATGCATTTCCATGTTTACAGCAGCATTTTGAACAATATCCAAATTATAGAAAGAGCTCAATTGTCCATCAACTGATGAAAAGATAGTATGTGTGCATATATATACATACATATGTGTGTGTGTGTGTATATATATATATATATATATATATATATATATACACACACACACACACAATGGAATGTTACTTGGCCATAGAGAAAAATGAAATCTTGCCATTTGCAACTATGTGGATAGCGCTAGATAGTATTATACTAAGTGAAATAAGTCAGAGAACGGCAAATACCCTACGATTTCACTCATATGTGGAATTTAAGAAACAAAACAGATGAACATGGGAGGAAAATGGAAAAATAATGAAACAAACTATTAAGGGTAGAAAACAAACAGGTTACTGGAGGGGGGTTGGGCAGAGTGGGGGATGTGTTAAATGGGTGATGGGCATTCAGAGGGCACTCATTGTGATGAGCACTGGGTTTTGTCCATAAGTGTTGAATCACTAAATTCTACAACTGAATCTAATATTACTAATATTATTAAGTAAATGTAATTTAAATAAAAATTTTGGGGAAAAGACAAAAGGGTAGTAGTTTTAGGGTCTTGTTTCAGTGGGACCTCAACTTAAAACCGTGCATGAAAATGGCTGCTGTCCAGGTATATTTAAAGCATCATGCCGAGAGCGTGACAACATGCCCAGGAGAGACTGATTTTTGAGGATAGTGGTTTCACAGTCCAGAAAATATTTCTTCTTTAATTAGGAAAGCTAAATTTATTGTTTGTAATTTCTAAGTCACTTTAAGGTTATTTTTCCACCTCTAAAATATGTAGTGTCAACCTGTTCCCAACTTTTCTCTTTACTGTTTATTTCAACTTGATCATTTTATATTACTCATGAATGATACATTTCTGCTATCATTACAAATTTTTGTTGTTTTGACTACTTTATTCCTGTTCTTATCTCATTTGCCAGATGATCTCCAGAGAAGCAATGGCATTCTGTTGGCTTATTAATATTGGGATTTTTCTAAAAGATTTGATTTTTCCCCTTTTATTTTCCTATGTTTCAACAGCTTTTATAACAACAGAAATGCTTTTCTCACTTAAATTGGCTATTATGAGGTACAAGGTGCTATGGGAGTGAGTGAACATTTCTCTTGTGCAAATTAGAGAGTGTTCACAGCCACCTTGTGCCCCATCATTAAATCAAAGGAGAGAACAGTCTCTGAAATGAGCACCGGCTGTGCACTGTCAGTCCTATGATTCCCTTAACCTGTCAGCTTTCATTACTTTACAGAAGATGAGAAATTACTTTGAATGGCAAGATGAGTGTGATGATACTGTGTTTGGGGATGCACACATTCCAGAAATTGAAAATGACATTTTCCTCTGCACAGAGCTGAACAGAGAGCATCATTGCTCACCTCTAGTCCACCCAAAGTTCAAATGAACCATGACTTATGAGCTATTTTATTTCCAGAACACTGCCACATAAATATATAAGACACACTATATTGATAAAGCCACAGTCTATCTTATGCAGTGTGCCATTTCATATGGTGGCACAAAAGAATTTTATGGGACCAGGCTGGGTGAATCTCTCTTCCTAAAAAGTTAAAAATGTATTATTAAATAAATGTGCCTTCATTTAACAGTTACTCAGTCTTAGTGAACAGGTTTTTTGTTTGTTTGTTTGTTTTTTATTTACTTGACAGAGAGAGAGCACAAGAAAGGGGAACAGCAGAGGGAAAGGGAGAAGCAGATTCCCTGTGGAGCAGGGAGCCCAATGTGGGACTCGATCCCAGGACGCTGGGATCATGACCTGAGCCGAAGGCAGATGCTTAACTGATTCGCTGACTAGTGAACAGTTTTAAAACATCTTAAAACTACTTTCTTGTTCATCTTAACTTCATTTGGATTTTTATTGGACTCATGAGTTTTTCTTATTCTAATTTGTAAACCTTTTTAATTTATATTAAAAACTACCTTTTTCAAGCTTTCAGGGATTTGGAAGTATCCCATTTTTTAATAAAAAAAATGGAATGTTCTGTCCACTTCCTTCATAATGTTACATAATTTGATCATATCAATTCCAGCCATTATTTCCCAATAATTTTTACTTTTAATTATCAAAAATTATGAGAGTTTATATTAGGTATTCATCTCTGGTTTGCTCAAGCTCCACTAGGCCTTGCTTGTGTTATGGCAATGAGATTTATAATTAATGGTCCAAATGCTATACCATGGAATTGTGAGAAAGTAAGACAAGAGTTTGTTTGTTTTGATCTTTAGTTTATAACAGTTATTATCCTTAGGAAACTATTCCTAGTTCTCTTTTATGAATCATGATTCCCACATGATAGTTCACATTTTATACAATATAGTTAATGAAATAGCTTTCATTTTGCTTAATATTTAATTGCCCAGAAGACTTTAACATTGTAACTTAAAGCTTAGACATTCTGATAATTGCATTTTGTCATTCAGGGAATTATTTTTCAGATTATTTATTTCCTAATAATCTACTGCCCAAGGACTTTTGAAAGTATGGATACATTCTATCCATACGATTATTCAGCAAATACTTATTTTTCTATTGGGAAGTCTCAGGGCCAAGGGTCGTGAACAGAGAGAAAGTCACTATTGGTGTTCCCACTTGAAAGTTCACAGTGTATGAGAAGAAACAGAACAAGTAAAATATAGTTATAGTAAAACCAGGTAAACAATATGTTCAAGCTTTGTGCCAGGCCCTCCAATCCCATATGAGAATGATTTTGCTGGGGAGTGTTTAGGAATGTTTCACATCAAAAGGCCATCAACACAGGACATTTGATTAAACCATAAAAACAACAAGAGAGCAACAAAATGTACTCATTGCCAGAACTGTGTGGTACTTATAACAAAACACATCAAATCTTTATGTTCATCTAATGAAAATATACCAAGTATTAGACCATCTATTTTTACAGACAATCTTCTGATGGAAATGAAGAAAATAACAAAAAGAACACTGATCATTCTAAGATTCTTCAGTCTGTGAATGCTTATGAATTTGCCACCATAATCAATATTTGCCAGAGTTTTAGTCTGCTGATGTTGTTGAATTTTATAGTGAAGTCAGTGAGCAGAATCATTACAAGTAATTTTTATTGTATGAAGTTTTGATCCAGAAGCCACAATATAATTTTAGAAGAGTATATAAGCAACTTCAAGTTCTGATTCTTGATATGGAGAGAAAGTAAGCATCTCTGAAATCTCTATGGTAAACCCTTTACACTTTTTTAAAAAATATTATTCAAACCAGGTAACTTTGCATTTATAAATATATATATATTTATATAAAATATATTTATATGTAATCATATGCATTATATATTATAATGCTTATATAAATAACTAATATAGATTGAGTAATGTAATAAAAACATGAAATATTCTTTTTCTCCATATTCTCTCACAATGGGAATTGAAACTCCTAGCAACTAGGAATACTCTGAGTGGTGTCGTGGCAGATTGAAGCTTGGGAGAGAATTCATCTCTTTAAAAAGAAACTAATTACAAAATTTCTGGTGTCAGGTTGAACAAAATTTGAATGATTTGCTAAATTTTAATGTTATATTACTATTGTTTTGTTATTTGATTAAAGTATTTTAATAAAACCTTAATTAGTAGAAATGATTTCTCAAATACCAGGTTGTACATAGAAAGCTCACCATGGAATTATGTCCTTGTTAGTCAGAACCTAAGAACAAAGCAAAAACTGTAAGATTATTTCTTAAATATTGTGCTATTCTTCCAGCTGTATGACTTTCTTGCTTAGACTCACGTTCTAAATTTCCTTTGTGTGTTTATTTCTGCCTCCCACTCAATTCTTTCTTCACCTTGTGGTCAAAGTGATCTTCCTGGGGTGCAAATCCTATCATGACATTACCCATTCTAGAAATCCTCAGTGGTTCTTGTTTCTGTAAATGGTAATTCTCAGCTCCCTTTGGCATGTCAGTGTCCTGGATTTCTTTTCCAATTTGCCTCCCACCTGTACCCCTTACTGAGGCAATCCGAGCCGCAATATTTGCATTTCCTAATTCTGCATAGTCTTTTTTCTCTTCTGGAAAAGTTGTGATATCTTCATCCATGCTATATTGGGAACTTCATCAGTACTGAAATTTATCTCTGTTTCTTCTCTTCTAGGAAGTCTTTTCTCTCTTCTCCCAGAAAATGTTAGCATCTTCTTTTCTATCTTCATAAAGCAATGCATTTTATCTCTAATTTGGAATTTATAGCATTGTTGTAGTTACTTTGCTTACATAATTTATTTCTTATAGGCGTGTGGGCACCTCAAAGGTCCTGCTGTGTACTGTTCTTATTTTCATTTTAATTATTAGCGTAATGACTGGCACAGAGAAGATAACAGAGGTTATATTTGTGGAATGAACAAATGAACTAACAAATTTATGATATTGGACTGTAACATTATCATTTATTTTGACTGTATGCTTCCCTTTCCTCATCACTGGCAATCCCCATGTGGACACATAGACCACCTTTCCCTCCACCCCTGCTGACAATTCCTTTAGTCTTCACTGTTTGGAAAGAAAACTCAACATCTTTCACTGAATTTTAAAATGTAATTACATAAAAAGGTATGAAGTTTAATCAAATTGTTACACAGTTTGTCAGGAAAAACTTAACATTGAATTGTGGCACATTTTTCTGAGTTTTATTTATGGTCTAGAAAATGGTTTTCTCCTCTCCTAACCATGACTGAAAAAGAAACATTGTTACTTAAAATGTCACCAATAAGTTTAACAGAGTGATATTAAGTATTTTATGGGAGAAACCCAAACCAATGCAAGAAAAAATCTGTGTAGCATTAGCTAGCATTTTCCTGAACTTCATTCTTGCTAAAAATGTAAAGACTAATTACTTTAAAGCAGCTAATATGTTTGATCGATAAAGAATCTTCAAACTGAGTTATGCAACGCCCATTAAGACTTGAGGAAATAGGAGGAAAGGTAGGTTTTATCCCCAAAACCCTTTTACTGAGATTATTTTTACAAGGGTTAATTCAAAATTGTTTTCTACTTAGATTCAAGATGGATTTTGTTTTGGAATATTACTGTCCTATGGATTGTCTCACTTGTTGGCATCATTACAAGCTATCTTTAGATCACAATTCAGTTAGTTTATCTTCTAAGCATCCTGTGGCAGGGCCATTATTAAGTGGATGCAGGGATGTGATACAGTTCAGTTCAAGTTAACCTTGCTTCACAATAGTGACATGAGTTAATTTAATTCCTGTCACCAGACTTCACACAGGTTATATTGCACATTACCTCTCGTTATTGCAGCCACAAGTCATTATCTCCAGATAGCCCCTTGTAAAATCTATGTGTGACCCTTCTTACATAGACTCCATACAGATAAACAGACACAACATAATCAAATACCCATAAAGAAATATACTACAAAAAATGAACCTCATAGGAAATTTAGGACAAATGTACAAAAAGTTTAGACACTCTGTTCCAGTCAATCCCTTCCTTCCATCTTTCCTCCTTTATTTCCTTTTTTCCACAATTGTTTATTGAGAACTTACTATGTGCTAAGCACTGTTTTAGATATTAGGGGTATACCAGTGTAAAAACTGACAAAGCCCATGATCTATAAATTTTTTCTCATTGTACATTATCTCTAGTCACAAAAACCATTTATTGAATGCCTGCTATGTGCATAATATTCAAGAGTAAATCTCACCTAACATCTTAATGATAAAATCTCTCTCTGATAGGGATATAAAAACTTCACAATGAGTACAAATTGTAAACATAGATTTGTTTAGAAAACTGATGATGAGTTATAAACTTCAATACAAATTCATACAGCTCAGGGGATAAGTACTTTAAGAAAATTAAAGTAACTCATCTTTATGAGCTTTAATTTTCCTAATTTCAAAGTAGTGACTCAGAGAACCTGTGGAAGATCTATGTTTTAATGCTATCCCCTTTTCAAATCCTGGCACAAGAGCAAGGAGACACGTTAAGGAAATTATAATCTCTAACCACCACCCCCCATCCTGACAATGTTATTTTCTTCATGTTTGAGAGAAGAAGGTAACAGCTAAGGGACTGAATCTTTTAGGAACATAATTTCATCAGTCTATCTCTCTATTCTAAGCAGGAAAATCAACTGTGAGAAAGAAAACCTGTCCAATAATTACTGACATTGAAACAATCACTATATATCTGTGACAGGTTCATTCCTTTCTCTTTGGAAAAGAAGATCTTTGCTCTCTATGCAATCTATAAGGTCAAGCACGGAAAATAAGTATCATATAAACCAGACTTAGACTCACTAAAAATGCCTCTATACCTAAAATCTATTTCTATATTGCTTTTATATTTTTCTACAATGGTATCTTTGTATTTATTCATGTCTACTAATGTACAACTATTCCAATAAGTAAATAAAATGGTACCACAAATCCTCTGAAATGCAGTAAATACCTAGAGAAACACTAAAGGTAATCACAACAGCAGTGAGGACAGTACAATGACTTTGAGAATGAATAAAGATTCTTACTGTACACAAATAATCAGAATAGACTGAATAATTTTGGTTTCCTAGAACTGGATAGGAAAGCTTCTTTCCCTATATTGGGTTAGATATGCAAAATCTCTACCACAAGGAAAATGATGTAGTCTTACCTCTGTTATGTTAATATTTGCATTTTTTCAGAACCGTGTGTCCATGTGTGTGTAATTTCCTTAAAATTACTATGGCCCATGTAAAGACAAAAGCAAATAGGCATGTGCTTGGGCAATGTTGTGCTGTTTTAGATCAGGGTTTTGCTGCTTTTTGTTGTTGTGGTGGTGGTTTTTGCTGTTCTTATTCCTCAATTTGTATATCATATCCAAGAGGTTATTAACATGTCAGCATTGCCATTAATCCTCATCCTAAATTATTCATATCTTATCCTTCCTACTTTTTTTTCTTTAAAACCATTTTCAAAGTGCTCAAGTTTGTGATTCTTCTTTGACATAATTTTTCCTGGATAGGAAATGTCATCTTAATTTTTTAAATAACTTATTGAAATAATTTATAATAATCCATGTGATCCACTTCCACTGAGATTCCTCAGCTCCACGTTCTTTACTTCAGCTTTCTCTTTGCATTAACTGAACACAAAATCGACTTCAACCTTACAGAAGTTTTTCTTCTCCCTTTCTCCCCTCGGTGGGGTTGGGAGGGGGTCTTTTCTTCTGAAAGTAAATGTTTGTTGGACATTTGTGAGACCTGCCACTGAAAGTTTTCTTTCTCCTCCTAGTATTTTCCTGTAACATTATTGTAATTTTATATTCAGGCTTTCTGCTCATACATACCCTTGGCAGCATTTATATATAATTTGAACTCTGGATTTTCTCAGTGTCTCCTAATAATTTAACCTGCGGAGTTGTTAATGTCTTGTATTATTATCAATTCTTCACGTGCACTGACAGTAAACATATTTCTAAGTCCCTCTTTTATGCTCATAATTCTAAATAATCAGGATTAATTCAAATTTTATACAAACGTTTAATCAAATTTGTTGTGTAGAGAAGGAATACACAAAAATATTTGTCAGAGGCCCCCACACCTTAAAGATGGCCTTGAAGAAGAATGCTATCTTTTTAGTATATGTGCTGCCGAAGCGAGCACGAGAATGCTATCTTTTTATTCTTATTCCCATTGCCTGCCATATCTCTTTCTTCATATTAGTTATACTTAGACTCCTAGAAAATAAGACCCTAGCCCACAGATGTTCCACCACTGATTTATGAACTTAAGCTGCATATGTGTCATAGTGCCACCTCTGGGCTTTAGGACCCAAGGAGGTGGAGGTGATGGCAGATTTTCTCTATGTCTTTCCCATTCTATCATTCAGGGTCATTCACCCCATCTATAGACTCCAAGGTGAGGCAGGCCTCAAGGGTGTGCCCACATATTTTGGCTTGAATAATCAGCAAACAAATATTGGAGGCAAATACTGTTAAGTAAATCACAGAATTCGGTTAGAATTAAGAATAATTTTCATTATACTTTATGTTTAAAAATAACCTAAAATTGCTAACTTTTAAGTTACGTCCATGCTTCATACACAGTTCTAGACTCTTTTTATATTCATTACATTTAACCTTCAAAAATGTGTGTGTTGGGGCGCCTGTGTGGCTCAGTGGGTTAAGCCTCTGCCTTCAGCTCAGATCATGACCTCAGGGTCCTGGGATTGAGCCCCACATCCGGCTCTCTGCTCAGTGGGGAGCCTGCTTCCCTTCCTCTCTCTCTGCCTGCCTTTTTGCCTGCTTGGGATCTCTGTCTGTCAAATAAATAAATAAAACCTTAAAAAAAAGTGTGTGTGTTGTGATCACCATTTCATGGATAAGGAAAACGAAGTTCAACATGGTGACAAAAATTGCACATATCCATAGATAACAAATGTCAGACCTGGGAGTTTTTCTAGTTCTAAAGTATATCATCTTAGCCATTACTATAACTATTATAACTGGTGAAACCAACAAACACTAGAGAAAGCAGTATTATATCTCAGAACACCCATATAT
Source organism: Martes martes (assembly GCF_963455335.1). Taxonomy (NCBI): domain Eukaryota; kingdom Metazoa; phylum Chordata; class Mammalia; order Carnivora; family Mustelidae; genus Martes; species Martes martes. The sequence goes on along the minus strand of NC_137889.1, from coordinate 72,195,857 downwards.
GATTTCTTATTACAGGGGAGATTTATAAAATAGAAAATATGACAAAAATCCTTTTCAGGAATAAAGCATTTTGTTTTACATGAGTGAATGGAAATAAAGTGAATTTAAAAATCAAGGAGAAGATGGATACCACCATACTTTGTAGAGGTATGAAGATACCACACATAAATTTGCTAGAATTCAAATATTTGAGGTCTGTTATGGAAAGATGTACATATGATCATTAGGATTTATAAAACTTTTCAAATATTTAATGAGCACTAATGTTCATATTTCACTGGGCCTGTACGTGTGTGTGTGTGTGTGTGTGTGTGTACACAGAGGTTAAGTATCAGGGTGTGGTCCTGGTGAGGAGTCTCCTGATTTTGATAAGAGAACTTTAATATTTAACAGATAAGAATTATGGTCTCTTATAAAGGACATTTTAAAATTATATCTCCTATTATACTAAAGCATAAAACAATAAGTCATCTTAACAAATATAGATTATTGATCTTACATATATTATTTACTTAATATGGGAACATATTTATGAAACTTTAATTCCATACTATATTTTTAATTAAAAGTTTATTTTTTAGAACAATCTTAAAGGTAAGTAAAACTGAGTGGAAGACACTTGTTCCCACATGTGCATAAACTACCCCATTAAACCATGTCACCCACCAGAGTAGCATATTTTTTATAAATTTATGAATCTACATTGATGTATTATTATCACCCAAAGTCAAAAGTTTATATTATGGTCTACTCTTGCTGTTGTGCATTCTGTGGGTTCAGACAAGTGTTCAGTGATACATATGCATCATTATTATATCATACACAGTATTCTCACTGCCCTAAAATTACTCTGTGGTCTATTCATCTCACCCTTGCCACAACCTCTAACACTGGCAACCACATATCTTTTTGGTATCTCCTTGGTTTTCCTTTTACAGGAAATCAGTTGGAATCAATAGAAATTGAGATTTTTTAGACTTTCTTCTCTCATTTAAGAATATGAATTCATGGTTTCTCGGTGCCTTTTTATGGCCCAATAGGACATTTTTCTTTAGCACTGAATAATATTCCATTATCTATTTGTACCACAGCTGCTTTACCCATATACCAACAAAAGAACATTTTGGTTCTTCCAAAAATTTTCAATTATGAATAAAGCTGCTATAAAAAACTATAAGATTTTTGTGCAAATATAAGTTTTGAATTCCTTTGCATAAATACCAAGGAATCCAACTGGTGGATCTTAAGAGTATGTTTACTTTTGTAAGAAACTGCCAGACTGTCTTCTAAAGTGGCTGTATCATTTTGCATTTCCAGAAGCAATGGATGTGAGTTCCTGCTCTACCATATTCTCACCAGCATTTCTGGTGGTCATTCTAATAAGTGTGTAATGGTATCACACTGTTGTTTGAATTTGCATTTCTCTGGTGACATTTGGTGTGAAGCATGTTTTCACATGTTTATTTGTCATCTGTATATCTTCTATGATATGATTTTCTTTTTGAGTTTTCAGTTATTGGTATGTCCTAAATAAAAACAGTCCTTTGTCAGATAGGTCTTTTGCAAATACCTTCCCCTCATGTGCAGCTTGTATTCTTGTTCTCTTGACAATGTTTCTCACAATACAGAAGTTTTTAAAGGTAACTAAGTCCAACTAATCAATTATTTCCTTCATGGGTCATACTAACAGTGTCATACCTAAAAAGCCATCACTACACCCAAGATTATTTAGTCTCTTATATTATCTTCTAGGAGTTTTACAGTTTTATGTTTTATACCTATGTATATGAGCCATTTTGAGTTAATTTTTTGTGAAGTGTAAAGTTCTGTGTCTAAACCACTATTTTGCATATAAAAGGCGAGTTTTTCTAACATGGTTTGTTGAAGAGACTTTGTTCCGTTGTGCTTCCTTTGCACATTTGCTAAAGACCAGTTTGCTATATTTATTTAGGTCTATTTCTGGGCTATCTATCCTGTTCCATTAGTCAGTTTGCCTAAGTTTTATCGATATCACACGGTCTTGACAACTATACCTTTATATTAAGTCTCAAAGTTGGGTTGCATCAGTCCTCCAAATTTGTTCTTTACCTTCAATATTGTTTTGGCTATTCTGTGTCTTTTACTTATTTTTATTTTATTTTATTATGTTATGTTAGTCTTTAAAGTCACTGTCTTGTTATCCACAGTGCAGCTCAGTTGGATTTTATTGGGATTACATTGACTCTATAGATCAACTTGGGACAAATTGACACCTTCACAATATTGAGTATTCCTATTCACCAACATGGAATGGCTCTTCATTTGTTTAATTCTTTCATTTTTTTCATCAGAATTTTGTAGTTTTCCTCACAATGATCTTATGTATATTTTGTTGTATTTATAACTAGGAGTATTTCATTTTGGGGGCGGGATACTAATGCAAATGGTATTGTGTATTTAATTTCAAATTCCACATGTTTATTACTATTATATAAAACAATGGTTGTTTTTGTATATTGTATGTTGCAACATTGGTGTAACTACTTATTAGCTCCAAGATGGTTTGACAATTGTTTTGGATTTTCTACATGGATAATCATTTCAGCTATGGATGAAGACAGTTTTAGTTCTTCTTTTTTACTTTCTATATCATTTGTTTCCTATTTTTGTCTTGTAGCTAGAACTTCCAGTATGATCCTGAAAGGACTGGTGGAAGGGAATGTTCTTGCCTTGTTCCTGATCTAGTGGGAAAGGTTCAAGTTTCTCACCATTAAGTATGATTTTAGCTGTAGGTCTTTTATAGATAGTCCTTATCAAGTTGAGGAAGTCCCCTTTTCCCAATTTACTGAGGATTTTTATCATTTTTATTGAATTAATTTTTATCATGGTTTATTAAAATGATTTTTTGCATCATTGATATGATTATGTATTTTTTTCTTTCCTAGTCTGTTAGGAATGTGCCTTTGTGTACATTGATGCACATTTTGGCAACATGTCCAAAGATCAATGTTACTATTGTTGAAATATGTTAAATATGTTAGGGGCGCCTGGGTGGCTCAGTGGGTTAAAGCCGCTGCCTTCGGCTGGGGTCGTGATCTCGGGGTCCTGGGATCAAGCCCCGCATCCGGCTCTCTGCTTAGCAGGGAGCCTGCTTCCTCCTCTCTCTCTCTCTGCCTGCCTCTCTGCCTACTTGTGATCTGTCAAATAAATAAATAAAATCTTTAAAAAAAAAAAAAGAAAGAAAGAAATATGTTAAATATGTTAAATTGTTGAAATGTGTTAAAAAAAGGTTTAATAATGTTAAAATTTTGGAAGGTCTTGCATGTTTGAATAATTTAAAATCACCCATATAATTATACTAAATATTTTTATTTAAACAACATTTTCATGAATCATTTTGTATACCCTGTCAAATAAGGATGAAATAAAGGGACAATATACTTTGCAGAGGTATTTTGAAGTTAAATATTTTTTTAGGCAGTGTAATAAAAGTATATGTAATTTTATGTTTATATATCTTCCTTTTAATAACCAGGATTATATAAGTATGTAATGATTGTAACAGCTCATTATTTCCTATGAAAATCTCAAACTGCAGAAATGGTTCATAATAATTGTGTAGTATTTTGATGACCATAATAGAGAAATTTCTTTATTGCTCTTATTTTGATGCAAAATAACACCTATACTTTTATTTAGCTCTATTGACCATTTCTTTAGAGGTCCTGTATTTCTTTAGAATATATAATCTTTTGATATTAATTTTAAGGACATTAAATGTCAAAGCATAATATTGTTACAAATAGTCTTGGGAAAATAATTTTAGACATATCTCAAAAGAATCTTCATATTTTATCATGATACTGTTTTAGTTGGATATTGAATAAAATGGCACAATAATACTATAATTTAAATGTATAACTGATTTTCAAAAATATTGTTAGTAACTATTACCAATGTATGATCACAAATATACATTTTAAATGTGAAATATTAGTAACAGGTTTCTCATGGAATTTTATTATCACACTATATATCTGTATCTCCCCTAACAACACATTATTTACCATGAACACATATCACTTTCTACTTCAGAATTTCTAACTTATCTTTTATCTTTTCCTTCAATCATAAATGCATACTCCCTAAATAAAAACAATGAGCACCCATTTCCAATCAATGTTGTCAACAGTATGCATATTCAATAAATAAGATATATACAGATATATAGATGATTTATCTTTCCATAGTGTCAAAATTGGTGTTGTACACTGAATGCATTGGCTTTTCTTAGCAATAATTTCTAACCTTAATCCAATAAAATTCTAACCTTAATTCAATACACTTCAAGTTAAAAGAAAAGCTAAAATAAAAATTACCAAAGAATATTTTAGGTTATTCTCCTTGGCCCTTCTCTCATGAAAGTTTTGACCATCAATTTTTAAAAAAAAATTAATTTTTTAAAATTAATTTTTTAAAAATTTAAATGCAACTAATTAATGTATAATATATTATTGGTTTCAGAGGTACAGGTCAGTGATTTATCAGTCTTATGTAATAATACCAGTGCTCATTACATCTCATGCCCTCCTTAATGTCTATCAACCAGTTACCCTATCTTCCTACCTATCTCCCCTCCAGCAACCCTCAGTTTGTTTCAGAGTTTGATTAAGAGTTTCTTATGGTTTATCTACCCCTCTGATTTTTTCTTATTTTTTCCTCTCTTCCCCTATGTTTCTCTATTTTATTTCTTAAATTTCTTAAATTCCACATATCAGTGAAATCATATAATTATCCTTCTCAGACTTATTTCACATAGCATAATCCCTTCTAGTTCCATCCACATCATTGCAAATGGCAAGATTTCATTTTTTATGGCTGAATAATATTCCTGTGTGTGTGTGTGTGTGTGTGTGTGTGTGTGTACACACACTACATCTTCTTTATTCATTCATTTTTTTTATGCAACAAATTTTATTTAGCATAGTCAGTCCCAACATTCAGCACAAAAAGTTTACAGAGGCTAGAAAGTGCATTAATAAAAGCCAGTCGTTACCAAAAGAAAACAGAAAATATATTATTGATTCAAAATATTTTACACTTGAATGATAAACTGCAATAACTTATTCCGGGAACCTACTGATAAGAGAAAGAAAGAAGAAAAGAACGCTTTAGGAAGAGCTCAATCTCCAGCTGATGTCAGAGAAATCAGTAGAGGTCACTGAGACCGGCAGTCTTTCTTGCTTTTTGCATTAGTGCCCTCAGCTGGAACTGTTTAGGGGACAGAAGACATACATGCTTTGGGAAAACATCCAGATCTATTACTCCCTGCCTCAAGGCATTGGACATCAGGGGTCTTTCCATAGTTTGGCTATTGTGGACATTGCTGTTATAAACATGGGGTGCAGGTGCCCCTTTGGATCACTACATTTGTATCTTTGGGGTTAATACCCAGTAGTGCAATTGCTGGGTCATAAGGTAGCTCTGTTTTTCAGCTTTTTGAGGAACCTCCATATTGTTTTCCAGAGTGGCTATACCAGCTTGCATTCCCACCAACACTGTAAGAGGGTTACCCTATCCTTTTTTTTTTTTTTTTAAGATTTTATTTATTTATTTGGCAGAGAGAAAGAGATCACAAGTAGGCAGAGAGGCAGGCAGAGAAAGAGGGGGAAGCAGGGTCCCTGCTGAGCATAGAGCCTGATGCGGGCTCAATTCCAGGACTCTGAGATCATGACCTGAGCCGAAGGCAGAGGCTTAACCCACTGAGCCACTCAGGCACCCCGAAGGTTCCCCTTTCTCTGAATCCTCACCAATGTTTGTCATTTCCTGACTTGTTTATTTTAGCCATTCTGACTGGTCTGAGGCGGTATCTCATTGTGGTTTCAATTTGTATTTCCTCAATGCCAAGTGATGTTGAGCATTTTTCATGTGTCTGTTGGCCATTTGTCTGTCTTCTTTGGAGAAATGTCTGTTCATGTCTTCTGCCCATTTCTTAGATTATTTGTTCTTTGGGTGTTGAGTTTGATAAGTTCTTTGTAGAATTTGGATACTAGCCCTTTATCTCATAAGACATTTGCAAATATCTTCTCCCATTCTGTTGGCATTCTGTTGGTTGTCTTTTGGTTTTGTTGACTATTCCCTTTTTTGTGCAAAAGCGATTTATCTTGATGAAGTCTCAATAATTTGTTTTGGTTTTGTTTCTCTTACCTTTGGAGACGTGTCTAGCAAGAAGTTACTGTGGCTAACATCAAAGAGGTTGCTGCCTGTGCTCACCTCTATGATTTTGATGGTTTCCTGTCTCACATTTCAGTCTTTCATCAATTTTGAGTCTATTTTTGTGTTTGGTGTAAGGAAATGTCCAGTTTCATTCTTCTGCATGTGACTGTCCAATTTTCCCAACACCATTCGTTGAATAGACTGTCATTTTTCCGTTGGATAGTCTTTCCTGCTTTGTTAAAGATTAGTTGACCATAATGTTGAAGGTCCATTTCTGGGTTCTCTATTCTGTTCTACTCATCTGTGTGCCTGCTTTTGTGCCAGTACCATACTATCTTGATGATTATAGCTTTGTAATAGAGCTTGAAGTCCAGAATTGTGATGCCACCAGTTTTGTTTTTTTTGTTTTTTCCAAAATCCCTTTGGGTATTCAGGGTCTTTTCTATTTCCATACAATTTTTAGGATTATTTGTTCCAGCTCTGTGAAAAAAAAGTTGATGGTATTTTGATAGGGATTGCTTTGAATGTGTATATTGTTCTAGTAGCATAGGTATTTTCACAAAATTTGTTCTTCCAATCCATGAGCATGGAATGTTTTTCCATTTCTTTGTGTCTTCCTCAATTTCTTTCATGAGTGTTCTATAGTTTTCTGAGTACAGATCCTTTGTTCTTTGGTTCCATTTACTCCTAGATATCTTACAGTTTTGAAGGCAACTATAAGTGGGATCCATTTCTTAATTTCTTTTTTTTTTCCTGTCTTATTAGTGTATGGAAATGCAACTGATTTGTGTGCCCTGATTTTATATCCTGCCACACTGATAAATTGCTAGATGAGTTCTAGCAACTTTAGGGTGGAGTCTTTTGGGTTTTCCACATACAGTATCATTTCATCATGCAAATAGTAAGAGTTTGACTTCTTCTTTGCCAGTTCAGATGTCTTTTATTTCTTTTTATTATCTGATTGTGAGGTTAGGACTTCTAGTACTATGTTTAACATCAGTGGTGATAGATCACATAATCTGTAACAAATCAGGTCTCAACTGGTACCAAAAGATTGGATTCATCCCTTGCATATTTTGGACCACAATGCTTTGAAACTGGAACTCAGTCACAAGACGAAATTTGGAAAGAACACAAATACATGGAAGCTAAAGTGTAACCTACTAAAGAATAAATGGGTCAACCAGAAAATTAAAGAATTTTTAAAAATTGATGGAAATAAATGAAAATGAAAACACAACTTTTCAAAACCTTTGAGATACAGCAAAGGTGGTCCTAAGAGGGAAGTATATAGCAATACAAGCTCAAGAAACAAAAAAAGTTCTCAAATATACAACCTACCCTTATACCTAAATGAGCTGGAGAAAGAACAGAAAATAAAGAGTAAACCCAGCAAGAATAGGGAAATAATAAAGATTAGAGCAGAAATCAATGAAATAGAAACCAAAAGAACAGCAGAACAGATCAACAAAATTAAGAGCTCGTTCTTTGAAAGAATTGGTAACAGTGGTAAATCTCTATCCAGACTTATTAAAAAGTAAAGAGAAAAGACCCAAATAAATAAAATCATGAAGAAAAGAGGAGAGATCACAACCAACATCAAATACAATTATAAGAACATATTATAAGCAACTATATGCCAACAAATTAGGCAATCTGGAGAAATGGATGCACTCCTACAGACATGTAAACCACCAAAACTGAAACAGGAAGAAATAAAAAACCTGAACAGGCCCATAATCAGCAAGGAAACTGAAGCAATAATCAAAAATATCCCAATAAGGGTCCAGAGCCTGATTGCTTCCCAGGAGAATTCTTCCAAACATTTAAGGAAGAATTAATACCTATTCTTCTGAAGCTGTTTCAAAAAATTGAAATGGAAGGAAAACCACCAAAGTCCTTCTATGAGGCCAATTACCTTGATCCTAAAGACCCCACCAAAAAGGAGAATTCCAGGCCAATATCCTTGAAGAATATGGATGCAAAAATTCTCACCAAACTACTAGCCAATAGGATCCAATAGTACATTAAAAAGATTATTCAGCATGACCAATTAGGATTTATTCCTGGCCCCAGGGGTGGTTCCAACATCCCCAAATCAATTGATGTGAAATGCTACATAAATAAAAGAAAGGACAAAAGCCATATGATCCACATTATCCTCTCAATAGATGCAAAAAAGCATTGACAAAGTACAGCACCCTTTCTTGATTAAATCTCTTCACAGTATAGGAAAGGGAACATACCTCAATATCATAAAAGCCCATACACAAAAAGCCCACCGTGAATATCATTCTAAATGGGGAAAAATTGAGAGCATTTCCCTTAAGGTTAGGAACATGGCAGGGATGTCCACTATCACCACTGTTTTGTTTTGTTTTTTAAAAGAAAGGGGAGGGGCGCCTGGGTGGCTCAGTTGGTTAAAGCCTCTGCCTTCGGCTCAGGTCATGATCTCAGGGTCCTGGGATCGAGCCCTGCATTGGGCTCTCTGCTCAGCAGGGAGCCTGCCCCCCCCCACCTGCCTCTCTGCCTACTTGTGATCTCTCTCTCTGCCAAATAAATAAAATCTTAAAAAAAAAAAAGAAAGAAAGAAAGAAAGGGGAGATGAAGCAGAGGGAAAGGGAAAGAGAGAGAATTTCATCAGGCATAAAGCTTGATGCAGGGTTGGTCACACAACACAGATCATAACATGAGCTGAAAATAAGAGTTGGACACTTTAATTGACTGAGCCACCAACGTAACCCTTGACTCTCATTTCTTTTAGAAGTCGATTCTCTGACAGTGGCATTTCCTATTGTGAAAAGATTGTTCTTTGTCCTTTTCACTCACTGTATAAATATTTACATTTATTTTTTGGAAGGGACAAAAGGAAACTGCCATCATGAACTTTGTCCTTATGGAGATTAAATTCTAATGGAGAAGAAAAACAAAATGAAGTCAATATGTGTCAGTAAAATATTGAGAACTTCTGTGAATGATTCCCAAGGTGTGATCTCAGAATTAGTGGCTTCTGAGTCACCTGGAAACTTGTTAGAGTTGTAGTTTGGGGGCTTTACCCTATACCTACTGAATAGAAACTCAGGGGTTTACTGAACAAACAGATATTTGAATATTTTTGTGTGGTCTTCCCTCCACAAACAGGAACACACAAGACATACTAACCTTCTTTTCCTTAAGTTTACTGACAGGAGTTAAAAATGCAGGCAAATTTAAATGACAACGTACAAAGGCAGAAGCAGTAAAAGGCAAGAAATACTCAAGAGAATTGAAAATAAAGTATCTAAAGTTTGATTTCCAAATTCATAACAGCTTCCAAGAACATGTCTCAGAGAGTAGAAATTTTATATTTACTATGTAAGTGTTTGCAGTTATTGTTTTTTGTTGTTATTTTTAGAGAGGTGGAGGGGCAGAGGGAGAGGAAGACAGACAACCTCAAGCAGGCTCCATGCCCAACACCAAGCCCAATATGGGGCTCCATCTCACAATGCTGAGATGATGACCTAAGCCAAAATCAAGAGCCAGAAAATTAACCAACTGAGCCAGAACAGGTCCCCTTTAGTTATTGTTTTACATCTAGTAAGAAGACATAGTACCGCATGAGTCAATAGCCAAGCCTAAAATTCATTGTTATGCACAAATATTAATGCACACACACACAACTCTGAAGACAATTCAACCAATAAATTATAGAAACTTAATGTAAGAAAGGAAAAAGTTACCTATATTACTCTGAATGGGTTGTCCCACAAGTTTAATTCACAAAAACTGTGACCTACACTACTTCAAATTATCTAGAAATTTTATCACTCTAGATGGGACTGGTGTTAGTTTAGAGATCTCTTTTTCCCACTAGTGAAAATTAAGAGATGGGAAGTACATTTTGCCCCTTTAATACTATCATTTCTTATGGGTTTGGGGGTCAAATATTAAACATTTACTTTGTAGCTACAATCTGAAAGGTTTTATATCAATCATTAAGAAGTATATATCCTACAAGATAAGGCTATGGCCTCAGGAAGAGGAAATTATACACTCACATCCTGTTAGCAACAATTTAAGTGTTTTAAGATTTTATTTATTTGTTTGAGAGAGAGAGAACATGAGCAATGGAGGAAGGGACAGAGGGAGGGAGCCTGACTCGGAGCTCAATTCTAGGACCCTGGGATCATGATCTAAGCTAAAGGCAGATGCTTAACTAACTGAGCCACCCAAGTGCCCTAGTTAAGTGTCTTAAAAGACAAATGTATGTATGAAAATATGAGAATTTTGTAAGAAGCCAAAAGTATTTTGTGACAGCAATTTCTACCCTCAAACTGTGTATGTATTTGTTAATCTATTCTTTTCCATGTACAGAGTTACACAGATTACTAAAACAAAATTCCTATTTTTTTAGGTGTATAATCCCATTTGGGGAGAGAACAACTAACTGCATGAAGGCTATAAAATATAGCATAATATATAATATTTGGAGTCTTGAGAAGTAGGAAAGAAAATGACAGTCAAGTCTATATGAAGATGAAGTACAGAATGGTCAGCAAATATTTCATATAGGATTAAATATTTTAGTATATGGAAATAATAGGAAAAGAAAATTATCTGTGCATCCAACAGATAAACAAAGATAGTCAAATGTGGTGTGTGTTTCTTTCTCTAAGTTTGATACCTAAACAGAAAGATCAACATACAAACTAGTGCCTAAATCTAGGCCTCCTGAAAATTAAGCAGTCTGGATTGGGGCAAACGGTATGATGAAAGATGTAAACTTTCAGCCTGGACATAGTCAGGATTGAGCCAAATAACTGGATTGTTAGATATTCACTTGCAGATCTGTACCCTACAGATCTAATTTGCTACCACTTTTTCTTTTCCAGATCTATACACAGATATAAACAACCTTCTCCTATTACTACTGCAATCACTGTACTCCGATTATTTTGTCTTTATCTGGAGAGAGTAACATTTGCCTGTTTCTACACACACACACACACACACACACACACACACCACACACACGCACACATTTCTACTTCAGTACTCTGAAAATAGGAAAGACATTTGGACATTTTTTTTTTAGTTTATTTATTTGTTAGAGAGAGAGCGAGGGAGCACAGACAGACAGAGTGGCAGGCAGAGGCAGAGGGAGAAGCAGGCTCCCCGCTGAGCAAGGAGCCCAATGTGGGACTCGATCCCAGGACGCTGAGATCATGACCTGAGCCGAAGGCAGCTGCTTAACCAACTGAGCCACCCAGGCGCCCCCATTTGGACATTTTTTATGAAAGATCTGGAAGTATATTTTATTCCCAAGCTTCCATGATAACCAAATACACCATAAGTATGCTTAAGTCCTACAGTGGACTCAGAAATGTACTTGACAGTCTTTCTGGACCATGGAAATTCTGACTCAAAAGCTCTTTGAGTGATATTGTTTAAAAATTTTATTTATTTATTTATTTATTTATTTGAGAGAGAGAGAGAGAGAGGGTACATAAGTGGGGGAAACAGCAGGGATAGAGAGGAGCAGTCTCCCTGCTGAGTAAGGAGCCTGATGCTGGACCATGACCTGAGCTCAAGGGCAGACACTTCACTGACTGAGCAACCCAGGTGCTCCTGAGTGATATTACTTAATCAACAGTGTATTGAACTCAGTATTTGGAGGCTGAATCAGAAAACACATCAATTTTATGTTGAATATGAGAAATTTCATTTATGAAATATTTAGTCATTGTACACACTCATCCTAATTACCCACAACAATGCACTTTAAAAAAAGTCTGCATCAGTTTCTTATTTATGATAAGTTAAACAGATCATTACCTTTGTCACAGAAAGTTTCATGCTCAAAATCCTTTTCCAATTTCAGGTATGATAAGCTAAAATAAAAGAAAGGCAATCTCTATTCTAATATATAGGCCAGCTGGATTTCAAGCAATATAAACACTATTTCATCTGGAACCTCAGATCTAGTGGTAAGATTTAGTCCTATTGCTCATTGTTACCCAAAAGCTTATTCTAGGGTCTGAGACATGTAAAGTCACCAATAAATATTCATTAATGTTTACTATAAATTACAAGTTAATTAATTAAAATTAATTAAAATCAAAAAATTAAAAATTAAAATTATTAAATATATTTAATATTAATATATTAATATTTTATATTAATATTTTGATATTAAAATATTACTGAGTTTATAATTGATAAATACAGAATTGGGTGTATGTGTGGGAATGAACTTCACACATGTAGCACTACTTTAACAATAGACATTAAAGTACATTAATAAAATCCAAACTTTAAAAAGATAATATCTATCATATTTTAGGAACTAAATAATTTTTATACATACACATATAAATATTCATGTGCATTTAAAAATAGGTCTAATATTTATTTTTTATATGAATTTTTAAATGTGGTAGCTGTTTATTTTCATGCAACTAGTGTCTACTGATTCTAAAATTGCTTACTTTTTCCATCTCATGTCCCATTTTCTCATTCTTAACTATTTATCATTCTCTTAGCATGATGCCCAATGTTCCACATGACTTTATATAATTTTTTAAAATATTTATGCCTCCTACATTAATTTCCATTTCCATGTATCCAAATCTACCCATCTTTAAGACACATCAAAAATTCCTCTCTCATAAAATCTTTTCTGATCTATTTATTTACCTTTGTTGTCTCACTTCACTAAATTCCCACCAAACTTTATGCTTCTTATCATTGTCTACTTCTTTGTAGTCATGTAAAATGCATCAGCATGGGTTTCATTCCTTTCCAATAGCTTACTTAAGGCCTTGACAGGAATAACTGTATTAGTAACCTTTGTTCTCCTTGCATCACAGTACAAGCACAGTGACTTGTACTGAATAGGCAGTTGACACTATGTATATTTATTTATCCCCAGCTTTGTTGCAAACTGTTTTTAGAAAATATTTCACCAAATTGTTTAGCTTAATTGAACAGAATTGAGAATAAAATTGCCAGACATTATAATCTATTCTATGAGGACAACTGCAATTGCATTTACAAATACCCTGAAAATTGAAAATGTTTGTAAATTATGTTTTAATAGGCTACTTCAGGTTCAAAATGTGATCACTGTTGCTAATTTTAAATATTCAGAAATGTATACCTTTTTACTTATATTGAATAGTTTACATTTGTTTACATTGAAAGTTCATTTGCTTATCATAGATACAAATGCACATCGATTGAAAAGTTTTTTGGTTTGTATTTTTTTTTTTAAATAAAACCCAGGGGCACCTGGCTGGCTCAGTGAGTTAAAGCCTCTGCCTTCGGCTCAGGTCGTGATCCCAGGGTCCTGGGATCAAGCCCCGCATTGGGCTCTCTGCTTGGCAGGAGCCTGCTTCCCCTTCTCTCTCTGCCTGCCTCTCTGCATACTTGTAATCTCTGTCATGTAAATAAAAAATCTTAAAAAATAAATAAACAAAAATATAAATAAATAAAAATAAAACCCAACTCTAAAGCCCATGCCAGTGAAATACTATAACTAAAATTCCAAAGAGAACCAACAGGAGTGAAATAGTTAATTCCATTTTAATATTATAGAAGAATATAGTTACTATAAATAAAGCACACAAACTAATCATTGGACAGACTGACCTTCAGAGTCCTGTACCAAATTTAATCCTCAAGTTTGGTAAATTCTAATCATTAGCATGTATATTTTGGTCCACGATAGGATTTTAATACCAACAGAAATATCAGTTTCTCACAGAAATGTATAGATTGTATTGTCAGCCATTTTGGAAGACAATGTGGAGATTCCTTAAGAAATTAAAAATAGAGCTATCCTATGACCCTGCAATTGCACTACTGGGAATTTACCCCAAAGATACAGATGTAATGAAAAGAAGGGCCATCTGTACCCCAATGTTCATTGCAGCAATGGCCACAGTTGCCAAACTCGGGAAGGAGCAAAGATGCCCCTCAAGTGATGAATGGATAAAGAAGATGTGGTATGTATATACAATGGAGTATTATGCCTCCATCAGAAAGGATGAATACCCAACTTTTGTATCAATATGTTGGGCCTGGAGGAGATTATGCGGAGTGAAATAAGTCAAGCAGAGAGAGTCAATTATCATATGGTTTCGCTTACTTGTGGAGCATAAGGAATAACATGGAGAACATTGGGAGGAGAGAAGTGAGTTGGGAGAAATCGGAGGGGGAGATACAAACCATGAGAGACTGTGTACACTGAGAAACAAAATGAAGGTTATGGAGGGGAGGGAGGTGGTAGGTTGGGTGAGTCTGGTGGTGAGTATTAAGGAGGACACGTATTGAATAGAGTACTGGATGTGGTGCATGAACAATGAATCTTGGAACACTGAAAAAAATTTTAAAAGATATGTATTTGAAAAGACATTTACTTTTCCACAAAGTCTTATTTTTCCAGCAGCTAACTGCAGGAGGCAGTCTGGGGTGCACTGAATCACATGAAGTTCTCCACACATTACATCTTGTGCCAAAATTAAAAATATTTAATGTGCTACCTAATTCTATGATAGTTGTCTGGTTCTGGACATGATAATATGGTAAACTAAGACATAATTTATGTACATCTATCATAAATTGGTGAACATGAAAAACCAGTATGAGGCTATGTTTCAAAAAAATGTTATCTAAACATTTGGACTATGAGAAAACATACTATCCATACATGACCATAATAGATCACACAGTGGCCCTTTCCATGGATTCTCTTGGAATCCAAGGCTCTTATATGATTAAGTACATTGACTGTATCTGTGGAAAAGGAGAAGCCACTATAGTGTCATAGGAGAAGATAATCAAATAGATCTATGAAATATTTCCAAACACTATCATTTTATATAGCTTCATAGACATTTATCATGAAAGCCATATAGTTGATTATTTTTTGTCTATTGTAATTTTTGAAATGTTGTGATCCTTTCTAGAAAAGGCACCTCTACTCCCACAAGTCATAGTCTACAATGAATAAAGGTCTGCCTATACCTTTATCCATGGCTAGACAATATGTGCCTGGTGATTTTCCACCAATTTCAGAGTTCCACAAGATCATTACACTGACCATGGACATCTTCACATAAAGTAATAGGACATCAAATCTTTTTTTGTGAGTCTTAAAATTTTCTTTTTTTGTGTGTTTTTTTTTTTAAGCATATAGTTCAACTTGATTTCCATTAAACTATTTAGTCTTAACTAAAATCAGCTGTTCAAACAATTCATCCTGCACCTTCATGCTCAACAACTATACTATCAACTGTACAACTTCAATTTCCTGCTAGTATCTTCCATTCATTTAGCACATCAATCCCACCCAGTGCAGACCCTTCTTTCCAGATACCACTACCCCTGACCTTCAGGTAAAAGAACTCTCCGGTCTTTTGAAATAGGTTTTATATTACTCGATTATAGGAATATAAAGAATTGTCATACGGAATTATTTTAAATTAATCTTTCATTTGGAAAATAATTTATATAAATAAGAATTTTGTAATATCATTCAAGAGAAGCACTACTAAAATTATCTGGATTTTTAGATTTCAGAAATTAGAAAATATCTAAGAGACTTTGACACAATCAAATGTTATTCCTTGTATTTAACCCATTTAAATTAACTAATATCAAAATATTCTAGTTTGCAGAGTCTCTATACTGTCAAAGTTAAACACCTAAAGAAAACACGGTAATCCAAAATCTTTTTAAAAAGAAAACAAATCAAATTATGTCAAATTTTTATGTAGGTAAACACAGAACATAGTAATGATTTATTTAACCAATCAAGACTCTGCAATGAAAAGAAACTCACTATTTCCAAATCAATATGGCTGTTAGCCATTAGGATTGGTACTCTGATTCAAATTAGAACTCAGACTGCACATTTGCATTATCTGTGAAGGGAGAAAGCTGGAAAGACAATTTACACATGATGTGTACCTACCAACGTCCTTCTCCCCAGTTGAGCTCATTTTTATTGGAATAGGCATAATACTGAATGCAGAGAATTTTATACTTTTTTCTATTTTGTGTCAATCTGTCTCCTTCCACTTCACATTCACTTTTCCATGCTTATATTTGTCTGTTTTTATGATATCCTTTTAATCTATTTTTCCCTTAAAAACACAATTCAGAAACAGGAAGAAATATCTTTATCCTAGACAAATGCCTGTAAAATTGTTCAATTAGTCTCTTAAAAATTTAGATACTAATGAATATTGAGTTAAAATATGTGTGCTAAACCTACATAAATTCTTTTTCTTTCTTGGACACTTTTTACTTGACATTTTTCCTTGTTTCAGTTAATGCAAATCACTGATATTTCATCCATCTGTCAGTACACTTCTATAGCAACTATTTCCTATGATTTAGTGTTTTGGAGAAAGTGTTAGATTAGTAAAAAGAAACAGGCTGTTCTTTTTTTCTGTCCTTTTGCTTTAAGTGTGGGTTTTCAAGTCAAATAGGAGCACTGCTGAGTCTTTTATAGTCTTGCTTTGCCTTCACTTACTGGGGATTGAGGAAAAATATGGAGGTTAGCCTTCCACAGATTTGTGACTGTGCGCTATTGAAGGATCCCTTAGGGGATCCACACTTTTGTTTTTCTGAAACTGAACTGCATCATCATCAACAAAGTTAAAAGAACCTTGTATATTGCCATCATCAAAGTTACTAGTCACTGACAACTGTGCTAATAGGTATTAACGGAGGCAGAACTAAGCACACTTGCAAGCCAAGCCACAAAATTAGAATCAAAACTTGTGTGAAAAGAAAACCACAGGCCCAAAATAGAGTCATTGATGCTAAATGGAGTCATTGATGCTGGGCCAAGTCACCAAACAGTATTTAATACCTAATCTAATTATAGTTCTAACCTGCCGCAGAGATGTAATCTTAACTAATCAGGAATTTCCTAATCAGAACCAAATAAAATAATCTGTCACATTGGCCCTTCTAATCCCCAAAAGAAAGATGGGGTAATCCACCTAATAGAAACCCCTGATTATTCCCCTAAAAGGAAGTGACTGCCTGAAACAATCTGTTCTTTTCTTTTGCAAATTGTCCCACCCCATTTCTGTCTATAAAATCCATCCATTTTGTACAGCTCTTTAGCTTCCCTCTACTTACAAGTTGGGATGCCACACAATTTATGAATCAATTAGATCTTTAAAATTTACTTGGTTGAATTTTTTTTTAATTTAATAGATTTAGTGGTAATGTCAGGATCTGAAGGAAACTTTTTTTTTTAAAAGATTTTATTTATTTATTTGACAGAGAGGGAGATCACAAGTAGGCAGAGAGGCAGGAGGAGGAAGAGGGGGAAGCAGGCTCCCCGCTGAGCAGAGAGCCTGATGTGGGGCTCGATCCCAGGACCCTGAGATCACGACCTGAGCTGAAGGCAGAGGCTTAACCCACTGAACCACCCAGGAGTCCTGAAGGAAACTTTTAATGGCATTCAGGGATAATGAGAAACACAGGCATGGCACCCATGAACCCTTTGAGTTCTCTGCATTTCTTGTCATTCCAAAGGGCCTTTGGTAAGTTCCTCTCAGTTCTGAGCTCCACTCTCTGACAGTGGAACTCCACTTGCTGTGTGTGGCTTTCACAGTTTCCCATTCTGAGTGGAAAATCCCAATTCTTTCCCTGGTTCCCAGATACTATATCTCACACTGTTGGCAGTTACCAGCCGGAGTTGAACTGGGTCCAATTAAAAACCAGACTGGGATTGAACTGGGTTTAAGAACTAGTTTGTGTTTAAGATCAGACTGAGTCTGATTTAAGCTGGGCTGATTCTAATGTGAAGCCTTGGGTGAATAAAATTTTGTTTTAAATAAAGGCAAGTTGCTAATGGGAATCTCATAAGTTGAAAAAAAAGTCATAAATATTGGTGAGTATGGGTCAAGCATTTAAAGACTGAACATTTAAAATCACTTGCCACCTCAAGAGTACTCTCGTGATAAATTGGTCAAAGAATGGGTTAGTGTGACACTTTGTCACCAGCTTCAAGAAAATTTTCATGCAGTCAGTGTACTGTAAAACTCTCCACAATTGTCAACCCCATAGCACATGTCTCTTAGGTACTAGTTTGGCTCTGAAAATACAGAAGTCTAGTCAAAAGGGGTGGGGGGTGGTGAGAGGGTGGATTCAGATCTTTTATATTCAGAGTTGAGCATGCCACCTTTCAGAACACTGCTTATTTTATGTTTAAGAACTATAGCCCTGAAAGTTGAATATATCTAGCAATATGGCAAAATATTACTAAAAGCAACTTAGAATTGCAATGGCCATTGTGGGGAACATCGCAGTTAGAAAGATCATTTAAAAAGTACACTTGAAAAGCAAGTTTCCAAATTAACCAAAAAGAATGGAATACCTATTTAAATTGTCATGCAAAAGCCTCTAAAAGTTTTCAAAATTCCAAAATAGCTTCATTTAAAGATTCATCACAAAATGCTAATAAAAAAGAGATAAAATGTACCTGAATGAAAAGACTATAAAACTGACAAAACTTATACTGTTCCCCTCTCTCTTCCCTTATTTGGGTACTCATTCTAGTCACTCTTTCACTGAAGTGCCTTTCCATTCTGAAAAGACTATTCAACAGTTACCTTTTAAAATAATACCATCCAAAACTATAGGCAAACCTCTTCAAGGCACCAGTCACTCCTTAGTCAAAGACCAAACTAAGGGCCATAGTTAAAGAATTTCTTAAACTCCAGGAAGATCCTCAGGGTTTTATGGTAAATAGATTACCTCCTGAGCTCAATCAAGAGAGAGATACAAAATCCCATGTTTTCCCTTCCATTCCAAATCCAGATCAATTGGTTAATGATCCCTTGTCTCCCATAGACAACTATTGCCTTCTTGCTTTTCTCTTTTCATGGCCTAAGAACTTGACTTGGCCTTCTGCCTGTCATCTTTTTTGCTATCTTTGAAAGTAACTCTAGATCTTGTGAAGATAGTCCTCTTTTGAGGACACTTCTCGCATCCACAAGGTTGTTTAACACTGCCAGAAATACTGTTTGTCCCTGTTGAAACCTGACATGATATTTGAAAGGATTTAATAACTTTATGATCAGAAACTTGGCCAAAGTGGAAGCTGATGTTTGAAGCCTGATGGGATTTTTTTTTTATAAATATTTTGTTTATTTGTTTGACAGAGAGAGAGATCACAAGTAGGCAGAGAGGCAGGCAGAGAGAGGGGGAAGCAGGCTCCCCGCCGGGCAGAGAGCCCAATGCGGGACTCAATCCCAGGACCCCAAGACCATGACCCGAGCTGAAGGCAGAGACTTAACCCACTGAGCCACCCAGGCAGCCCCGATGGGATATTTTTAAGCTTTCTCCCTTAAGCTGAAAGTACCGAGAGGAAAAGAAAAAACATTCCAATGTAGGTGGATGGGTGGGACAGTCCATGATATCATTTAGGAGGCAACATAAGTTTTGATGAATTAAAAATAGCCATCTTTGTTTTGAAAATCTACTTTTTATAAAACCAGAGGGATGGCTTTAGAAACAATTCAAAGTCCTCCAAATCTTTTTACCAGTACCCAACCTCTCTTATTTTTCTCAAAGACTTGAAAGTTGTTTTTTTTTTTTTTTTTAATTCTAGCCTTGAGGGAATTAAAAGTCTTAGGAAGAACTTGCACTCTTCCTCTGTGCATTAGATATATAAATATTCTGCCTTTGTCTTCTCCAGAATTCTTATCTAGATGATATTTTGGATATACAAACTTTAGGAAAGTAATTCTTTTCAAAAGACAAAACAGGAAAAAGTCAATTGGAATTTGACTTGTCAAGGACAAATACAAATCTACAAATGTGTCTCTTCTATAACTATTAGAAAAAGCTTTCATCGTCTAAGCAGATAACATTATTTCATCTACCAAACCAAACAAAACAAAATTTGGAATCATCTTCTTTTTTTTTTTTTTTTAAGATTTTATTTATTTATTTGACAGAGATCACAAGTAGGCAGAGAGGCAGGCAGAGAGAGAGGAGGAAGCAGGCTCACTGCTGAGCAGAGAGCCCCATGTGGGGCTCGATCCCAGGACCCTGGGATCATGACCTGAGCCGAAAGCAGAGGCTTTAACCCACTGAGCCACCCAGGTGCCCCTGGAATCATCTTCTTATACAAACTAGTGAGTTTTGTATTATCACACCCATTTCAAATCAGTAATTTAAAAAATAGTATTTGTAAGATCTCTTTTTGTATCTATGTCTCTGTCTCTTTCTTTCTCTCTCTCTTTCTACACACACACACAAGTTGTAGGTATGTGGTATTTTCTACTTCCAGACAATTTTGCCAAAACTAATTTATTTGTGAAGTGCTCTTTTTAGTTAGCTTAAAAACAAATGTTTGTATAAAGATTGAGTATTCTAAAACTCTCAGAAAATAATAGAAATTAATCCAAATGAATTTCAAATTCACATAATTTTTAAAAACACTCAGTATTAAAACCAGGTGAAGTTTGTTGGCTTAACTAAAATGGGCATGTCTTTAGAATTATTAGCATTAAATATAATACTTGTATTCTACCTAGGCTTACTAAAGGTCAAATGGAATTCATGTCATCACTTACAAAGTATGTCAGCAAAAAAGATAACTTAAGGTGGTGGTTAGCTCTGTAATGTACCATGAAATTTTTATGACTAATGCCGCTTCCTGATGGCACTGGGGAGAAGAATGAAGCACAGTCAGCTGCAAGAGAAAGCGAGCAGGGGTCAGCAGCTGAGAAGACTGCAGCCTTGAGCAACTCCTCAGGCCCATCTTTATTAGATATAAGATAACAATCGACAAAGGAGCAGAAGGAGATTGTAGATAAGCAAGAAGAAAAGCAAGATATGCTTGATCAAGCAGTATAGGATTTGTGGTTGAGTAAACACATTTAAAGGAATCATCTAACTTCAGTGATCTCTGCAGAAAGGGAGATAACAGAAAAAAGAAGCAGGCTGCGGTCCACCCCAGCTGCTTGGCTTCAAACACACAGATCTTCCTCTCCCCAAGAGGCTTGCTGCTAGTACTGTTTAAGCCTGTGTGGTCAGGGGCTCCTGGGTGACTCAGTTCTTACACAGATGCCTTTGGCTCAGGTCCTGATCCCAGGGTCCTAGGATCAAGTCCCACATCAGGCTCCCTGCTTGGTGGGAAGCCTGCTTCTCCCTCTCCCACTCCCCCTGCTTGTGTTCCGTCTCTTGTTATCTTCTCTGTCAAATAAATAAATGAAATCTTAAAAAAAAAAAACTAAAATACACAACCACGTTTGATCCGTATGTTGTTCTGAGGGACAATTAAAACTAATAAAAATGATTAAGAAGATGTAGATTAAAAAGCTGTAAGAAAAAATTTATAAACTTTTCAGTAGTATTCATCGACTTAAGAAGCCCCCAAGTCTTTTTAGTAACTTCAAACCTTTGAGTTTTGCTAAGTTAGTCATTAAATATCTAGATTATTTCCAAATAAGATAAAATTCTGAAACATTAGTTACTAAACACTGGTTTATCCATTGTCTTTTTTTTTTTATTTCAGAAAAACTAAAAGATATTTGGATTTGGATTTGTTAGAGCTACATTGGAAAACTGAAAAAAAAAGGACATACGCTTCTAGAAATTATGAAATGTATTTGTGGGTTTGCCAATCTAATGAATGATGACGGTGTAACAGGGAGTATAAACAATTGTGTACTTCATTTTTACTAGAAACTGAGGTTTCTAATTAACACATGTAATTAAAAACTACTAGAAATAATAAAGTAAATATCTCTACATTAAAGAAAAGTAAAATACATTTTGTAGGCTTATGGAAAAAAATCTTTGGAAAGGAATTTGTGTGTGTTGTGTGCATGAGAGAGAGAGAGACAGACAGACAGAAAGATATCAGGGCTGGCTAAAACTGGAATAAATTCGGTTAAGTGAGTGAGATTTAATATCAAAAGTATGTTGGTGCAAAATCAAAATTTGGTTTCTGTCTGTTAAAAGGGTGAAGTTTTCTTGGATTATTGATCTGCTTTTTTTTTTTTAATCTGCTTTTGATAATAAGAGGCTGTGAATGGCTTTTCTTTGCCTTAAAATAATTTGCCTAAACAAATTCTGTTTTTTACTAAAATGTTGTCCTGTGCTTTATGTTGTCTTAATCAGGTCCTTGATCATTTAAGAAAACTGAATCTTCTCAATATTAAAAGAGCCAAGTATCTCTAACAACTATGCAACCTTCTGCATTTGTCTTTCAAATATCTTATTACTTTGGTTAAATAAGTGCTGTTTCATAATGATCTCTACTCCCAGTTAATCATATGCTCAAACCTTTTGATATTTTTGACCAAGTTCCCAAAATTTAAATTCTAATTTTTTTTATTTTTATTTATTTATTTTTTTTACATAGACTAACTTGAATGTAAAATATTACAGAGGACTCCTGGACCATCTCAAAAGATTTGTTTTCTCTTCTTACAAAAGAGAAATAATAAATAAACTTATTTTATATGTTAAATTACATGGGAAGCATTCTCAAATAATTGATGACAAACTTTAGGTTATATTGTTTGAATGAGTATTAATGTGTGTTTTAAAAATTGTATAAAATTCCTAAATTTCTGTCATGTCCTGGTATAATGTTATTAGTCATAATTCTACTTATTATCTTAAAATGTTGCATGTTACAGAAATAACTAAATTTCCTTGTCAGTTCCATTATAACAAATTGTCATCAGACCTTTAACAATGAGCATCTTTAAGCATTTTCACGGTTATTGCTTCACTTTGATGCTTTTATAAAAGTATTTCTGGGGTGCCTGGGTGGCTCAGTGGGTTAAAGCCTCTGCTGTCGGCTCAGGTCATGATCCCAGGTTCCTGGGATCGAGTCCCGCATCAGCCTCTCTGCTCAGCGGAGCATCTGCTTCTCCCTCTCCCTCTGCCTGCTCCTCTGCCTACTTGTGCTCTCTATCTCTGTGTCAAATAAATTAAAAGAAAAAAAATTATTTCTGAAAAGGAAAATGCAGCCATACCTGCGAATGAATCCCTTAATAGTGCAACTTTAGTGGAAGTAGCTTCTGCTCTGACAGGATTTAGCTTTGTCTGTGGTGGTTGTCATTCTCCTTGGGTTTATGAATCCCTAGATGGCTGGCACATAAGGAGATGACGCCTCTTAGGTTACCAAACTGTGCCCCTAACTGTTCAGACAGACTGAGATACCTCTCTAATCAACACTTCTGAATTTATATCACTGACTTATAAAGGATCTACCAGGAGGCTTTCATGACTCAGGATTCTCAGGACCATATTCCTTAAGTTAGGAGTAAATGTCAAAGAAAATACGATCAGGAACCTCATAACTCTTGAAATACTGAAAAGTTTAACAATACTTGCCTAACAAAGATTCTTGGGACTCTCTGTCCAAAGTTGTTCTTGATAATAGGATATCCCTTGATTACCTTCTAGCTAGGCAAGGAAGTGTCTGCGCTGTGGCTAAAACTACCTGCTGCAACTGGATTAATACTTCTGGGGAAGCTGAAACTCAGGATCACTGAGCAAGCCATTTGGGTTAAAAGGGTGACTCCTTCAATGAGATCTTTGGCTTGGGTTTTGGGAACCATGACTTTGAAATACACTCCAAACATTCAGGAATTACCCTGCTTATAGTAATCATAATGATCTCCCTGGTATGTTGTATCCTCTCAAAAGCTTGAAATGCATGTACATAGGCACTAACCACCAAGCAAATGATCTAAGACTGGAATGTCAAAAAAGAACCAAGAGAACAATGACTCAAATTGTCTCACTTCATAACCTGAAGCCACAACCTGTGAATACAATAGGGGTTAAGTAAAAATGTCATGACATATGGATACTACATAAAAGAAACAGCAAAAAACTAGAAACTTCAGAGCAGTAGCTGAGAGTACCTCTAATTATTTAAATTGTGGTCACATCTTTCAGTTGCGATCTGAGATAAGATCACTGAGTGTCTGATCTCAGAGTCTGATCACAAGGGGGAAGTTATTAAAAAGAAAAACACTGGCCCAAAATGGAGTCACATATGCTAGGCCACATCACTGAACCAGGCTTTATACCTAAGCTAATCACAGTTTCAATTTCCCCCAGATTTGTAGTCTTCCCCGGTCAGGAATCTTCTGGTCAGCAGCAATGAGATAATCTATTACATGAGCCTTCTCCATCCCACAAAGGAAAATTTGGTAATCCACCTGTCTTGTTCTTTCCTCTAAGAGAAGGTGACCTTCTCTCAAATAATCCTCCTCCCCAACTCTGAGAGAGCATGCACATGCAAGCAAGGGAGAGGGTAGAGAATCTCAAGCAGGCTTCACACTTAACATGGAGCCTGATGTGCGGCTGGATCTCACAACCCTGAGATCACAGCCTGAGCTGAAATCAAGAGTCAGACACTTAACCAACTGAGCCACCCAGGTTCTTCAATCCTTTATTTTCTTCTGCTAATTGTCCTCCTCATTTCTCCCTATAAACTTCATCCATTTTGTACAACTCCTCAGAGTTCTCTACTTGCCAGATGGGATGCTGCACAGTTCATAAATTAATAAAGTCAATTAGATCTTTAAAGTTTAGTCAGTTGAGTTTTTATTGTTTAACAATTGTAATAGCATTTACTGCATGAAATAAGACTGAGACTTCATTTAGCATTTAAAGGAGTTAATACATGGCACCTGGTAATTGCTCAAGGGGTGTTCACTGTTTTTATAATTCTCTTTGAGCCCATGTTCTTTCCTGTATGTATTGGTCTTAATATTATGTTGTGATCATGGCTCCCTACTGTAATATCAAATGAGAATCTGACTTCTCTAAATCCAAACTCTTTCTGCCTTCCTCAGTCTAATGTTCTTTGAAACTGAGACAACTAGTGGCTGCCTAGCTTTTTAAAATTTCTCAAAAACATTAATGTGTAGCGTTAATATACACAAGCATTAACTTTTTAAAGAAGACAATGTTCACACCCAAGGAGTTACTAATATTAAATGGCCTTTTGTACTACAGTGACCATTAAACAAATAATACACTGTATGTTAATAAAAAATAAATTAAAAAAAGATACTATCAAGGAATAATAGCTATTTGGTACCTCTAAAAATTATACTTTATAACTAACATTAAAATCTTTCAAGTTAGGTTTGTGATCTTAGTTATTACAAACTCTTTTCAAAAATTGGGTTTTGACTATATTTAATTAGTTTCCGCTAATTTCAAAACCAGTTATCAATATCTTGCTTAAGTGCCTCCTGTCAAGTAGGTGTTGTGCTGAAAAGTGGAGATATAAAAATGACAGTCACTGACCTCAAAGAGTTCATAGTCAAAGGGAATAGGTGTGTAAGCAAATCATTTCCTATGATAAAAGCTGTAAGAAAGGTTTCAAATGAGCACAATAGTTAAAATACTGGAAGCAATTAATTTAGTGTAAGCATGTCAAAGGCAGCTTCTTAGAAGAGGGGTATTTCTGAGTAAGTCTTGACAGATGCCTTCAGTTTACCAGAATGATAAGGGGCCAAGGGCATTCTAGGCACTGGTAGAATTCTGAAAAGGCATAGATGATAGATGTATATGAAAACACACTGTTTTTGAGAATCTAACTAACTTGAAATTACTTAATTGGATAGCGGAGAGAGAACCAACAGAAGATGAATTGTTTTGCTCTGTAAGGCCACTGAAAGAGTTTAAGCAAACAGGTGAATTGCAAAAAATGAGGGGAAAAAAATGAACAGTATAAGGGGTTAGATGTCTAGACTTAAAAAACATTTGAGGGTGTCCAAAAAGAAAACAGTATAATGACAAAAACGAACAGTCTTCTAAAAAAGAACTATGTAGATAACATTAATTCTTAATACTATAAGGGACTTAATGCATAGAGTCATATTAGGGATGACTTTCTTGATTGTGGCTTAGCTGATGAGCTAGCTTACTATAACATTGAAGCCTACATTGTCCTAACAATGATGGCCAAATTGCCAAAATAATAAGGTGCTAGCTGAAGATGACATTATTCAATAAATCTGGAGACAAAACACTTCGATGTTGCAAATCTCTCTATAAAGAACCACTGCAAACTGTCTCACTTTATGCACCACTTTACCCTCAGACTAATCTTCTGCCCCACATCTCCATGTTATCAGGTGTCCTCTCTGAGCACATACATCTATTTTCCCAACCTACTTTTTTTTTTTTAAAGGCATATGCAGAGGTGGGGGAAGCCATATAAGGTAGCAATATAAATCCCAAATGAAATCTGTCTTATAGCTTTACCACTGTGACATGGAACTCACAACCTAAATTCTAGTGGGTTAACTACCTTGTATTTAAATTTCCAGTTTCATTTCCTGCCACTTCCTTCATGCTGAACCAAAAATAAATTCCTTAAAGTTCTCTAAAAAAAAAATGTTCATCATTACTCCATGGTTATACACATAACATTTCTACCCTGGTAATATCTAAAGTTCTTTTCATTTTGTTTAATATTAGATATTCACAGGAAGAGTATTTACAAAACCACAAAGGAGAAACATTTATGGACAGAATATTTTCTCTATTAAAATCCTATTCATATTGGAAAGATCTTTTGAAATAAAATTGAAGCAACTACTTTTTTTTTCACCAAAAAACTGATAGAAAATTCATGGTGCTGAATTATCACAATAATGTAATGTGATTATTCTTGTGGTCACATTATAAATACAAAGGTCTTTGCAAGAGGGAAAAGTCAGAGTCAGAGAAGGAGATGTAACAATGGAAACAGAGGGTGGATATAGGAAGGTGTGAAGATTAACACTGCTGGCTTGGAAGAGGGAGGAAGAAGTCATGACTCAAGAAATTCAGGAAAACGTGGAGAAAAAAGATTCTTCCCTAGAGTCTCCAGAAGGAACTCAGACCTACAAACACCTTGATCTGGGGACTCCAACATCCAGAACTGTAAGATAATGAATTTGTGTTTTAAGACTCACAGTTTAGGGTAATTGATTACAGCAGCAATAATAAACTCATACATCTTAGTTTGATAGGAAAATGCATGCTGTTCCCTTTCAGTCAGACTCTCACCTTGCAAGGTATAACATCATGATCTTAACACTCAACAGGACAGAATTTGACAACCAGGTCAAGTTTGTGTAATATTTTGCCCCAAGCTGTGTAAGCCTAAATTAATACAGTTTATTGGGTATATGAATAGAATTTTGACATTCATTGCTCAAAAATGAAAGAGAAACCACAATCTACTTCAGTTGTGTTGGGAATTTAAAGTATAAAATGGGAATCACTAGTCAATAATTAAAACAATTAGAATATAAAACTAACTTCTTTTCATAAATAATGTCCCTATATAGACAATGTAGCTATATCCTATTCACATAGATATATTCTATTCCAAACCCAATACAATGGCATCTACTGGTAATAATCTATACAAGGAGAGTATGCGTCATGGACATCTTTTTTTTTTTTTCCTATTACTAAGTAATTTGACTACTTTTCATTGTCTACACATGAAAAATGTTTTAAAAATGTTAAAAATATACTAGATAAGATATCTTGCTAACTTTAAATTTTATATTTCTGATTCTACAATAGTGATAGCTCTAGAAATTTGGGAATAATGGCAACATTTTAAAAATAAAATCCATAAATATAAGCAATTTAACATTTTCCTCAAGGATCCCTATGTATAAAAGACAGAGGGTGCACAAAGTTTGATATAATTGATACCGACCTACAGAAATCTTGAAATTAACTCCATAATTGATATGGAAATTAACTCCATGATAACTCCATATCAGAAATTTCATATAAGTTTCCTAAAATCATCATCACAATTCTTAATAGTGGATAATATCATTACATATTTTCATAGATGACACAAAATTTTGCCCAGAATTACACAGCAAATTAGTGGCAGAGAAAGAGATCAAATATAGTTTTGTTTGATTATAAAGCTTACACTTTCTTATCCCTTCACTTCACCTCTCTGCTAACTTTGTCATCAAGGAAAAAGAAACTCTTCCACTGCTACCACCGATCATGTATAACCTGTCCTTGACCAACAAATCTCCCCCTACTATAAGTTCTCTCGTGCAGAAGAGTCATATTCTGTTTGGTACTTTTTTTCCATAGCTTGGAATAGTGTCTATTACAGTGTATTTTTTTTGTATTTTTAATAGATTTTTAATTTTTTAAAAGATTTTATGTATTTATTTGAGAGAGAACAAGAGTGAGGAGACAAGAAGAGGCAGGCACCCCTCTCAGCAGGGAGCCTGATGTAGGGCTCCATCCATGACCTGAGCTGAAGGCAGATGCTTAACTGACTGAGCCACCAAGGCACCTCTCACGTCACTGTTTGTAATGGATAATTTGCTGCTGACCCACTCATGTCCCCAAATAAAATATGTATTATAGTGTATTCAGTGTAAGTTTGAATAAGTGAATAGGTTCCATTCATTCTGTTTAAGTTCCGTGGAAACTAGTTAATTCTCTGTAAGGCCTAATTTCAATCAGAAACATAGGAGAAAGCATGAAATTTCACATGCTTATTTCTTAATGACTTTATAAAAAATACCATTTTTAAGGTAAAGCTATATTGATACACACAAAATAACATTTCAGAGGTTTTATATCCTTGAACAGGGTGGAAAAAAGGATAAAGGAATGAATGACCATTCTGTTTCATCACTAAAATACTTGATGTATATGTTATGCTTATTCCTCTACTCTTCCTTTTTTTTTTCTTTTAGATCCTTTCTAGGCAGCTCATTCACATACAAGAAAATAAAATCTAATATTTAAGTGATCAGCTTTTGGATTTATATTTCTCCTAGCATGCAGGACTAGACTTTAGTGAAATGCAAGAAAATAGTTTATCTTTCTTCTCTCAGCATCCCTCTGTCCCTTTCTGTAAGATTTTGTGTAACCTGCCTTTCATGGTGATATTCTGTCAGAAAGACATTTTATCTCCTTTTGAGAACTGATCAAAAGCCTAGACTCAAAAATGCTGAAATTGCTTCATTTATCTGTCAGGACATTCAAACCTCTCCAAGGCCAGAAGCCAAAAGAGGATCTGAAAGGGAAAATGGTATCAGAAATAGATCAACTTGACAGGATTCACAACATTAAATTTTTTGGTTGCTGCAGGAAGGTCTAGGGTCTGTGAACCCCAATTAGTCCTATAGAACCAAGACCTAGAAAACACAGATGGTGAAAGCAATCTATGAGAAATCCAATCTACTTTGTCACTGAAAATAAATCATGTCCTTTTTGCTTTTATTTCCTATAAACACTTATTTATAAATCATATATGATTAATTGAATCATGGTGACCATGCAAGGAAGGGTTTTTGCAATAATCTGACCATTGTTTGCCAGATCATCACCCATGTTCCAATTTTCAACCAATCACCCTGAGATCTGTCTTATTACTACACCTAGGCAACTGTGAATGAGGTCATCCAACTAAAGGAGGAGGATTGCCAAGGAAGGGCACCCTCATAAAATCACTCCACATCTAACCTCAGAGCTTCAAAGAACTCTTCTATCAATCAAATGCAGCTTTATGCACAACACTCTCTTCAAATGTCTTATAACCCCTCTCTCAAAAGTCAATTTTCTCATAAGTGGATATTTAGGAAACTAATTTGTTATACATATAACCATAATGGTTTCAATTAATATTATTTCAATAATTTCTCTAAGATTTGGAAAGGTCACAACTAAAGTCATTTATGTCTGAGCTTTTTCTTGTGGAAATATATTCTATAAATGGTTAAATACTTTAATAGCAATTAAATTATCCAGATTTTACTTTTTGTCAGATTTATGTCAAGTTGCAATTATTAAGAAATGTGTCTATTTCTTATAATTAAACTAAATTAAAATTTTTCAAAATATCTTAAATATCCTAGACATGTAGTGATTTTTTCTGTTACTGATAATTAGTAATGTATGTTTTCTATCTTTATTTTCTATGATCAGATTAATTTATTGTTTTATAATGTTATTAATATTTTCATTATACAGCTTTTATCTTTGTTGATTTCTTTTACTATATGTTTACATTTTTTCATCAACTATGGCTTTTTTGTTAATGTTTTCTATTTTTGTTTCTTGGAGTGACTGATATTCCATTTTTTCCTATGTGCCTAAAATATGAACATAGATAATTGGCAAATACGTAAATTAAATGCTCTACATTTCCCTTTGAGTATATTTTGTTGAATACCAGATATTTTGTTTTCATTATTTCATTTTTATATTTTCTTTTGTATTTATTTTGTATTTCATATATTAGTTACAAGTGGTTTAATTTGTAGGCATTTATGGATTATCTAATTATCATTCTTTAATTAATTTCTAACTAAATACCTCTGAAGTCAGTAGATATACCCTAAGTAATTCCAATTCTCTAAAAAACCATTGTGGCTTTCTTTGATGGTCACTTTCAATAAGTGCTTTATGTGTATTTGAAAGAATGTGAATTCTGTATCTGTACCTAGAAGGTTGAGCTTAATTATGTTGCTCAGAACTTCTAAGTCCTTAGTGAAAATTATTTCTGCCTACTTTATCAGCTGTTTAGACAGACAGAGTGGTTATTAAGAGGTTACTTGTTATATAGAAATTTAGAAATGTGATATTTTCCTAGTGTTTTGACAACCTTTATCCTTTAGGATGTATCCCTCTTTATCTCTAGTAAAGCTTCTTGCCTGAAAAGCAATGTCTGATGTTTGTAAGGTTTATCTCAGTTTTTCTTTGGCTAGTATTTTCAGAGAAGGCCAATTTTTAAAAATTTATTCTATTTTTAACCATGGTATGCTCTTTATTTCATAGATTTCTGTGTTTCCATCTGGGATCATTTTTCTACCTGAAAAATGCTTTAATATTTTCCAACACGTTATATATGTGATATATTCTATTATTCACTGTTTGAATAATTCATTTCATCTTCATTCATGGGGAATATTCTCACTGAGTTTAGAATCTTAGGAATGCAGTTTTTGTTTTGTGTTGGGTAGGCTGATAGATACTATTTCATTTTTTTCTAGTTTCCATTGGTGACCCTCATTGTTTCTCCTTTTAAGGTAATGTCCCCCACCTCATGAATATTTAAAAAACTTTTTTTTTCTTTTTGTCTGTAGTTTCTACATTCAAGGATGATATACCTAACTTGGTTTTCTTATGCTTATTCTGTTTGGACTTCACTGAGATATTTAAATTATTAGGATCATGTCTTTCATAATGTTTGTAAAATTATCAGTCATATCTCTTTAAGTACTCCTTTTGGCCCATTCTCTACGCTCCATATGAAACTCCAGTTATACATGTAATTTGACTAAGACATGCCTCTTATGCACTTTCTTTTTTCTTTCCACCTTTTCAATCAACTCTGAAAATGACCTGAAGCCTGGCAAAACATCATCCACAGATAGTCCTAGAAAGAAGACCACATTTAAAGGGTAGGAAAGATGAAGACTCGGTTTGGAATCAAACCTCTGCTGTAATTAACCAAAAATAGGAAGGACATCACAAGCACAGAGAAGCAAGAGGATCAGATCCCAAATTGGCCACCCCTGGCACTAGGAAGACAAGTCCTTATAAGCTCTGGCTTTTAAAACCAGCAGGGCTTAACTCCAGGAGAACTGGAGGGTTATAGGAAGCCAAGTCCCTAACCATAAAGAGCCAGCATAATAAATAATTCAACAGAAAACACAAACAGAAATAGAAGTTTTAAAGGCACCTGGGGTATAAATTAAGGAGATTTATTGACTAATCTTAGGACATGTGTTAAAGGGGCAGAGGTCTACAGGAGAGTTCTCTGGGGAAAAAAAAAAAAAATCCTGTCAGGAACCATTTAGCTTCCCTTCTTTGGGCCTAGATTGCTGAATGCTCCTGAGAGCCAATTCTAAAATTCTACCTATACCTTCCTAGCACCATGTGTACTACCCTGGGATTCCCCTGCACACCCACCTCACCCAAACTGCCTGCCTTAGCAAGCATCCATCTCAAGGTGCTTCTGCCACACTTTACCATCTAGCAGGGAGTCCTGGCTGGAATTAATGCACTCCAAAGTAAGGCCTGCCCCAAAAAGGGGAGAAGATAACACCACATACCAGTGTGGCCTCACTGGGCATCTTAGCTGGCTGCTCAGGAAGCAAGTCCTCTTTTCAGTGCTACTTGGCTATGGCAGAGATAGACTGCAGACAGCTAGGCTGACTGCCAGTCCTACCCACTAGAGAACCCATGGACTATAGCCAGGCCTCTCAACACTATGAGGAATAAATTATGCCCAGTGTGCTCACAGCAGCAAAGTAGTCATTGTAGCTGGATGGACTGAAAGGTAAGCCCCATCCACCAACATGTCCACAGCAATAGCAGCTTAGCCAGAAAAAGAGGGTATACATAGCTCAAACAAGGGATAGCCATAGACACCTGGTTCTGGTGAACAGGGGATTCTGCTATAAGGTGTCACAGTGACTCCTCTACACCAGGCCACTATTTTTAAGTCTAACACACATAGCTGAGTTACCTACATAGAAACAAACACAGAGTTAAACAAATGAGACTATGACCCAATTGAAAGAATAAGACAAAATTGCAGGAAAGGAGCTAAATGAAATGAAGATAAACAATATGTCTAATGAAGATACCAAGTAATGGTCATTAAGATACTCAACTGTGCCTGAGAGAAGAGTGAAAAAACTTAGTAAGAACTTCAGTAAAGAGATAGAAAATTAAAAAAAAAAAAACAGCTGAAGAATGCAATAACGAATAAAATATATACTAGAATCAATAGCAGAATATAGGATGCAGAAGAATTGATCAGTGATCTGGAAGAAAGGGTAATGGAAAGCAACCAAATTGAATAGCAAAAAGGATATATTAGAATAGGTTAAAGAAACTCTGTGACACCGTCAAACATAATTACATTCACCAGAAAGAGACAAGGGAGCAGAAACCTTATCTGAAGAAATAATACCTGAAAACTTCCCTAATCTGGGAAAGAAAATATCCAGGTCCAAGAAGCACTAAGAGCACCTAATAAGAAAAACACAGTGAAGTCCAAGACACATACTGTGTTGGAAAAATGTAATGGTCAAGAGTATTTTAAAGGCAGCAATTAAAAAGAAAACTGTTACATACAAGGGAAATGCCAGAAGGCTATCATGTGATTTTTTAGCAGAAATTTTGACAGACAAAACAAAGTGCCATGATATATTCAAAGTGCTAGGAGGGAAAAACAAAAACAAAAAACAAAAACAAAAAACACCTACAACAAAGAATATTCCATTTTAAACTGTTATCATTCAGAATTGAAGAGCATTTCCCAGAAAAGCTGAAGATAAAGAAATCCATCACCACTATACCAATCTTAACAGAAATGCTAAAGAAATTATTTAAGTGGGGGAAAAAAGTCCCCCATTAGAAGAAAACTAAGAGAAAAAATTTCACCAGTAAAGCAAACATATAGTAAAAAGAGTAGATTAATCACTTACAAAGCCCGTATAGAGACTAAAACACAAAAATAGTAAAGTCAATTATATCTACAAAATTTAGTTAAGTAATACACAAAATAAAAAGGCATAAAATAAGATATAATACACATAAAATGTGGAGATGAAAGTAAATATTTAGTGCCTTTAGAATGTGGTCAATGTGGACAATTAGAATGTGGTCAACCATCAATTTAATTTAGACTGCTATATACATGTAATGTTATATATAAACCCCATGGTAACCACCAATCAAAAACCTATTATAGCTATACATAAGAGAAAGGAATCAAAGCATAACATTAAGAAAGCCATCAAGCCACAAAAGAAAAAGAAAGAACAGAAAAACTACAAAAACAATTAACAAAATGGCAATAAGTACATATATAACCGTAACTACTTTAAAGGTAAATGAACTAAATGCTCCAATCAAAATAAGCAGGTGGCTAAATGGATTAAAACAAAGACCCATCAGTCTGCTGCCCACAAGACACTCACTTCAGACCTAGAGACACACAGCCTGAAATTGAAGGAATGGGAAAAAAAGGTGTTCCACACAAATGGAAGGGGAAAAAAAAGCTGAGATAGCAATACTTACATCAAAAACAATAGACTTTAAAACAGAGACTAGCAAAATACAAAGAAGTGTGTTATATATTGATAAAGAGATTAATCCAACAAGAGGATGTAACAATTACAAATATCCATGCATTCAATATAGGAGCACCTAAATACATAAAGCAAATATTAACAGACATAAAAGGAGAAATTGACAGTAATCTTTTTTTTTTTTTTTTTTAAGATTTTATTTATTGGGGCACCTGGGTGGCTCAGTGGGTTAAGCCTCTGCCTTCAGCTCAGGTCATGATCCCAGGGTCCTGGGATCAAGCCCCACATCAGGCTCTCTGCTCGGCGGGGAGCCTGCTTCCTCCTCTCTCTGCCTGCCTCTCTGCCTACTTGTGACCTCTGTCTGTCAAATAAATAAATAAAATCTTTTTAAAAAATTTATTTATTTATTTATTTATTTGACAGAGAGAGAGATCACAAGTAGGCAGAGAGAGAGAGAGGAGGAAGCAGGCTCACTGCTGAGCAGAGAGCCCGATGTGGGGCTCGATCCCAGAACCCTGGAAGCTTGACCTGAGCCAAAGGCAGAGGCTTTAACCCACTGAGCCACCCAGGTGCCCCGAAAAGTAGAAAATTTGAACAAACCCTATTACTAGTAAGAAAATTGAATTTCTAATTAAAAAAAACTCCCCCTAAAAAAAAGTTCTTTTCCAATGGTTTCACAGGTGAATTCTATAAAAAAGAGTTAATATCTGTTGTCAAACTATTGTAAAACTACTCCAAAAACTAAGAGGAAAGAAAACTACCAATTTCATCCTACAAGACTGGCATTACCCTGATACCAAAACCAAAGAAACCACAAAAAAGAAAAAAAAAATGAATACTACAGACCAATATCCCTGATGAACATAGACACAAAAATCTTCAACAAAATATCAACAAACAGAATTCATGAATATTTTAAAGGATCATTCACCCAATCAAGTAGGATTTATTCCAGGGATGTAATGGTGGTTCATTATTCACAAGTCAACCAATTTGTTACATCACATTTATAAAGGGAATGATGATGGAGCACCTGAGTAGCTCAGCAGTTAAATGTCTGCCTTCAGCTCAGGTCATGATGCCAGTGTCATGGATCAAGCCACGCATTGGGCTCCCTGCTTAGTGGGAAGTCTGCTTCTGCCTCTGTCCTCACCCCTCCCCAACTGGTGCAATCTCCCTGGTTCATTCTCTCTCTTTCAAATAAATAAATAAAATATTTTTAAAAAGGAGGAGCGCCTGGATGCCTCATTCGTTAAGAATGATTCTGGAATCCTGGGATCCATCCTCAGTGGGATGGGCTCCCTGCTCAGTGGGAAGCCTGTGTCTCCCTCTCCCACTCCCCCTGCTTGCATTCCCTCTCTTGCTGTCTCTCTTTCTGTCAAATAAGTAAAATCTTTAAAAAAATTTTTAAATAAAAAATAAATAAAAGGAATGATGAAAAACATATATAATCACCTCAACACATGCAGAGAAAGCATTTGACAAAATATAACATCTATGCATGACAAAAACTCTCAATCAACAAAGTGGGTTTAGAGAACCATGCTTCAGTAAAAAAAAGGCCACATATGAAAAACACAGAGCTAACATCATACTCCATAGGGAAAACTAAAACTTTTCTCTAAAATCAGGAAAAAGACAAGGACATCTAATCCCACCACTTTCATTCAACATAATAGTGAAAATCCTAGCTGTAGCAATGAGACAAGAAATAAAACACACAAGAAATAAAACACACACACATGTGGGATATAAGAAATAGGGCACAGGATCATAGGGGAAGGAAGGGAAAACTGAATGAGAAGAAATCAGAGAGGAAGACAAACCATGAGAGAATCTTGACTCTGGAAAACATAGTGAGGGTCGTGGAAAGGGTGAGTGGGAGGATGTGGTAACAGGGTGATGGGCGTTAAGGAGGACAAGATGTGATGAGCACTGGGTGTTGTACGCAACTAATGAATCACTGAACACTACTTCAAACACTAATGGTGATATGTTGGCTAACTGAATTTAATTTAATTTAAAAAGGTGTGGCAAAATGATTAGAAAGAAAGAAAGGAAGGAAGAAAGAAAGAAAGAAAACACATCCAAATTGGTAAGGAGAAAATAAAACCTCACTATTTGCTGATAACATGATACTATATATGGAAAACCCTAAAACTCAACCAAAAAGCCAATTAGAATAAATGAATTCCATAAAGTTTCAGGATACAAAATTAACATACAGAAACCTGTTGCATTTCTATACACTAATGAGGTAGTAGAACGCGAAACTAAGGAAACAATGCTATTTTCACATGCACCAAAACAAAACAAAAAATACTTAGGAATAAATTTAACCAGGGAGGTGAAATACTGTGAAAACTAACACTGATGAAAACAATTATAAATTATACAAACAAATGGAAATATATACCCTGCTTGTAGATAGGGTGAATATTGTTAAAATGTCAAAACAATCTCCAGACTCAGTGCAAGTCCTATCAAAATACGAATAATATTTTTCATAGAACTAGAACAAAAAAAATTCCCAAAATTTGTATGGAATCACTGAAAACCTCAAATGGCTAAAGCAATGTTGAGTAAGAAGAACAAAGCTGGAGATAGAAAAATCCCACATTTTGAAATAAACTATAACACTATAATAATCAAAATGGTATAGTACTGGCAAATAACAGACACATAAATTGGTGGAACAGGATAGGGAGCCGAGAAATAAACCCATGTCTTTATAGTTAATTAATGTACGACCAAGAAGGCAAGAATATACAGTGGGGAGAGATACTGGACCGCTCTTCTATATCATACACAAAAATAAACTCAAAATGGATTAAAGACCTAAATGTGGGATCTGAAACTATAAAACTCCTAAAAGAAAATGCAGGTAGTAATCTTTTGGAGATCAACCTTAGTAATATATTTGTGGATATATCTCCTCGGGTAAGGAAAATAAAAGTAAAAATAAACTATTAGAACTATACCAAAATTAAGTTTTTGCACAGAAAAGAATTTAAAATGAGAAGACAACCTACTAAATACATTTTCAAATAATATGTCCAGTAAGTTACATGGTATTGAGGTTTTAATTTTTTAAGATCTATAATTATAAAATAAATTACCCAATATTCAAAACATATATATGTACATATATATAATAGAAAAATAAATATATGAATATATAAAAGAATAAAATGGACCAGTTAATTAAGTGTAGTTGGGGACCTCTGCTTTTATTTTGAAAGCCAACTCATAAGCAAGGTTTTTTTTTTAATAATTTGAATCAAGAGAAAGTCTATTAAAATTTTTTTCAAGCACGACTATTAAAATGACAAGAGAAACAGCAGAATATGTATTATTTGTGTTTTAAAGGTCCCCACTAAAAATTCTTGGTTACTACTGCTAACTCTGTAAATGAGACATCATCTCTTAGTGCAGGGCAGTGAATACTATTGTTAAATCCATATCCAAAATAAAACAAATATCTATTAAAAATAATGAAATTGATTCTGGTGTTTGACATATGTGGTTTAACCTACAACATGGGTCAAAAAGTAAATAGCAGGGAGCCTGTTTCCCCCTTCTCTCTCTCTGCCTGCCTCTCTGCCTACTTGTGATCTCTGTCAAATAAACGAATAGAATCTTAAAAAAATAATAAAACTCCTTTAAAAAAGTAAATAACACACTGTCATTAAATATAAATATTCATATTTTATAAGGCTACATTATTTAATTCAGAAGATAAATGGAAAGTTACAACTTTCTAGGAATTTCAGTGCAACTGAATGTGTTACAAAACTACATGCATCCTCCATCCCACAGATGTGCTACTTTATGGCACACACATTTTAAACAGCAATACATCTTATAGTTACAGTAGAAATGGTGTTTTATCCTCATAACATTTTCACTTTTTACTCTGCCGATATTTGTATTTGTGCAAATGTTTCTGTAAAGGCATATGGAACTTGAAAAGCTCATCTCTATTTTTCATTCCAAATGTATCATGTTAAAATACGTGACACAAAGATCTATTGTGAATCTAAATGAATCTCATTTATCTAATCCATTTTAGGTTTCCTTACATGCAAAATAGAGAAATCGGTTCTGATTTATGAGGTTTATAAGAATAGAGTATTTGTATATAGGATATAAAATATATAATGCACAGCTTGTATTTATAACTACATATACACACATATATAATACATATACACACAACCATATACATATATGTTGGACATTTCTTTCAATATTCAGTCATGATATACCATATTCTATGTATTTTCCTGAATAAGTTTATGTGGATGTCTTTGGACTTCAATCTATATTGTATTCTATGCTTGATGCAAAACCATCATCTTGGAATGGAACTTCCTCTTCACTTTTAGGCTTCCTTTTTTTCTAATTTCTATTTTTAGTACCCCATTTTTTTCCATTTTCTTACTTTATTCCATTTATTATGAAGAGAATGAGAACTTTTTTAGGACTTAACATGTTTGAAAATGATTTTCTTCTATCTTACATATTATTGATATAATTACTGTTCATAAAACCTGGGTTTAACAGTTTAACTTTATCAGGTTTTAATACACTTCTTTCTTCTGAAATTCAGGTCCTTCATTTCTTGGAATTTAGAAAATTATTTTATTGTATACTATTTCTTCTCTACTTTCTCCATTCAATCTATCTGAAATCATTTAGGGAGCTACACTGCTAGACTGGCACCCTAATTTTATTGTTCTACTTTCCATCTTCTTTTAAGGTTTACCAAGACATTTTCTTAATCTTTTATTCCAAACTTTTAGAAAATTGTAGTTTTGTTACCATAGTTTTAATTCCAAGATCTTTTTGTTCCCTGCATATTCCTTTGCATAGTGTTTTACTCTTGTTTCATCGTTACATTATATTCTTCCTCTGTGGTAATATTAATGATTTAATTCCCTTCTCCTTCATTGATTTATTTCATACAGTTTTTTCTATTTCCCCAATTTAGCTCATATTTTTCATGACATTTATTACTTGTTTTTCTGTTCATAATCAACAGTGATAAATTACAAAAAATAAATCACAAATCTAAATTGTAGAATATGATATGCTGCAACAAAGAAAGTAGAAGAAAGTGAATAAAGGGATAAGAAAAGGAAGAATTAAGGAAAAAAATGGAAAATTACTTATGATGCAATATGAGCCCTCATCACAATGTCTCAAAAATATGTATAAATAATAAATTTTGGTTCTCTGAAAACTGAGGAAAAATAAGTTTTACCCTGGTTGCTGGAACAAAGAAATGTAAATATGATCAGACAGTTGCAAGGAGTCAAAGGAAAACAGACAAAATAAACTGATCTAAACCTCTAATAAGAGTACTTCAGTTTTGGGGCACCTGGGTGGCTCAGTGGGTTAATTGTCTGCCTACTGATCCAGTCATGATCTCAGAGTCCTGGGATTGATCCCCACATCAGGCTCTTTGCTCAGCAGGGAGTCTGCTTACCCTTCTGTCCCTCACCCCCTCTCTCTTTCTCTGAAATAAATAAAATCCTTAAAGAAAAACACAAAAAACAAAAAACAAACAAACCCAAAAAACAAGTTTGGTTTTGGAGTATCATAGTTAATAGAATTAGAGTTGAAGCAAATATAACCAAATTTCCAGAACACAAGGGGCCTCAAGCTAACATCTGGATTATATTCACGTGGAGTAATCATTCTTCATCACAATAGTAACAACAATGATTTAATTATTTTTATTTATTTGTCAGGGAGAGAGAGAGGGAGAGAGAGCAAGTGAGCACAGGCAGACAGAGTGGCAGGCAGAGGCAGAGGGAGAAGCAGGCTCCCCGCTGAGCAAGGAGCCCGATGTGGGACTCGATCCCAGGATGCTGGGATCATGACCTGAGCCAAAGGCAGCCGCTTAACCAACTGAGCCACCCAGGTGTCCCCGATTTAATTATTCTTCACAGCTTATTCAGTAGTCATTATGAAAGAAATATTAGTGGTTTCTTTTTATATTTCATTTCAATACTAAAATGACAAACTTCTCATTCTAATACATGTGCAATTATTAAAGGAAACTTTTAATTTTTATTGTACAGCATTGTAAGGTGTTCTTCATTGTTTTAAATGGATACAGTTGTATTTTTTTTAATTATTCTATTCTGCATGGCCATAAGAATATTAAAATATTTCTTTCTCCTAGAAAATTATGATCTTTGAAGAAATCAGGGACTCAAGAAATTAAGGTAGTCTCTTACATGATAAATGTCTGCCTCTAAAATTGAAAAACTTTCATATGTGTGCATTTGTGTATATGCACATGAAGTTCTATAAAACCCTTAATAATTATACTAATAGGTAATTTACTAAGATCATAAAAATTTCAAGCATTTAGCCATATTTCTGAAAGTGCTCCTTTGTTATCATAAAATGAACACACTGAAGAGCTTAAAACAACTAAGAAACAAAAGTGTTTTTGAAAATTATTTTTTAACATGAAGATTCACTTATTATTACACTAATGATGTCTTGTATTTGTATGAGTATAAACTTAATTTCTAATTCAAATTTAATCACTTTTGAAAAAAATCCTAAATCAGAAAAAATGTCTGCATTTGACTTCCACAATTTAAAAAGACATTGAGAAAATGAAAATCATTGAGCAAACCCTCTAAAACTGATTAACTTTTACATTTAGACTTAGTTAATTGAGACCAGATCAGTATGTTAACAGATCAACTTAAAGAATTAGTTTTCATGTGGGACCAGTTAATATTTATTTCTCTAAGGATTAAATTTAAAAAGAAAAAAAAGAAGTATAACATGAGGGTTCAAATTAGAAAGAACAGAATTTCCTAAAATTTCAGAGTTATAAATATCACAGAAGACATTCTTAAGGCTGCAAATTGCCTTTGAAGATGCTAAGGCTTACCTTCACCTATAATCTAAGTAGGATAATATATGTGGCTTTACCTGCCAAAAATTGTACAGTAAAGGTAGCAGTATCTTAACATTGTGATATAATAACAAGTTATAGCTGAGGATTCTTTATGTATTTTTTGTTGTTAATAAAGAAGATTAGAAATTTTTATCGTGAAATTAAAAGATTTATTGAGTCCCCTAGTCCAGACTCTTGCCACAAGATGCTTGTTCTCTTTGTTACAGAATGGGCTGAAAATAAATTTTAATCTTGAAAAATAGTTCTATAGTTTCTGCTAAAGAATTCAAAATTCACATAAGAGCACAATTTCTCTTTTTTAATAATTTAAATGGCATTTGTCCAATTCATTTTTAAAATAAAAATTTTTAAATTAATATTCATAAAATTTTTATACATTAAATTAGTTCATATTTAATCTTCTGATTATTTCTTCCACAATACAATCAGTTCATTTATTAGAAGTATATCTAGGTATCATTAATTCCATTTGTTTTACAGGGAGTCCTTATAGGAATGCAAATTATCATAAGAATTATTAAAAACTGTGACTATGGATAGGGAGGTGCCAAATATTTGAATAAGATATTGTGATCAGAGGAATGAAAATATATGTTTATATTGGATT
Organism: Martes martes; assembly: GCF_963455335.1. Lineage (NCBI taxonomy): Eukaryota > Metazoa > Chordata > Mammalia > Carnivora > Mustelidae > Martes > Martes martes. The sequence continues at coordinate 72,154,012 of NC_137889.1, read as the reverse complement.
TCCTTATCTTTTCAATCACTTACTTGCTCCTGGGAATTGTCTGCCACATAATTTCTTTTCTTTTTTTTTTTTTTTTGCCACATAATTTCTAATACTTCTCAGAATTTTAAAGATGTCACCTATGTGTTTTCATTTTTCTCTTACTTCAGTTCTAAGTATTATTTGTGGTTGCTGAGATTTACCTGTTTATATTTTATAGCCTACTACTGTGAAATGTACTACTAGGATATTACTTAATATTTTGGCAATATATCCAAGTGACAATAGCCAAACAAAATTTTTTCTTCATTTATTAACTTATAACACCTTTTCCTATATTCAGAATTATATCAGGTCTTTCATATATTTGGTACCTTAATCATTCCTATAATCTCAAAGTCTTTTATACAATAATATCCATAAAAATACATTTAAGACATCAACAAAATTTCAATCTATTCTTAAGCAATCTGCAAGTTCTTAATGAAGGATTGGGTTTATGTTTAGAAGACTTGTGCAAATAATTAAAATATAAGAATAGTATTATATTACTGGGATTCTGTTACATATACCTATGTTTAGTTATAGTATTCTTATATTATCAGATAGGTAAACCTTGAAATTAATCAAGCATATGCCAAAAAAATGTGAAATAATACTTTTCCTTGTCTGTAGATTTGAAGGTTTTCTCTTTGCTTAGATCATCACAGGATTTTTTTGTTCTTTATTTTTGGACATGGTAAATCACATCAATTGCTGTTAAAATCTTAAACCCAACTTGCCTTTCTGAGATAAACTCTACTTCATCATTATGTACTATCTTTCATATTTATTGCTACTTTTCATATATTAAAATTTTGTTAAAGACATTTGCATTTAGATTACTGAGTTATACTGATGTAAAGTTTTCTTGTTATGTCTTTGGTTTCACCATAGGGCAATGTTATCCTCAAAATAAACTTTTTCTTCCTTTAACTTTTGAAAATTTTTATCAAGGATTGGTATCTTTTTGATACTATTTGATATATGTCAGCAGTGAAGCCAAATTGCTTTCAGATTTTCTTTATAGAGAGTTTTTAATTATTAATTTAAATGTTTTACCTTTACCTAATTAATTTAAATACACTAGATAGTAATTTGAATTCAAATGATGAGATAAGAGCTCCCAATAAAGGAAACTACATAGTAAAATATAAAGACAATGTAAATGTATTTTGTGTGTATTTTTGTCTGATTTAAAAGAAACCTGTATAAAGCAAAATTATTAAACATTATTTTTAATATATATAACATCTGGTTCATGATACACAAAAAGTAATTTGTGTGATAATAGTACAAAATAGTGGAGAGGCAACAGAGATGTGTGAAAGAAAAGTTTTTGTATAATATTGAAATTAAGTTGGTATTAAACTAAAGTAGGTTGTTGTAAATAAAGAGATTAATAATTTATATCCCAGAAAAAACATAAAAAATAGAACCTAAAAATTTTTGGCAAAATAAATAAAAAGGGAATTAAAATAGGTTAATAGAAAATATGTACCTTGGTAGCACCTGGGTGGCTCAGTGGTTTAAAGCCTCTGCCTTCGGCTCAGGTCATGATCCCAGGATCCTGGGATCAAGCCCCGCATCGGGCTCTCTGCTCATTGGGGAGCCTGCTTCTTCCTCTCTCTCTGCCTGCCTCTCTGCCTACTGGTGATCTCTGTCTGTCAAATAAATAAATAAAATCTTTAAAAAAAAAAAAAAAAGAAAATATGTACCTAATGTAAAAAAAAAGGAAATAGAAGGATATACAAATAAAAATTTTAAATAGAAAATATATTAAAATGGCAGAAATAAATCATACTTTATTAGTAATTAGATTGAATGTCAGTAGTTTAGACAACCATTCAAAAGTCATAGATTAGCATAATGGAAAATTAAAACAAAAACCAAAAAACATGAACCAACTATAGGCACACGTCTGGGATACTGCAGTTTCAATTCCAAACCACTGCAATAAAGTGAATATTGCAGTAAAGAAAGTTTAATTAATTTTCTAACTTCTCAGTGCCTATACAAATTATGTTTATAATACATTGTATTCTATGAAGTATAAGATAGCAGTATGTGTAAATAAACAATGTTCATACCTTAATTTAAAATAATTTATTCCTGAGATCCTGGGTGGCTCATTTAACTTAGTCCAATTCTTGTTTTCGGCTCATGTCATGATCTTGGGGTAGTGGAATTAAGCCCTGCACTGGGCTCCCTGTTCAGTGGCGAGTCTACTTCCCCTTTCTCTCTCTATCTGTTCCCCTCCACTCATGTACTTTCTCTCACTCTAAAATGAATAAATAAATCTCTCAAAAATATCAAAAATTTAAAAATAAGTTATTGCTAAAAAATGTCAACCATCATCTGACTTTCATTGAATTATAATCACTAATCATACACCACCATAACAAATATAATAATAAAAAGTTTGAAATATTGTGAGAATCACCAAAATGTGACACAGAGACACGATGTGAGCAAATGCTATCAAAATGATGGCACCATTAGACTTGCTCAATGCGAGGTTGCCATATATCTTCAATTTGTAAAAAAGGCAGTATCTGTGAAGTACAATAAAACAAAGCACAATAAAATGAGGTATGGTTGTATTTTCTATTTACAGAGACACACTTTACTCTCAAAGACAAAAACAAGTTGAAATTAAAAAGACAGAAAAAATATACCACGCAAATCATGACTAAAATAGAGCTGTGATATCTACACTATTGTCAAAATAGACCTTACAGCAAAAATTACTGAGATAAGGAAAAACAATTTATAATGATCAAAAGGCCAACCCATCAAGAAACCTTAAAATTTGTAAACATATACATGCCAAAAAATAGAGCCCTATAGTTATAGAACAATTTACTCAACAAACAGAATATATGTCCTTTTCAAATGTATACGAAACTTTGTCCAAGATAAAGTTAGATAGCACATAAAACAAATTTCAGTAAGTTTAAAATGTGTAAAATGATATAAAATATGATTTCTTACCATAATGGAATAAAAATGGAAATCAAGAGAAGAAAATTTTAGAAATTCACAAGTATGTGCAAGTTAAACAACACACTCCTAAATAATAAATGGGTCAAAGAAAAAAATTAAGAGAAATTGGAAAATGTTTTAAGGTAAATGAAAATGAAAATATCCCAAAATCTGTGGCATGAAGATAAGGCAATGTTTAAATGGAAATTTATAGCTATAAATGTTTACAGTAAAAAGAAGATAGACATCAAATAAAAAAAATCTAATCTTCCACTTAAAGAAACAGGAAAAACAATGGCACACTAAACATATCATGAGCAAAATGAAGGAAACAATAAAAGATGGAAAGAGATGAGTATAACAGAACAATAAAGATATTTAACAAAAACAAAAGGTGGTTCTTTGAAAAGATCAACATATTTAGTAAACTATTAGATAGACAAACCATGGGGGGGTGGGGAGCAGAGAGAGAGAGAGAAGCCTGAAATTTTAAAATCAGAAATGAGAGAAGGAGCATTGCTATCAACCTTGTAGAAATAAAAAGAATTATAAGGAAATAATATCAACAATTTTCTGTATTTAGAGAATGATAAAATCAACCTTTAAAAATAAATAGATATATCCCTAAAAAAACAAAACTACCAAAAAAAATCAAGAAAAGAAAATGTTTGGGGCTTTAACATGTAAAGAGATTTAATTTGTAATCAACTAATTATCCATGACTAGATGGCTTTACTGCTGAGTTCTGTGAAGGATTTACACAATTTGTTAAAAGAGAGAGAGAGAGAGAGAGAGAAATTAACACTTTTCAAACTGGTTCTGTAAAACTAATATTACCCTGATGCTAAAATCAGATAAAGCCATCACAAGAAATGAAAGCTACAAATCCCTTATAAATATGGATGCAGAATTTCTAAAAAAAAATACAAACCCAATTCACAAACATTTAAAAATGATTAAATAGCATATCCAAGTGGGATTTATCCCAGGAATATAAAACTGGTTCAATTTAATGAAAATCAATCAATCAAATATGACATATTAATAAAGGAGACAAACCACATAGTAATTGTAACACATTCAAAAAAAAATTGAAAAAACCCAACATTCTTTTTCTATTTTCTATTCTATTCTATTTTCTATTCTTACCCTATTTCTAGGAAGGAACTTCCTACACTCTGTAAAAGCTATTTATAAAACAAAACAAAAACAACAACAACAAAAAATGCACCTTAAGTTATACTTAATGACTGAAAGACTTAAAAAATGAAAACTTTCTCCCTGAGATAATAAGACAAATTATTCTTAACAATTCTTGTCCATTTTATAATGAAGACTTAAAAGACATCCAGGATGCAAAGAAGGAAGTAAAATTATCTCTGTAAATAACATAATCTTTTATATAGAAAATCCCAAGAAATCCACAAACAAAATTCTATTAAAACTAATGAAAAGATGAGCAAATTTCAGGATATAAGATTAATATACAAAAACCAGTTTTACTTCTTTACATTATCAATGATAAATCTTAAAATGAAATTATTTTAATAGGTTCTAGGAGAATAAAACAGGAATAAAGTTAATAATAAGTAGTACAGAACTTGTATTCTAGAAACTACAAAATGTTATAGAAATTAATTATAGGTAACTTAAGTTAAAAATTTCCATTTTTTTGGATTAGTAGATTTAATATTATTAAGATAACAATATTCCCCAAATTGAGCTATGGCTTCTGTGCAATTCTTATCAAATTTCTAATTTCCCATGAATATAACTTGAAAAAAAATCCTAAAATTCATATCGAAATCCAAGGGATATAGAATAATCAAAATAATCTTGGAAATGAAGAGCAAAGTTAGAGAACTCACACTTCCAAATTCAAAATTTACTTCAAAGCCGCAGTAATCAAGGCTATGGGCTACTACATATTTTGTATAATATAAAGAGTAATTGGTGGAATTAAGAAACCAAAAATAAATTTACATTTGTGGTCAATTTTATAATAAAAGTTTTGTGGCAAGAGTATCAAAACAGTCAATAGTTAAATACAGATATCAACAAATGGTGCTTGGAAAACTGGATATCCACATAAAAAAAAAAAAGTTGGAACCCTGGCTCACACCATATACAAAAAATAATTCAAAACGGATTAAAAATGAAATATAAAAATCAAAACTCTGTAAAATTTTAGGAAAAAAATAGTAACTCATCATAGTTTCATATTTGGCAGTTATTTTTTACATATAATACCAAAAATGCAGGTGGAAGGAAAAAAACATACAGGTTAATTAGACTATTAAATTTAAAATCATCTGTACTTTGAAGGAAATGATCAAGAAAATAAAAGCACTACCCACAGAATGGGAGAAAATGTTTGCAAATTGTGTATCTGATAAGCAATTTGTGTTTATCACTAAGAAATTTAATGACTAAAAATAAAAAACAACTCATAAAAATTATAGTTGAAGGGAATAAACATTTCTTTAGGAGGAATATAGAAATTGCTAACAGACACATAAAAAGATGCTAAAGTAGTCATTAGGAAAATGCCATCCAAAATCACAATAAGATACCACTGTATACCCACTTGGATAGTAAAAAAATAAATAAATAAATAAATAAACAATATTAAGTTTTGGCAAGAATGTGGGGAAATTGTCAGACATTGCTTGTGAGAATGTAAAAGATATAGCCACTTTTGAAAATTCTCTAAAAAGCTGAACACACTGCTATCATATAACCAGGAATTCCATGTCTAGGTATATATCAAAGAGAAATAAAATCATTTTCATACAAAATCTTATAAATTAATATTTATAACATTATTTGTAATATCCTTAAACTGGAAACAACTCAAAATATCTATCAATTGCTCAATGGATAAACATAATGTTGCATAGCCATTTGATGGAATATTCAGCCATAAAAAAAAAAAAAGATAATACAGGTTACAACATGGATAAACCTTGAAACAATATGCTAAGTGAAAGAAGCCTGCCACAGAAAGTTACATACTATATAATTTCATTTATATAAAAATGTTCAGAACAGACAAATCCCTAGAGACTGAATACATAATAGTAGTTGTTAAGAGTTTGGAAAGGAAGGAGAGAAAGTAAAGTGACTGTTAATGTATGGGGTTCCTTCCTTCTTTCCCTACTAACTTCCCTCATTTCCTTCTTCCCTCCACAAACATTCATTTAGGGCAAGAATGAACAAATCACTCACTACACAAAGTATGAGAACACATTTGCGACCAAAACATTTTCTCTGGGTATGAGAAACTTAGATTCTAATAAAGCAGAAATTTCTTTTAACACTATTATTGGATATTTATTGTAACTTCTACAGTCCCTTAGATTTGAATCAGCAGAATACTAAACTGCTCAATAATAATCCTCTATTTCTTATACTATTTGTTTTAACAGTAACAAGATACCTACCTTCCCCACAGAGAGTTTGTCAATAGTTTAGCTTCTAGATTCTACCTTTGTTTTTATACCAATCCACTCAACAGTATTGAGCACTTCCTATGATTTAGGCACTGGGCTGAGCATTGAGTGAATGGTGGAAGCCTGTAGGGGACATGCAAATTATAGGAGGTAAAAGGGTAAAGAGAAATACAGTCAACCCTTGGAAAACATGGGTTTGAACTGCGCATGTCCACTTATACACAGATCTTTTTTTTTCTTTTACATTTTAGTTCTGTAAATGCATTTTTTTCCTTATGACTTTTTAGTAACATTTTCTGTTCGCTAGTGCATTTTAAGAATACAATAAATTTAATGCACACAACAGAAAAATGTGTTGATTGAATATGTTATTGGTAAGATTTCCAGTCAAGAGTAGGCTATTAGATATGAGGTAGGTAGTTGTTTTAAGAGAGTCAAAAGTTTTGTGCAGATTTTCAAATGTATAAGTATTTGACACCCGTAACTCTTGCTTTGTTCAAGGGTCAACTGTACACTACAGAAAATTTATGGTTTGTGTACAAATATCTCACCACAAAGGGAACATGCAATACTGTAAGGAATGTATTGATGAATGTATAGCTCAAAAGCCAAATTCCCCATTAGCAGCTAAATGTTATTATTCTATTATCTGATGTCTAGATTACTACTGAGAAAGATAATAATTAGCAAAAATATTCACTTACAGAGATAAAAAAATCACATTTATGCAAATCAAAGTAAACAGTAATATAATTCAGAATATAAAAGGGCAGTATCTAACTTGTGATGATAGCTTTCTTTTAAAAAAATAAGAGTGAAGTGGGTATGAGAATAGCATTCTGAGAAATAAAACAGCAATTACTATTTTCTGGTATTTTCAGTATTTAAGATAACTTACCATATGTGTTCTTTCAAGAACTAATTTTAAACTTCAACAGTCATCACATTATCTATGTAAACTAGTAAAAGAACAAAGTTATTTGTTCCCAATTATTTTCCAATTTATAAATATGTAACAAGTTTCTGTGCTTTCCTATATGAAGAAATTGCTTATAGCCCTACACAATATCTTTTCTGGAGGAGATTTTAATTAAGACTAAAGCAATTTTATTAGGACAATTAGAGTCATACTGTTATTCTTATAAATAGTTAAAAAATGTCAATGACATTTCCTGCATAGTTTGGATAATGAGAAGATAAGCTCTAAATATCTTTATAATGAAACAATTGATTTAATTAAACAGAGTTCTAAAATTATAGAGAACCAAAATAACTCAGGTAGTAAATGTAGGAAATTTATAATCAACATCTAAATATGGATATTATATATAACAATTTCAATTTAATAGTACTAAATTTGTTGGTGTACATGGCACTTTTAAACTAGAACTTCAAGCAAACAAAAAAGAGGTAAATTCCCTAGTGTCCACATAAATGAGTTCCAATCAGCAAGTAGTATTTCCCTTCATCTTTTTTTAAAAGATTTTATTTACTTATTTGTCTGAGAGAGACAGAGAGAGAGAGAGAGAGGAAACACACAAGAAGACGGAGGGAGAAGCAGGCTTGAATCCCAGGACCCTCGGATCATGACCTGAGCTGAAAGCAGATGCTTAACTGACTGAGCTACCCAGGCATCCCAGTATTTTTCTTTCTCTCTACCCAATTTCTACTTGAAGATTCTCTCTTCTTGAGCTAAACTTCATCTAACAATCCACTAGTAATATCTGAAATTGAACTTATGGGAGAAATCCAAATATAGTTATTTTCATTTCTCAGATCAATTCTAGTAATTATTCAAAAGAAATATAATTTTGAGGCAGCTGGGTGGCTCAGTGGATTAAATGTCTGACTCTTGATTTCAGGTCGGGTCATGATCTCAGGGTCATGAGACTGAGTCCTGACTCAGGCGTCACATGGGACATGGAGCCTGCTTAAGATTCTCACTTTCCTCTCTCCCTCTGCCTGTCCCTCTCCCCCTGCTCATGCGCTCGATCTCTCTCTCTCTCTATATATATATATATATAAATATGCATGTGTGTATATATTATACATATGTATCTCTACATATATATACACACATATACATATATTTAGTTTCAATAGAGACTAGATTATCTACTTACGAAGCACTAATTTTCTAAAATCAGAAAATATAAATATTCAATAAGTGGGGGGAGACCAAAACATAAGAACAAGTAACTCACAAAACTTAAATGTAAGCTGGTAACACAAGCAGATGAAAATGAGATACATTTAGTTGATCAAATTGTTCAATATTAAGAGTAAGAATAGGATTGGGAAGAATAAGACAAATAAGACTCTTCAATATGTATCACTGGCAAAAGTGTAAATTGTTACATTTTAGAAGGAATTTAACATCTTATGCACAATTCATCTGAGCAATGTAATTTGGGAACTTATCTGGAAGCAAAAAAATGATAGAGATGGCTAAAGAATTTGCCAAAGGGGCTCATTCCAATTGACTCAAATTCCAGATTGATATCAAATGAAAAATAACAGTTAAAATTTAACTTCAATGACAATCAAGCTATAATAGTGTCAGAAGCTACTGAGGTAAATGAGAAATAACATAATTAAAGAGCTTAATTTTCTAAATAAAATAGGACTAATACTTGAGAAATGTTTACATTTAATGACCAAATGGGAGGTGGTAAACATGTGATATAAACTTAAAGGAATGGTCAAAAATCTGAAGAATGGGTAACAGAGATAAGACAGTGCTTCAGAAATAATGAGCGACCAACCTTGTCAAAAATTTTGCTGAGATGTCAAGTCAAGGCAAAGACTGAAAGATGCCCTGCCCATTTGATTTATGATGTTAACGTCATCAGGGAACTTAGAACTGGTTTGTTCAGCTACACCCAGTAAAAATATTTTTCATAAATAATGCTTTGTTTCAATAACTTATTTCCTTTTTATACTAAACATAACCCCTCCTCTACCAATCAAGTTATTTCCAACTTAAAGTTTGTTTGTTTGTTTGTTTTATTTGACAGAGAGAGACACAGTGAGAGAGGGAACACAAGCAGGGGGAGTGAGAGAGAAGCAGGCTTCCTCTGAGCAGGGAGCCCAGTGCAGGGCTGGATCCCAGGACCCTGGGATCAAGACCTGAGCTGAAGGCAGACGCTTAATGACTGAGCCACCCAGGCACCCAAAAACTTTAGTCTTCTTAAATTAATTTAGAGACATTGTTTGAGAATCGACTACCATGATTTGGAAAAGGCAAGAGAAATTTCCTTATCACCCAAACTTAGAGGTAAGAGTAGGATTGCACAGCTAAAGTGGATGTCAATACCAAACTCCCGATCTTACCTACCCATTCTAACTTTTATACCCACAGCCTTCCTTATCTCAAATAGTTAAAACTATTTTCAACTTCTCAGACCAAAATGGTTAGAATCATCTTTACTTATTTCACATTCCATTTCCATGTCAGCAAATCCTGTGGACTCTACTTCCAGATGAGATCAAGCGCGTTCAGGATGGTGTGACCGTGGATTCTACTTCCAAATGTAACTAGAATGCCATTATTTACCACTCCATACTGCTACTATTTATTCCAAATTATAGTCTTCTTATACCTGAATTATTGCAATAACCTACCAATTTTTCACTCTTTCACCTGGCTTCTCAAGATTGTGTTCTTAAAACAAGAGCTAAATTGATCTCTATGTATTTGAAATTAGTGTATTCTAATTTTTTGACTTTGATCTCTCTAATGTCTGTTTTAACACAAAATAATAAACAAAGTCCTTATAATGACCTTCAGTAATTTACTAACCTCATTCCCTCCTCTCACCCAGCCACACAAATTGCCTTGTTTTCATAGAGCATCCTATACATGCTTTCTCAAAACCTTTGTTAGTCATTTTCCTTTATGAACAGTCTCTTTTTGTCTTGCCTTAAATTTACCTTTCTAATTGAGACATTTCCCTACCCTTACTTACCATTGCTCATCCCAAATCCCCTGTTTGCTTTCCCCATTGCTTTCCCTATTCCCCCCTTTTTCCCCAATCATTTCCATCATTATCTAATGTCCTATAATTCACTCCTTGCTGCACACCTAGCACCTAGAATAATATTATTGCACAGTAGCTACTCAATTAGTATTTGATGACTTAATGAAATATCCACTGAAATATTCACCATTACGTTTGATCCCTAATAAGAGGTTTCTTTTTCTTTTCTGCCTGTCTTTCATGTCCAGAATTACTTTCCCTCTTACGTGTTTTCTGGGAGGTAGAAATTATTCTGTTGCTTCATACTTATCAAAACTTCTGTATGACACCTGGAGTTCTATTACTCAGATTCACTATAAGCCATACTTTTGATGGGGTCTTGCAGTCACTCTGATTTTTCTTTCTGACCTTGAAAACTTTTGTGACATATTTTACTTCCACAGAGACTCAAAAGAAAATAGAATACAGAACATTTTTCTCCAGACTGCTCAATACTGCTTCTCCTCTGTCTTCCTTTGCCTACCTGCCCTCATCTTTTCTAAGTTTTTATTTGACTTAGTTAGTTAAGACAACACACAGTATAGTATTAATTTCAGTTGTAGAATTTAGTGATTCACATTTACATATTATATGTAATGTTCCAATTTCTTCCTCACTTCACAAGCAAGCAAGCATTTATACTTGATCCTACATTTCCCATTTCCCTTATTTTTCTAGGCTCCTACACAACAAGAATTCTCAAAAGTAAAAAATAAACAAAACCCAACTGCTACCTGTACTTTTAGCTACAAATTACTCTAAAATTTTGGTAAACTAAATTGGACTATATGATCTAGCTAACAGACTCAGAATCTTAAGTGTTACCACTTGGTAAGGAAAGTCCATCACAGTGATCAGATCATCCAGTAAATGACAAAGGAAATGGAGTAACGACCCATCTAACCCTCATGCCTACAGTGAGTAGTGCAGGTGGAATCTAAAGTCTTAGCTGACCTCTGGAGAAGAATAACTGGGAGGAAGAGGCAGGAAGTTGAATGGGGAGGAGGCTGGTGAGAGGGTGGATACCAGATGGTCCCTCAGGCCACACTGGAGGTAAAACAGAAGAGAGACCCAGAGAGCTTTTTTGTTGTTGTTGTTGTTGGTTGTGTGTGTGTGTGTGTGTGTTTTTTTTTTTTAATAGATTTTGCACCACCACTCATCTTTCACGCTTACATCTTCAGGCCAAATCTTTCCCCTGAACTCCAGGCTCATCCATTTTATTTTATTTTTTTTAAGATTTTATTTATTTATTTGAGATCGAGACAGTGAGAGAGAGCATGAGAGGGGAGAAGATCAGAGGGAGAAGCAGACTCCCCATGGAGTTGGGAGCCCAATGTGGGACTTGATCCGGGGACTCCCGGATCATGACCTGAGCCAAAGGCAGTTGCTTAACCAACTGAGCTACCCAGGTGCCCCCAGAGAGCTGTTTTAAAGCTCAAGCAAGAAGGAGGAGGAGGAGACGGGGAGGGGGGAGAGGGGGAGTAGGAGGAGGAGAAGGAGAGGAAGGAGGAGGGGGAGGGAGGGAGGAGAAGAGGAAGAGGAAGAAACAGCAGAGGAGGAGGAGGAAGTGGAAGAAGAGAAGGAGGAGGGAAGGGTGAGAGAGTGGTGAGGAGGGGTGAGGAGGAAGAAAATAAGCCTTCATGTTTATAGAACTGTCAATGAGAGTGACTCACCTTTGCCTAAACTTTCAAATGGGATAAATTTTACCTTAAAATGTCTCCCCTTCAATTACATTTCTTTTTTGTTTAAGACTTTATTTGTTTATTTGACAGAGAGAAAGAGAAAGGGAGTGAGTGCACAAGCCAAAGGAACATAGGGAAAGGGAGAAGCAGGCTCCCCACTGAACAAGGAGGCTAACATAGGGCTGGATCCCAGGACAAGGAAATCATGACCTGAGCTGAAGGCAGTTGCTTAACTGACTGAGCCACCCAGATGCCCCCCACACCCCCTTCAAATACATTTCTTAGGGAATACTGATTATGTGTCTTTGGCTTAGAAGTCAGGGGCATAAAATTATCCAGATTTTTTGTATACCTTCTTTGCAATTAAAAATATTTCAATTATAAGGGCACCTGGGTGGCTAAGCAGATCAGGCATTTGACTCTTGATTTCAGCTCAAGTCATGATCTCATGGTTGTGGGATCATGCTCCATGTCAGGCTCCACATTCAGCATGGAGTCCTCTTGAGTTTTTCTCTCTCCCTCTGCCCCGACCCTTCTCCTGCATACTCTCTCCCTCTCTCTCTCTAAATAAATCAAATCTTTAAAAAAGGGGAGAAAATCAGTTATTAAAATATATGTAACTTCTAATATTTTTCCTTTTCTCTAAGTAATGGTCTTTTGGTTGCCTATCTTAGTTTGTCTTCCTCCAGAAGCAGTTATCAAGTTAAGGATATGCGTGTGATTAGTTAGTTGGGAACAGATTTCAGTAAACACTGTTAATGGAGTGGGAAAGTGAGACAGAAAAGAAAGGAAACAATTAAATAGCATGTTATTAAGTTATCAACTGTGGACAAAGGAGTATCCTGATTCCACTGGAATTCTAAGAGATCATAGAGAAACTTCCACTGAATTATTCCCATAAAAGACAAGGGAGTGGGTATTTTTTTTTAAGATTTTATTTATTTGACAGAGACAGCAAGAGAGGGAACACAAGCAAGGGGAGTGGGAGAGGGAGAAGCAGGCTTCCTGCCAAGCAGGGAGCCTGATGAGGGATTCAATCCCAGGACCCGGGGATCATGACCTGAGCTGAAGGCAGATGCTTAATGACTGAGCCACCCAGGTGCCCAGGAGTGGGTATTTAAATGCCAAATCCTCATTCATCCATGCTGGAGGTATGCTTTCAGGGTCATGGACTACAAAGCAATTTCAGATTGCCTCTTTTGTGCTGAGGCTGCTCCTGCCATCCAGAAAAAGCCTTGAAGCAGAGATTAGCAGGTGACACCAGAAAGCATCCTTGTGAAGGTGAATTTTGAAGACAGATAACAAACAGCCAAAGCTATATTTCCCTTACACAATAGAACAGTAATTTTGTTTGGATTTATTTCATACTTCTGTGAATTTGCTTATAGTTTTTCTCTTTTGCTAATTTGTGTTTTTGTCAGTTTTTTAAAACTTCTCTATACCTCCTGACATCATTTAGAATTTCTGTGGATTTTTGTTTTTTTTTTAATTTTTACCTTTATCAGAAAATCTGTTGAGAGGACCTGGCTATACGAACCTGAGGATTCCAACTGAAAGAAAATACATTTTATGTTACCCATATGGGTTTTCTAGATTTGTCTTCTACAATTAAGTTACTACTGCCAACTCTCAGTTCATGCCACACTCCATCTTGGAGCAGACTGACTACAAAGAACAAACCAAGCATGCCACTCTATTCTCCAAGGAAGCCATCTGTATAGGCTGTAATTGATTTGTGTAAGTATAACCATATGTTCTCACATATTCTATTTTCTAGACCTCTGCAGTTTATACTGTAGACCTCGATAAAATTGATAGTTGGTTCTGGAATGTTCGACATGTGAAATGGTTAGTAAGAAAATGCTAATGATATTTCCTTTCACCCATGTTATGGGTTTGATAGTTCTATGGACTGACAATTTAACAAAATTATTTTAGGTATGTAGATGACAGAAAAATAGGATATATAATAATGTTTCTTAATTTGAAATAATGTGAAGAACGAAAAAACTCTCCCAACAAGACTTAAGAGAAAAAGGAAGAAATTGATTATCAAGAAAAAAGTTTTAGTTTAACTATATTTTTCAAACAAATTTTTTATTGTATAAGTGAATATTAACATATGCATTATTCCTCAAAGATGAAAAAGATTCAATTAAATTTGATGTAAAAGATTAAAAAGACTTCTATGCTGGCATTTTAAGTCAAATTTGTAGAGGTAAAATTTAAATTGTACCTAATTTGAGTGCACAATTTTATGAGTTATGACAAATTTATTTATCCATATCTCTACCCTTCAAACAAGATATAGAACATTAGCACCCCAGAAAAATCCCCTGTGACCATCAGTAGTCAATTCAGCATTTCTCATCAGCCTCTTCCCCCAGGGAACCACTGGTCTAATTTTCATTACTAGAAAGTATTTTGCTGATTCTTGAAATTCGTATAAGAGAAAATAGTAATTTGCCTCTGTGTTTTGTTTGCTCAGCGTAATGTTTTTGAGGTTTATTCCTATAGCTGGAACAGTAGTGTATCTCTCCCACCCCACCCCCACCTTTTTCCCCCCTGGATTGTACTCCATTGCATGAAATTGCATAAAATTGATTACTTCCTTTGGACCATTTCTGACTTTCACTTGTATAATAAATACAGCCACTGTAAATATTCATCTACATAGTTTGTGTGTTTTCTTAATGTGTGTGTGTGTATATATATATATATATATATATATATATATATATATAATTTTTTTTTTTTTTTTTGAGAGACTCCTGGGTGGCTCAGTCCTTAAGCATCTGCCTTCAGCTCAGGTCATGATCCCAGGGTCCTGGGATCAAAACCCTCATTGGGCTCCCTGCTCAGTGGGAGGTCTGCTTCTCTCTCTCCCACAGCCCCTGCTTGTGTTCCTTCTCCCACTTTCATTCTCTGTCAAATAAATAAATAAAATCTTTAAAAAAATAAAAATAAATACATATACTTTTTCAATTCATTTTTTTCAGTTACCTCAGAGTAGAATTACTGGATCATATGGTGAACCTTATGACAAACTGTCAAATACTTTTGAACATGTTTTTTTTTTTTTTTTTTTTTTTTTTTTTTTAAAGATTTTATTTATTTATTTGACAGAGAGAGAGAGAGATCACAAGTAGGCAGAGAGGCAGGCAGAGAGAGTGAGAGAAGGAAGCAGGCTCCCTGCCGAGCAGAGAGCCCGATGTGGGACTCGATCCCAGGACCCTGAGATCATGACCCGAGCCGAAGGCAGCAGCTTAAACCACTGAGCCACCCAGGCGCCCCTGAACATGTTTTATTATTTTGCAATCCTATAAGGCAAGGGTGAAATTTTCATTTAATCCACTTCTTCATTACTATTTGGTATTATTAGTTATGTTAATTTTAGTCATTATAGTGGATATAAAATATGAACTCATTTTGTTTTTATTTGCTTTTCCATGGTTAATATGCTGAACATCTCTTTTGTATGTTCATTAAGCACTTATGCAAAAAAAGATGTTTAAATTAAATAATTTTGCCTTTTATTTCTATTGACCTTCTATCTTGCAACATTATGAAGTTCGTTTATTCATTTTAGTTGTCTTATTTTTAAATTCAATACATTTTATATAAACATTGTGTCATCTGTGGATAAGGACAGTATTACTTTTTACTTTCTAGTCTTAAGGCCTTTTTTTTTTTTTTAAAGATTTTATTTACTTATTTGACAGAGAGAGAGATCGCAGTAGGCAGAGAGAGAGGGGGAAGCAGGCTCTCTGCTGAGCAGAGAGCCCTATGCGGGGCTTGATCCCAGGACCCCGAGATCATGACCAGAGCCCAAGGCAAAGGCTTAACCCACTGAGTCACCCACGTGCCCCTAGGCCTTTTTTTTTTTTTTTTTTTAACTTCCCCTTCTACCCTGACCAATACGTTCAGTAAAGTATGGGATAAATGAGATGAGAGCAAGCTTTTCTTTCTAGACTTCGGAGGAAAACATTAAGTCTTTCATTATTGTCTTGATATTAGCTTTACATTTGTCTTAATAGCTTTGTCAAGATGAGGATGTTTTCCTCTATTGATAGTGAACTGAGAATAGTTATCAGAATGAGTATTAAATTTTTCCAATTCTTTTTCTTCATCTATTAATAATTATAGCACTTTTTTGTATATTGGCTCATTTTTCTCCAGTACTTTAAAAATAGCACTCCACTGTCTTCTAGCTTGCATGTTTTCGAAAGAAACATGTGCTGTAATTCTTATCTTTTTATTTATTTATTTTTTCCTTCTGTACTATGTCCTTTTTCTCTGGCTGCCTACAAGATTGTCTATTTTTGGTATTGTAACAACTGATGAGGACTTCTAAGTATTTATGGGTTTATCCAGTTAGGGATCCTTTTCCATTTTTGGATCTGTAATTTGATGTCTTTTATAAAATTCTTCAGCCATTATTACTTCAAATTTTTTTTCCTGTTATTTTTCACTTTCTTTTTTTTTCTTAACTTTCTCTAGGGTTCCAGTTGTCTGTAATTCGAACTGTTTGATATTGCCAATATAACCCCACAACTTTTAGATTCTCAGTTATTTTATTTGTATGTTTATTTTCTTATTTTAGTCTTTCTACATTTTGTGTTTTAGTTTGAATATTTCTTGAACCATGTTCAAGTTCATTAATTCTTTCTTCAGCTGTATAGAGTTGACTCATAAGTACCAAATAAAGGTATCTTTGGCATATTTTATACTTCTACTATTTCCACTTGGCTCTTGTTACTGAGATTTCTCATTAGGTTATGCATATTGTCCCTCTTTTCCATTAAATCTTTATCATATTAACTAATATCATTATAAAATCCTTATCTGATCATTTACAAACTGGGGTCACCACTCGGCCCAAATCTGTTGAATGATTTCTTGGTAATGGGCATTTTTTCTAGGCATCCTTGTTTTTGCTATTGTTTGTGAAGATATGTGCCTTGAAATTTTTAATCAGATACCAGACATTGTGTCCACAGTAGAGACTAAGGTAAACTGTATTACACCTGAAAATAAGGATCATTTTATTTTTAGAAGATTAGTATTGACAGTTAAGTAAACCTAGTCTAGAGTTGAACTGACTTTTAATTTTGGTAATGCTGTGGATACTATCAGTGCACTTCAAGAGTATTTATTTAAAATTGTGTACAATAAAAAAAAATCCATGAAGAAAGAAACATTTTAAAGATAAATATAAATTTTTGTACTTTTTTTTTTTCCAGAAAGGGGAGAAGGGACAGAAGGAGAGGGAGAGAAAGAATCCTAAACAGGCTCCACACCTAGCATACAACCCAATGTGGTGCTTGATTCTCATGACCCTGAAATTATGACCTGAGTCAAAATCTAGAGTCAGACCCTTAACCAACTGAGCCACCCAGGAACCCCTCAATTTTGGTACTATTTAAAAAATAAGTTCCTCCCATTGATATTTCTAGTGTTAAATGGGTTAAAAAAAGAAAAAGCAATATAAATAACTGATGCTCAAAATAAAAAGGAATAAGGAAAAGAAATATCAAATATATCAGAATAACCACATATGCTCTGAAATAATAATAATATAAAATTTAGGTATTATTGACAAATATCTTTCATGAAGCCAAAATTTATGAAGCTTTCTGAGAAAAAGTAAATAATTATATTAGGTAAAGTAGCAACATGAAATAGGACATTTAGAGAAAGAACATACTACTTCCTCTCATCTCTAATGCTCAAAAAATAGGTCTAAACATTGGGAAAGGAGGAAAGAACTAGGACAAATAACTATTCAAATGGAGTCATTTGCCATAAGAACAAAGATAATTGAAAAATCGTTATTTAGGATTTTTTTAATTAAAAAAATCAATGTGCTTGAAGCCTATTCTTTTTTATTGTGACTGTACATCCTTGTTCTACAAATGGGCAGACTATGATTGTTATTAGTTTTATATTCAGCACTGTCCCAATTATAAAAGTTAAAATCATGCTCTCCAACAAATATCATAACACTAGTTTCTACTACATACCCTTTAGACTGAATTTAAGTTCTTCCAGTTCTGCCACATGTTACTGTGTGACTTTTAAGTCATTTGACTTGTTACTTTAGAGGTAATTGAAGAGACTGAATGAAATAAAAAAAGTAGCTTTTAATTAAAATGCTATTATTTGATTAATAAATATTCATTTAAAAAACTGATCAACTCTTGCTGTCAAGGATGCATTAAGATTACATAATGCTTTTTCTTTGGCATGGTGATCAATACTATTCTTTATTTTCACCAATCCTTAAAATAAAAACAGAGAAAATACCATTTCCTTGCATTGTATGATTTCTACTTTTTTTCCACTAGGAAATAATTTTGCTTCATCCTCTTCTAAAGCCAAAATTTTTTTAGAAGGTCCTCCTGAATTTCCAGTCCACTTCTCCCTTTTGTCTGTATCTCAGAGTTACAAATCATATTTTGCTTATATCAAATTAGGACAGTTTTCAAAAATTATTTTGTTCATAGAGTATTATTTTTTCTATCCCTCTAATAGAAAAATAAAATCAGCATAAAATCAAATTACAAAGTAATCTCTTCAGAACTTTCCTCTTCTTTATTACCAGAGACTCCTTAGGCACAATGTAGAAGTTTCATATTTCTGAGACTTGGAGATAGAAGTAAGCCTTATACTTGCTTAACAGCTCCTAAAGAAAGAGGTGACTTAGAATCTTAATTAAGGTGATCTAATTAATCAACATCAAAGAGGAGGAAATTTTCAAATTTTCTGAATGTTATTACATTAATTTTCCCTATTACATTTAACTTCAATTCATTCAGACTGGAAGGAAGAAAATGCTTAGTGTTTAATCAAGCACTTCAGGATAGAATGTACTTAAAAGTATTGCATATCACATTAAGAATTAGCACTGTGAGAGGATTGTCTGGACAAATCATCTGGAAGAATATGTTCTTTTTGAAATGCCAGATAAATGACTTATTTGGTGAAATGGTATAATCAGATGTTTTCTTGACATAATTCACTTAATGGTGATATCTTGTTTATCCAGTCATTGATGATTAATCAGGTTGAAGTAAATTTAACTGATCTTTACTGAATACAGTTTGAGAAATTTGTGTTTACAAATTGCCAAAAATATATAAAGAAAAAATTCCAGGAAACTCTTGTACACCTGCATTAGCTAAAAATGAATGCAGAAAAGGCACATTCCCTTATGACTTTATAAAATTCTGAGTGACATCAAGAAAATTAAAGTAACCAATATTTCATTATTTTTAGGACTTCTACTGTGCTCTTCCTACCTTAATATTTCTTCTAAAGTACTTGAAAGGTATATATCCAAAGGAATTTGATAGAATATGGGAAGATTTCAGTTATGGGTAGTAAGGAGATAGGAGGTGGAAACGTTTTGAACAATGAGAAGCCTTGATCTGTTTTCACTAGGATTTGAGTGCAATATTAATATCAATATTGGTCCTAAATTCCCTCTCTTTCTTCCTACACAAATGGATTATTATTTTTTTAAAGATTTTTTTATTTATTTGACAGAGAGAGAGAGCACAAACAGAGGAAATGGCAGGCAGAGGGAGAGGAAGAAGGAAGCTCCCATTGAGCACAGATCCTGATGTGAGACTTGACCCCAGGACCCTGGGACCATGACCTGAGCTGAAAAAGACTTAACCCTCTGAGCCACCCAGGCGCTCCCACAAATGGATTATTAACATGTATTTTTTCTCTTCAGTTTACACCATGTACTTCTATTTTTAGAAGACATCAGTTCATGCCTGAAACATAATAAAACATAGAATTTAAAGATTATATGTAAATAATTAAATATATAAAAGTGTGAAGATCATTAATTATTATTAAAAATATAGTCACCTCTGTAATATACAACTTAGGTTTGAATAAGGTATCTCTAAATGTAACAATATACATGTTATAATAAACTCTTCCTTGAAAATAATGCTACTTTACAGTAACAAATCATTATGATGGGAATTATATTAAAAATTATTTAAGTTCCACACTGAAAAAAATAAAATTTAAAAAAACTATTAAAAATTATTAAAGTTCTTACTTATCTTTACCATCATATAGTTTAGAAGAATTATAAAACAAAAATTCCAAAATTATAAAAAAGAATTCTAAAATTTATGATATTGTAAAATTAAAAAATAAAAATGTTTATAGCTTGTGTACATGTAATTTAAAAAGTGTTGGCAATAAATATAATATTGAAAAATTATCAACATTGAGACATTTTTAAATCACTTAACACATTATGTGTGTGGGGGGGTTATCCTCAAAACAACACTATAGACTTTTGGTTTCTGGTCAGCATGTAAGATGCTTAGAAGTTGTCAATCTATCCTAACAAGAAAAAGCTGAATGAACTGAAACATCAACTTCTTAGATCCACCAAAGAAGAGAGGTCACAGGAAAAACTATTGCCCCCCAAATAGGAAACATAGTGGTTGGGATACTCATCATTGTGACTTTTACCCTCCTTCTTGAATTGGTTCTCAGAGTGAATAATAGAGAAAAATTCCCTTGGTCTTTTGGCAAAAGTAAACATTTTGAAGTATGCCAGAGCATTCTATTCTTATCAAGGCCTTTCCTTGAGATAAAGTATTTTACCAGAGGAAAAATGATTGCAATTTTTCTTCAGATTCTAACCAGTCTAGTCAAAGGAAAATACCAGACACAAGCCCAAATTAGGACCTTCTCCCACTGTGGCAAGGGAAAACAAAATGAGAAACACTGTGAACTTTACAGCCAAGAGGTACAACTCACTAAGAGACTGAGAGCTAATCACAGAACCATTGAATGCTTCCACTGTCCCCACCTCTCATCATCACATTACCAAACACTTATTTATAGCATTTTCTTTTACCTGCTACATCATATCCCATTTTTGTAAAACAAATTCCATGGCACACTAGGAGGTAAAAAAAAAAAAAAAAAAAAAAAAAAACCAGTTCAAAGAGACAGAAAAAAACACCAGTACTAAATATAGCAGAGATGTTAGAATTATCAGACTCAGACTAGGAATCCAAAACAACTATGATTAATATGCTAAGGTCTCTAATGGATAAATTAGCATTCAAGAACAGATGGACAACATAAGCAGAGATAAAAATACTGAAAAAGGAATCAAAAACATGCCAGAGATCAAAAATACTGTAACGGAAATGAAGAATGCTTTTTATGGGTTCATTAGTAGATTAGAAGTACCTTAGGAAATAATCTCTGAGCTTGATGATATCTCAATAGAACTTTCAAATCTATAAATCAAAGAGAAAAGAAAAAAAAAAGAAAATCCAGGAACTTCAATACCCAGCTTTTATAACCACAAAAGGTATAACATATTCAAAATAAGAATATTAGAAAGAGAGCTTAAACAGAAAAAGAAGAAAAAAATGTTTGAAATAATGACAAATTTCCCAAATTAATGTCAGACACTAAACTCCAGATCAAAGAAATTAGGAAAGCACCAAGCTTAGTAAAATACACCTAACCATATTATATTAAAACTCTAAAAAGTCAGATTAAGAAAAAATCCTAAAAGCAGCCAGAGGTGAAAAAATATTTTACCTATAGAGAAAGAAACATAAGAATTACATTGACTATTCCTCAGAAACCATGCAAAAAAAAAAAAAAGGGGGGGGGGCTATTTAAAGTGTTGTGAGGAAAAAAAAAAACAAAATCCAAAATCTCTATCCCAGAATTCTGTACTCCACAAAATTGTCTTTCAAAAGAAGAAATAAAACTTCTATGTTTATTGCAGCTTTATTTATAATAGCCAAGATATGGAAACGACCCAAGTGTCCACAGATAGATCAAGGGATAAAGATGTGATGTTTGTGTGTATATAAACATGAAATGAAATATTATTCAGCCAAAAAAAAGAATGAAATCTTGCTGGGATGCCTGATGGCTCAGTTGGTTAAGCATCTGCTTTTGAGTCAAGTCATGAACTCAGGTTCCTGCAATCGAGTCCCACCATCAGGCTTCTTGCACAGCAAGGAGCCTTCTTCTCCCTCTGCCTGCCTCTACCCCTACTTATACACTCTGTCTCCCTGACAAATAAATAAAGTCTTAAGAAAAAAAAATGAAATCTTGCCATTTGCAACAACATGGATAGATATAGAGGGGATAATACTAAGTGAAGTAAGTCAGTCAGAGAAAGGAAAATACCATATACTTTCATTCATATGTGTAATTTAAGGAATAAAGGAAATAACAAAAGAGACAAAAAAACAGATTCTTAAATACAGAGAACAAACTGGTGATTTCCAGAGATTTTAGTAGAGAGATGGGTGACATTGGTGAAGGGGATGAAAACTGCACTTATTGCAATGAGGACTAAGGAACGTATACATTATTGAATCACTATATTTTACATCTGAAATAAAAATAACATTGTATGAGGGCACCTCCGTGGCTCAGTCATTTAAGTGTCTGCCCTTGGCTCAAGTCATGATCCCAGGGTCCTGGAATTGAGTCCTGAATTGGGCTCCTTAGTCAGCTGGGAGCCTGCTTCTCCCTGTCCCTCTGCATGCTGCTCCTCCTGCTTGTACTCACTCTCTCTGTGTCAAATAAATAAATAAAATCTTTTAAATAAAATAGCATTGTATGTTAATTATACTGAAATTTTTTTAAAAAAATTAAAGGACAAAGAAATAGACTTTCATAGACAAACAAAAATTAAAGGAATTTGTTGCCAGTAAACATAAAACATGTCTTGTTAATACTAATGAATGTTAAATTTTTTAGAAGATAAAAGTGATATGGATAAGAAATCTAAGTCTGCATAAAGATAAGAAAAACTACAGAGAAATAATAAGTAAATATAGAATAATTTTATTCTTTTTATTATTTTATTAACATATAATGTATTATTTGCTTCAGGGGTACAGGTCTGTGAATCATCAGTCTTAGACAATTCACAGCACTCACCATAGCACATACCTTCCCCAATGTCCATAACCCAGCCACCCTACACCTCCCTACTCCCTATGACCCCCACCCTACCTCTCAAATCAAAAAATATCAGAGAGATCATATGATAATTGTCTTTCTCTGATTGGAACCCTCCTACACTGTTGGTGGGAATGCAAGCTGGTGCAGTCACTCTGGAAAACACTATGGAGATTACTCAAAAAGTTGAAAATAGACCCAGAACTACTGGGTATTTACCCTAAAGATACAAAGGTAGTGATCCAAAGGGGCATGTACACCCAAATGCTTATAGCAGCAATGTCCACAATAGCCAAACTATGGAAAGAACCTAGATGTCCATCAACAGATGAATGGATAAAGAAGAGTGGTATATATGTATGTATGTGTGTGTATGTATATATATGTGTGTGTGTATACACACACACACACACACACACACACACACACACACACAATGGAATACTATGCAGCCATCAAAAAACCCAAAATCCTGCCATTTGCCATGACATGGATGGAACTAGAGGGTATTATATTAAGCGAAATAAGTCATTCGTTTTATTATTCTTAATTGATTTCAGGTATAACTGTTTAAAATGGCAACACTATATTCAACAACATTGACTTATATATAATATATGCATATATTCTTATGTATCCTTAGGTATTTTCCAATTTCTGTCACTTAAATGAGTGACATAAATTATGCAAAGGAAGGAAGGAATAGGATTATTTTTGTTTTTATCAGGTATTCACATCACCTGTGAAGAAGTATAGAACATACTGATATATGAAAGTGAATTTGGATAAGTTTAAATGTAATTTGCAAATTTTCTTGAAATTACTAAAAAGGCATTAAAGATGTACACCTAATTTTAAGGAGGGAAAATGGAATTATATTTTGAATTAAACCAAAAAAGGCAAAACAACAATGACAACAACAAAAGAGTATAAGACAAAAATAGGAACAAAGAACATAGGTAATGAGGAGAAAATACTAATATAAATGATTGATATTAATCAAGCTATATCATTAATCACATTACATATCAAGAGGTCTAACTATACCAATTAGAATATAGATAATGTCAACCCACATTTCTCACACACTTCCAGAAAAATTAGAGATGCAAAAGCTTCCAAACACATTTTATGATGCCAGCATTACCCTGACATCAAAACCAGGCTAGGACACCAGACACATGCAAAAAAATAATGTAAGTCAATATTCTTGAGAAACATAGAAGCCAAAGTTTTCAGCAAAGTATATAACAAATCGAATCCAACAATAAAATCCAATATATTAAAATGATTATAACTATAATTAAGGATTTATTCCAGGATGCATCACATTAACAAACATAAAATCATATGGTAATCTTAGTAGGTGAAGAAAAAACACTTGATAAAATTTAACATTCATTTAGGATAAAAACTCTCAACAAAATGGTACAGAAGAAACATATCTCAATATTATTAAGGTCATACAGGAAATCCTACAAGTTAACATCATATTCAATGATGAAAAGATGAAAGTTTTTCCTTTCAGTTTCAGAACAGAAATAAGAAAGTTTCAGAACAGAAACAAGACAAGGATGCCCATTCTTGCCACTTTAATTCAATTAGTATTAGAAATTCTAGCCACAGCAATTACAAGAGGGTGGAGGGGAGGAAGGAAGGACATCCAAATTGGAAAGGAAGACCTAGAGCTGGCACTCTTTGAAGGTGACATGATACTGTATATAGAAAATTCTAAAGAATCTACCAACAAACTGTTGAAATAAACTCTAAAATGGCAGGACACAAAATCAATATACAGAAATGTGTGGTATTTCTATCACTTATAAAATATCAGAAAGAGAAATTAAGAAAACAGTCCCATTTACAAATTCACCAAAAAGAATAAAATACATAGGAATAAATTTAACCAAAAAGGTGAAAGACCTATACAGTGAAAACTATGAAACACTGTGAAAGACTTTGAGAAAATCCAAACAAGTGGCAAAATGTTCTGTGCCTGTGAATTGGAAGAATATTGTTAACATGTTCATACTAGCCTGAGAAATTTACAGATTCAATGTAATTCTGATAAAATTTCAATGACATACTTTATAGAACTAGAACAAATAATTCTAAAATTTGTGAAATCATAAAAGTTCCCAAATATCCAAAGCAATCTTAAGAAAAACAAAGTTGAGGGGCCCCTGGGTGGCTCAGCAGGTTAAGCCTCTACCTTTGGCTCAGGTCATGATCTCAGGGTCCTGGGATTGAGCCCTGCATCCAGCTCTCTGATCAGCAGGGAGCCTGCTTCCCCTTCTCTCTCTCTGCCTGCCTCTCTGCCTACTCGTGATTTCTGTCAAATAAATTAAAAAAAAAAAAAAGAACAAAGTTGATTTCAAACTATACCTATATCTACCTATCCCTAAAGTTATAGTAATCAAAACAATATGATTTTGGTGCACTATTATGTAGAACAATAGAAAACATACAGATTGGGGCACCTGGGTGGCTCAGTGGGTTAAGCCTCCGCCTTCAGCTCAGGTCATGATCTCAGGGTCCTGGGATCAAGCCCTGCATCAGACTTTCTGCTCAGCAGGGAGCCTGCTTCACCCCCCTCTACCTGCCTCCCTCCCTGCCTGCTTGTGATCTCTCTCTCTGTCAAATAAATAAATAAAATCTTAAAAAAAAGATACAGATAAAAAAAAAAGATGCAGATCAATGAAACAGAACTGAGATCCTAAAAATAAACAACACAAATATAGACTATTAACATGCAACAAGGGAACTAAGAACATAGAATGGAAAAAGACAGTCTCCTTAATAAATTGAATTAGAAAAACTGGACAGCCACATACAAAAGCACAAAACTAGAACACTATATTACACCATACTCAAAAATTAACTCAAAATGAAGGAAAGACTTTATTTAGACTTGAAACCATAAAATTCCTAGAAGAAAACATGGGTGGTAAACTTCTTGACATTTGTTTTAGGAAGGTTTTTGCAGATCTGACTCCAAAGGCAAAATAAGCAAAAGCAAAAGAAACAAATGTGACTACATCAAAATAAAAAGCTTCTGTATGAGAAAGGAAACCATCATCAAATGAAAAGGTAAGCTATTGAATGGATGAAGATATTTACAAACCATATATTTAATAAAGATCAATATCCAAAATATAAAAGGAACTTATACAACTCAACAGCAAAACAAACAACCTGATTAAAAATAAATAAAGGATATGAATAGACATTTCTCCAAAGAAGACATACAGCTGGCCAAATAGGCATATAAAGATGGTCCATATCACTAATTATTAAGGAAATGCCAATCAAACCCACAATGAGTTATCACTTAACATCTGTTACAATGGTTATTATCAAAAAGACAAGAAATAACAAGCATTGGAGAGAATGTGGAGGAGAGGGAACACTTGTATACTGTTGATAGAATTGTAAATTGATACAACCACTTTGGAAAACAGTATGAAGTTCCCTCAAAAATTAAGAATGAAACTCATATGTGACTGAGCTATTCATAGTTTATTTCAACATTCCTCTATCAGAAATGGACAGATTCAGAAGACAAAAAAACAGTAAGGACATCAACAAATTCAACAACACCATTGATCAACTGGAAATAATTAACGTCTATCAATTACTTCATTCAATAAGGGCAGATACACATTCTCCTCATGCTCACATGGCACATTAGGTAAGACAAGTCATATTCAAGGCCACAGAACATATCATAACAAATTTAAAAGAATAAAAGTCATATATTGTTTCTTTTCAAACCACATTAGAATTAAAATATAAATCAATACCAAACTAAATGAGAATTAAAATATAACTTTTCAATTTTTAAGGGATGTAGTACATGCAGTGTATAGAGGAAAACTTACAGCATTGAATACATACATTAGAAAAGAAGATAGATATAAGATTAATCATCTAAGCTTGCATCTTGGAAAATAAATGACAAAATTAAATTGAAACTAAAGATAATAAAAGACATAAAACTAGAGTGGAAATAAATGAAACTGCAGATATAAAATCAATAGAGAATAAAACCAAAGGCTAACTAAGAAAAAAAAAAAACATGAAACAAGTTAATATCAGAATTTAAAGAGAGGACATCACTACAGAGCACATGGACATTCAACAGATATTAAAGGAATAATATTACCAACTCTATGCCCATAAACTTTATAAACCAGTTGAAATGGATCAGCTGGGTTTTTTTTTTAAAAGATTTTATTTATTTGTTTGACAGACAGAGATCACAAGTAGGCAGAGAGGCAAGCAGAGAGAGAGGGGAAAGCAGGCTCCCCACTGAGCAGAGAGCACAATGTGGGGCTTGATCCCAGGACCCTGGGAACATAACCTGAGCTGAAGGCAGAGGAATTAACCCACTGAGCAGCCCAGGTGCCCCTGGATAAGCTCTTTAAAAGACACATTCTGCCAAACTCATACAAGAATAGACAATATTAGAATATTAAAAAGTTGAACCAAAAATAACCTTAAAAAATAGAAAGCACCAAGTCCAGATGGGTTCACTGATGAATCCTACCAAACACTGAAAGAAGAATTATGCCAATTTTCTATATAATCTCTTCCAGAAGATACGTGAAAAGGATATGCTTCATATTAATTCTAGGAAACCAGCATTACTCTTATATCAAAACTAGGAGCACCTATGCAGCTCAGTCGTTAAGAGTCTGCCTTTTGCTCAGGTCATGATCCCAGAGTCTTGGGATCAAACCCCACACTGGGCTCTTTGCTTGGCAGGAAGTCTGCTTCTCCCTCTCCCACTACCCCTGCTTGTGTTGCCTGTAAGTATTTATACACTTAACATAGGAGCACCTATATATAAAGGAAATATTAACAGATACAAAACCAGATACTGACAGTAATAAAACAAGGGTAGAGCACTTTAACATTGCACTTAGAACAATGGATAAATTATCCAGATAGAAAAAGGGTACATTGACCTTAACAAACACTAGACCTAATCGGCTTAAGAGATATAACAGCACTTTTATAAAAAACAAACCAAAACAGAAACAAAAACAACCCCCCCCAGCAGATTACACATTCCTCTTTTTTTTAATTGTGTTGTGTTATGTTAGTCATCATTTGTTTTGATGTAATGTTCCATGATTCATTGTTTGCATATATCACCCAGTGCACATTCTTCTCAAATGTGCATGAAACATTCTCCAGGATAGATCATTTGTTAGGTCAGAAAACAAATCTCAATAAATTTAAGGAGACAAATCAAATCAAGCATCTTTTCTGAACACAATGATATGAAACTAGAAACCAATTATAAGAAATCTGGGGGGGGGGGGCATATATCTAAACAACATGCTGCAAAAGAACCACTGGGTCAATGAAGAAATCCAAGAGGAAATCAAAGAATACCTTAAGACAAATGAAAATAAAAACAACACTTGAAAGTCTATGAGATGCCGTAAAAGCAATTCTAAGGGGAAAACGTAAAGCAATACAGGCCTATTTCAAAAAACAGATCTCAAATACACTATCTAATCTTACATCCGTAAGAAGTAGAAAAAGTAAACACAGCTCAAAGTTAGTAGAAGGAAGGAAATAATAAAGATTAGAATGGAAATAAATGAAATAGAGAAAAAAACAATAGAAAAGATCAATAAAATTAGAAGCTGGTTCTTTGAAAAGATAAAATTTATAAACCTTTAGCAAGACTCATTAAGAAAAAGAGGGAGGGCCCAAATAAAGTAAAAAGTAAAAGAGATATTACAATCAACCCTACAGAAAAACAAAGGATTATAAGAGTCTACCATGAGAAGTTACACACCAACAAATTCGACAACCTAGGAGAAATTGACAGATTTCTAAAAAACATACAATGTTCCAAAACTAAACCAAGAAGAAATAGAAAATTTGAACAGACCAGTTACAAGCAATGAAACTGAATTAGTAACGAAAAATTTCCCAAAAAACAAAAGTCCAGGGACAGACAACTTCACAGGTGAATTCTGCCAAATGTTTAAAGAAGAGTTACTCATTCTTATCAGACTATTTCAAAAAATAGGAAAGAAAGAATGATCCCAAGGGCTGCTATACTTTGATATCAAAACCACACAAAGACATTAGAAAGAAAGAAAATTATAGGCCAATAACATTCAAGAATATGGTTGTTAAAATAAACAAAATATTAGCAAGCCAAACTCAATAATACACACACACACAATTATACACCATGATCAACTGGGATCTATTCAAGGGATGTAAGGATAGCTCAACATTTTGAAATCAATGGGATATTTCACACTGACCAAAAAAAAGGATAAAATTACATGATCATCTCAACAGATGCAGAAAAAACATTTGACAAAATTCAACATCCATTTATGATTAAAATTCAGCAAAGTAGGGGGACGCCTGGGTGGCTCAGTTGGTTAAGCAGCTGCCTTCAGCTCAGGTCATGATCCCAGCGTCCTGGGATCGAGTCCCACATCGGGCTCCTTGCTCGGCAGGGAGCCTGCTTCTCCCTCTGCCTGCCACTCTGTCTGCTTGTGCTCACTCTCACTCCTCTCTCTCTCTCTGACAAATAAATAAATAAATAAATCTTTAAAAAAAAAAAAGAAAAAAAATTCAGCTAAGTAGGTATAGAGGAAATGTAACATAATAAAGAACATATATGACAAACCCACAGTTAAAATCATACTTAATGGTAAAAAGTTGAAAGCTTTTCCTGTAAGATAAGGAACGATACAAAGATAACTCTTGCTATTTTTTTAATATAGTATTAAAAGTTCTAGCCACAGCACTCCAAATTGGAAAGGAAGAAGTAGAACAATCACTAGTCACAGATGACATGATACTATATGCAGAAAATCCTAAGCCTCCATTCAAAAACTATTAGAAGTAATGAGTGAACTCAGGGTGCCTGGGTGACTAAGTCAGTTAAGCATCTGACTTCAGCTCAGGTCAAGATCTGAGAGTCCTGGGGTTGAGTCCCCTGTTAGGCTCCACACTCAGTGGGGAATCTCCTTGTTCTTCTGGCCCTCCTCTCCACTCATGTACTCTCTCTCTTTCTCTCTAATAAATAAATAAAATCTTAAAAAAAAAGTAATGAGCAAACTCAGTAAAGTTGCAGTATACAACATCAAAATAAAAAAATTGTTACATTTCTATACACTAAAAATGAAGTAGCAGAAAGAGATTATGAAAACAATCCCATTTATAATTACACCAAAAGGATTAAGATACATAGGAATACATTTAACTGAAAAGGTACAAGACTTCTACCCTGAAAACTATAAAACCCTGATGAAAGAAAATGACAATGGAAAGATACTCCATGTTCATGGATTCAAATTATTACTGTTAGTTAACACATCCATACCACCCAAAAAAATCTGTAGATTCAGTACAATCCTTATCAAAGTAGCAACAGTATTTTTCACAAAACTAGAAAAAATATTAAAATTCGTATGGAACCAAAAAAGACCCTGAAGAGCCAAAGCAATCTTGAGAAAGAATGAAACTGAACATATCACAATTCCAGGTTTCAAGGTATACTATAAAGCTGTAGTCATCAAAATGGCATGATACTGGCACAAAAGCAGACACATAGATCAATGGAACAAAGTAGAATAGAAAATGAGCCCACATTTATGTGGTCAATTAATCCATGACAAAGAAGTCAAGATTATACAATGGAGAAGAGACAGTCTCTTCAGTAAATGGTGCTGGCAACATTTACTGGATAGCCACATTTAAAATAATGAAACTAGACTGCTTTCTAACCCCATTCATAAAAATTAATTCAAAATGGATTAAAGACCTAAATATGAAACCTAAAACCATAAAAATCTTAGAAGAGAATGCAGGCAGTAATTGCTCTAACATCATTCATTGCAACATTTTTCTAGATAGGTCTCGAGGCAGGGTAACAAAAATAAAACTAAACTGCTAAAGCTTTTCCACAGCAAAGGAAACCATCAAAAATACAAACAGACTGAATGGAAGATGATAATTTCAAATGATATATCTGATAAGGGTTTAATATCCAAAATATATGAGGAACTTATACAACTCAACATCAAAAACAAAATAAAAAAAAAAAAACACCAAAAACAAGAAAAACAACCAATGGACAGAGGACCTGAATAGATATTTTGAAAGGAAACATCATATGGCCAACAGACATGAAAATATCTTCAACGTCACTATCATCAGGGAACTGCGAATAAAAGCCACAATGGGATATTACTTCATGCCTGTTAGAATGGCTAAAATTAGGAAGACAAGAAACAAGTGTTGGTGAAGATGTGGAGAAAAAGGAAACCTTATGTACTGTTGCATGGGAATGTAATTTGGTATAGCCATTGTGGAAAACAGCATGAACATTCC
Organism: Martes martes; assembly: GCF_963455335.1. Classification (NCBI taxonomy): domain Eukaryota; kingdom Metazoa; phylum Chordata; class Mammalia; order Carnivora; family Mustelidae; genus Martes; species Martes martes. The sequence continues at coordinate 72,122,494 of NC_137889.1, read as the reverse complement.
TCAAAAAATCAAAATAGAAATGCCATATGATCCAATAATTCCACTATTGGGTATTTGCCCAGAGAAAATAAAAACACTAATTCAAAAACACATATGCACCTGTATTTTACTACAGTATTATTTACAATAGACAAGACATAGAAGCAACCTAGGTGCCTATCAATAAATAAATGCATTTATTTATTTATTTATTTATTTATTTATTAATTATTGGCGAGACTCAGAGGCAACCAAATATTCTTCACTAGGTGAATAGATAAGTAATATTGCTTAGTGAAAAAAGCCAGGCTGAGAAGTCTACACACTCCCATGATTCCAACTATATGGTATTTTAAAAATGATAAAGTATAGAGATAATGAAAATATTAATAGCCTAGCAGGAGTTAGAGGCATGGGAGGGATAAGAAGGCAAAGCACAGAGAATTTTTAGGGCAGTGAAACTATTCTCTATGATACTGCAATGATGGCTACATATCATTATATGAGTTGTCCAAACTCATAAAATGTACAGAAACAAAAGTGAACCTTAAAATAAGCTATGAACTTTGGTTGATTATAATGTATCAATGTAGGTCTATCAGTTGTAATAAATGATATCAGTCTGGTAAGGGATGCTGATAATGGAGGTTGCTATGCATGTGTATGGTAATCTCTGTGCCTTCCTCCTAAATTTTCTGTGAACCTAAACTTGCTTATTATGCTGAGTGAAATAGGTCAAGCAGAGTCAATTATCATATGGTTTCATTTACTTGTGGAGCATAAGGAATAACATGGAGGACACTGGGAGATGGAGCGGAGAAGTGAGTTGGGGGAAACTGGAGGGGTAGAAAAACCATGAGAGACTGTGGACTCTGAGAAACAAACTGAGGGTTTTGGAGGGGAAGGGGTTGGGCAGTTGGGTGAGCCTGGTGGTGGGTATTAAGGAGGGCAAGTATTGCATGGAGCACTGGGTGTGGTGCATAAACAATGAATTCTGGAACACTGAAAAGAAATAATTAAATTAAATTAAATTAAATTAAATTAAATTAAATTAAGTTAAAGAAAAAAAAAAAAAGCAAGAGGTGAAGCAATCTACCTGGCATATAAACTTATGACTGGGAGGAAAACACAATTTTATTATTCAAAAATATTATGCATTTCCTCTTGTTTTCTATCCACCAAGAATAAGGTATAATAAAAAGTAAGACAAACATATTAATAGTGATCTCTACATTTTCTTTGTGTTACCACTACCAGTTGGGTTAATTCCTTCATAATGAATGAGTAAACCTTGCCTGCGTATAAGGTATGTCTAAAGTACTCACTGTCACTTAATCTCTGTAATTGCACAGCAGGGCAAAAATGAAACATCCAAAAAAACTAGAAACTAAAGTAGATAGTAACTATACTTAAGATGCCAAAATTGTCATTTTGAGCAGAGAAATGGTTTAGCAGTGTGTCCTCACCATCACCCACATGTAGTCCCTATGATGTTTGAGTGGGCCTGTTGCATCTCAAGTCCACATGTTTTACTTGTATACTGAGGCTATATATAACTGAAAGAATGTTAGCAGTAAAAACTCAACTTGTTCTGAAATTTATGAGAGGGTAATAAATTGCATTATACAGTGGTCTCTTCTAGCAGTAAATTGTAGTTTACTCTTTATCATGTGTTTCTCTGCCCCAACATGGTAACATATTTCCTTATCAGTTTTTAGAAATAAATCTATGAAAGTTTTATAACAAAAGCTCATGAGCCATGATTAGTTTTCCATCATTCTTGATTTTCTCCTTCACTCAGCCCCTTGTATCATGCCATATAGATAGATAGATAGATAAATTTCATAATAGCTTATTAGATATAATTCTTCATATTTTTATGTTTTATTTTATGGATGCATTTTCTGCTTTCCTTTTTCTCTTTAGTACCATGACTTTAAGGTCAGATGTATAAAAGCTATGAAAAAAATTCGATGTGGTATATATCATTCAAAATCTTACAATGCTATATAAATTTAGCACTGCCTTGAAATGCTCTAAGTGACCTTGGATACAAGCCCAATTGTGCTGAAAATAATGATAAACCTTAATTTACAATATCTAGCATCTTCCTATTTTTTATCTTGAATCTTGAGGAATTTCTTTTTTTTTTAATTTTTATTTATTTATTTGACGAGAAAGAGACAGCAAGAGAGGGAACACAAGCAGGAGGAGTGGGAGAGGGAGAAGCAGGCCTCCCACAAAGGAGGGAGCCCAATGTGGGGCTCAATCCCAGAACCCTGGGATCATGACCTGAGCTGAAGGCAGACACTTAACGACTGAGCCATCTAGGTACCCCAAATCTTAAGGAATTTCTAATGAAACTGCAACATAGAAAATCTTGAACCTAATTGGAAAAAAAAAGTGACACACTCTTTTAGGCACTATTTTTGAGTGGTTTTATTTCATTTCCCTTTATATTAAGGGGAATGGCTTAAATAACTTTGACCATCATGATGTAACCATATTTTTCCAAGTAGCCATATTTATTAAGTCATCTGTCATAAATGTGGTAGGCATAATTCTATTCCTCAGATTTCACTTGCTGGTCCACAAAGATTATTCATCAACTATCTTTTACATAGATGTGTGTTTATGCATTGTGTCTCTGATATATGTGTGAAGTTTGAGGTACTCTCAGTGGGAATAAAAATCAGCAAACATAGCTAAAATTGTTTAAGAAAGGGAGATAATAACTTAAAAGATGAAAATATAACATTGAAATGTTTTAAAATCCACCAGTTATATTTGTTATTTGAATGACATAATGGAGGAATGCTGTTCCTTTTTACAGTTTTGAATTAGGTAGTCATTGCCTTAAAAGATCAAGTCACAACTGAGATCACAGGAAAATTTTAATGTAAGATTTTAATATTTTTGATTTAGTGACTATGGCCTTGACTTAGTAATAAAATTTCTCTGCAAAGTAGTAAGGTAAACTTTCATTTTTGAAAATTAGTATCCTGAATTTGTTTAGTGTCAACTTAAGAAAAATGAAATATGGATTTCAATGTTGTTATCCTTGTGTTAAGTCATCATTTTTCACATTTCAGTTTTTGTTTCATTATTTGACTTTTAATACATTTTGTAAAATAAGCAAATTTCTTAGAGTATCTTACTAGTTCATTATCTAGTTTAGGACTATAGCTGCTTATGAAAAATTGTTTTTTCTGCCTAAGTAATCTATATAAAGTTAAAATTTTCAAATTGATTATCAGTAACACTTTTATGTATCAATAATTAAGATGAATGAATTTAGAAGGGACCAAGGCCTAAACAATATATTACTCTTTATACGGCAGGAATTGCATTTTTGGAATCCTCTCTAGTACAAAAATATAAATAATTACCCAATGAAATTTTTGATCTGTCTACATATTTATGAACAGATGGCTTGTGTGAATATATAAATAATTTAATAATTATTTCCCCAAACAATATGTTCCTTCTTAAACTCTGCTACCATATTTTAAAAGTAGTTTTATTTCTTTGGTCTATTTCATTGATTTTGGCTCTTAATTTTTTAAATGGCATTTATTTGCTAACCACCTACAGTTACTCTTCCAGGAATGAGACTTATGTCCATGTGCCAAGAGGCAGCCTCTATATTTATTATGGTCCTTTTGGATCATTATCTGAAAAGTAAGGAACAGTCCCTAGATACTGAAGGAGAATTAAGTGTATTCTCTTGTCTGTTCTCTCTTAAAACAGTTTTCTTCAGTTACACCCAGATGTCCTTAATACCTTGTAATTCCCACCAGTATGGAACCATGATGGTTACACCTTTGGTTCCTGATTGAAATCCAGGTGCTCTGATGACATTATTCCCACAGCTTATTCCAAAATATTGTTTAGCCTTCTTCTGGATATTAATTTGTTCCATCCACTTATCCTTTTTGACCAATAGTCAAATGCTATAGTCATAGTCAGATATTTGACTATGGGTTCTTTTTGGAGGCATATGAATTACATATTTACTCTCTTCTTTACTGACATAGGCAAATGGTAATTTTATAAAGTCATTAATGCATATTTGAAATTCTAACAGATTTGGCATAATTTGGAGGGACACCTGGGTTAATTTTTTTATTGTTGTCAGCATGTAGGCTGATTTATATACTTCAAATTTACTTAAATATATTCTCATCTTTAAGGTTCCAAGAGTTTAGAAATAAGATTGCCTCTGCAATAAAGACTCCTGTTTGCTCCTTTGTAAGATCACTACTACAGTAGAATGCTTTGTTTTGGTCACTAATACTCCCACATTAACATCAGACAAAAACAGGTGATATTGAGATATGAGGAAAATTAAGGGGGGTTGAGAAATAGATTGTGGCTACAATGGAGGAATAATCATAAACTGGAGAGTGGTTAGTTTGTCCAAGGGAAAAAAGACAAAGATGAATGGAAAGAGAAAGATAGGCTTAGATGGGTCTGCCCACATTATACTGAAGATTGGATTAAGATAGTAAGTCATTTATTGAAAACAAGGGAAAGATTTTAAATAAACGTGAAAAGTTACCAGCTATAGAAAGGGAAGTATAACTAGGACTAAGAAAAACTTACAGATTTGGTATTAAGAAAAGGTATGGGAGATCAGTTTCACCATTTTCAAAGAATTTGTTATAAGCATAAGAGATAAAATGTAGGTAATATACGCTATTTATTCATTTAAGTATCTTATAGGGAATAATTGAGGAAAGTAGAATTTTAATTGGATGAATTTTAAGATTAAAAGTGTTTTTTGAAGAAAGTGAATACTTTTGACAAAATGAAATAATCAATTTAGTAGAGATTATAATCCACTTAAAGTGTAATAAGTAGACAATATAATTAACAGAACAGGATATGCTAGAAAGAACAAGGGAACGTAATAAAAAGAAGTGGCAATAGAGTTGGCAAGATGAAATTGGTGTTCAGAAAAAAATAAATGAGAAACATATTTTTGCATTGCTGGAATGTCTAAATTTGTTATTCAAAATTAATTTTGTTCTCTCAATTTTTGACACAGTACCTTGGCAAATAGTACATAAATCAAATTTATAACTATCCAGTGAATCTTCAAATTAGACATAGGAAAACAAACATTCTAATGTTTAATTTCTTCAAATCACCTGAAAAAGCAAATATGGGATAGAAATGCCAAGGGACATTAGAAAAACTGGCTTTTTAACCTCATCTGCAACTTGCCAGTTACAGTATTCTGAGAACCTTGAACCTTGAATGTATAGAAACGTATAGAAAACATATTTTATCTACTTCCATGTGACTACTATTAGTTGTATATATTTATAAACGGTAATTAAATATACTTCTAAGCAACATAAAAATAGGATGAATGTGAATGAATCCACTAACAAAAATAAGTAACAAATAATTAGCAATGCCACTGAAGGCTTCTGAATCTCTCTCCTTGGTGACATGTCTTCACTCTTACTGAGATATAATTATATATCACGTGTTTATCATTCCCTTGCCTTTATATAGTTTAACATATGTGTGAATTGCTAAAATAGGCATAAGTGTGTATGTATTCTTAAACAATGTGACCAGAAATTCCCATTGTATTTAACAGTTATTCAGTTAAAAAGCAACTTACAGAATAGTTTAACATTCAATATTATGTTTTTAGTATGCATTCATGTTAATGTCTGTTGCTGTAGGTCATTCTATGATCATTTATGATCATTCAATATTATGTATATGTTAGTTACTATCCATTATTTTTAGGACATTTGGGAATTTCTTATATTTGGTTTTATGAGCAATATTAATATACACATTTTAAAAACAAGTCTCCATGTTCTCCAGTATAAGTGTATTTAGTCTGTATACCTTACAGAGCAGTTGTTGGGACATGAAATTTTAACAGCTTTATGATTCCTTGATTTCTTCTAAGTTATTTTTTTGTGTTCAGAAGAATATAATTTTTCCTTGTCCTTTGCTCTTCTATGTACATTTTTGAATGACTTTGCAAATTCCACAAAATTTCTACTGCAATTATAGTTAGAATTTTATCAAATGGGTTTATCTATTTAGGAAAAAACTAACATCTTCACTTTGATATTTCCCTTATATGAAGGTAACATATATTTTCTATATTTATGTACTTTCACAATATATATTCAAGGGCATGCTCCAAGTTATTTATTTCACTGATTCACTGAAGGCAGAATTCTCCCCTCAAACAACTTGGAAGTTTTAAGTTCAATAATGTGTAAAGCAAAGACTGAGATCTCTAAAAGAATGGGCCTAATGCTACTTAGATTCAGACTGTGGCTCTACCACTCACCATTTTGTCATACGTGCCCATTTCACCTCCAATAAGCCCAAATGATGACCTAGGGAAATTCCAGCCCCACTACCCATCTTTCTGTGGTTCCTTATAGGATGTTGTTTGCAATACCTTAATTGATCTCTGTGATGACCAGGTGAATATGATGATGCTGAACTTCTGCAGTAAACTGAGAGCAACCCAATGTTAAAGTCTTGATTATTTTGTGATTCTAAGTGCCGGTATTCAGTAGTCAGGTGTTCTCTAGATTTTTGAGATACTGTCAATTCAGATTTTACTAAAAATAAATTTCAATTGGAATCCTCCCAAAATTTGTAAATTGGCCATACACTATAAGATGACAAATTTTCTTTAATATATTTCATACTTCCCCAGTTACCTTTCAAGTAAGTTTGTTTCTTTTCCTAGTCTAGTATTTAGACTTTTGTTTACTACTCTAAAAATTTTTAAATGATCTCCGGAATATCTGTGTCTTTTTTTATAAACTCAGGGGGAAATCTAATTATTGCAAAGAGCAAGAAAGAAATATTAAATGTTCTCCCTACTTTGAATCACCTTAGTGTTAAGGGTAGAAGAATTACCTGTCAAGTAACACTAAATTAAGTTGGGAGAAAACCTGTAATAACTTCTGTTTTCTCCTTGTGGTCAATATGTCCATGTTGTCCTCAAAAGTTTTCTTGCATTTTCTCCTTATCTGGACTCTTAATTATTATTAATGAAATTATGTTTTTACTTTTATTACATCTTCATCCCATTTAATATTATGTTTTATGTATTATATATGTATTTTAACATTTACGATTAAATTTGGATTTTCTTCTGTGGTATTTAAATGACTAAGTGTGTTTAGTTTAGTTTTGTTTTTTGTTTGTTTGTTTGTTTTTAAGATTTTATTTATTTGAGAAAGAGAGTGCAAGTGAACATAAGCAGGGGGAGGAGCAAAGGAAGAGGGACAAGCAGAGAACGGGACCAGAGGCCGGGCTAGATCCCACAGCTCCAAGACAACCTGAGTCAAAATCAAGAGTTCGATACTAAACTGACAGAGCCACCAAGGTGCCCCTAAGTATGATTTATAGGTAAATAATTTAATAATAAAAAAAAGCAAGAACTGTAATTTATCTCAAGACTTGCGTTATTACTCTAAAGAGATTTTATTCTGATTTGTAATGTTACTTTTTAATAAGTTTCAAGTATTCTAAATCCATTTTGAACATCTTGTAAACACATCTTAATTCTAATTCTAGTTATTTGGGTTTTCTGTCAAAATTCACTAGAAATGAAAATAGATTAACAAGAGGTAGATTGTAAATTTGAGAATCATCTCAAGCCTTCTATAGTATCAGAATTCTGAATGGAAAAACACTTTTTATGATGTATTGATTAATGTTTTTTCAGTTGTTGGCATTCCTCTATGCTTATGGGGAGACACAGATCTCTTGTCACTAGAGGCAGACAGAATAGCAGGTGGTCATTTTCCCTGCTGCTTGTAACTGTCAGTACTTGGCTTTTGGGCTATAAGTCTACTCCAAATGTTTGTGAAGGATTAGAAATACTGTTTCCAAGCTGTGATTGGGATAGTCTGTTTTTGTTTTTTTGTTTGTTTGTTTTTTCTAATGGCAACTACAGCTATGTGTATAGATGAAAAAAGTGTGCTATTTCCATATTCTTACAAATCATGAAATTTGCTCTTTACTATAGAATGAGCACCTATCTCTCATTCATTGCTTCATGATTTCCCAACTTAGAACTTCACATTCATTTTATAACAAAAATTAAACATAAAAATGTAATATTTTGGGCAAAGTTCTTCAAGAAAACATTAATAACAGGAAGTAAGCATCTTACACAAAAGAAAAATAAATCTATTGCAGTACAAATGAAATAAATATCTATGCATGATAAGGAGAGGTGATCTTCAAATTGAAAGCTGATAATAAAGAAAATTTAAGGTCCTAAACTAACTGCCTCTGCAAGGTCAGCACCACAAAGAATGAGAGAAGAATGGGGAACAAGGGAAAAGGAGGAAAAAAATATTTCCTTTATGGGGTTTTCAACGGATTTAATAAATAAGCTAGGTGATGGGGTGCCTGGGTGGCTCAGTGGGTTAAGGCCTCTGCCTTCGGCTTGGGTAGTGATCCCGGGGTCCTGGGATCGAGCCCCACATTGGGCTCTCTGCTTGCTGGGGAGCCTGCTTCCTCCTCTCTCTCTTGCTTGCCTCTCTGCCTACTTGTGATCTCTCTCTGTCAAATGAATAAATAAAATCTTTAAAAAAAAAATAAGCTAGGTGATGATGACAAATAGAAAATCAACAGCAAGTACTGCTGCTACTACTGGCCACAAGTGAGTGTTGGCTTCTTCAATTGAATAATGAAATAGCAGAGGCTATCTACAGAGAATTCGCAGCAAAAATAGAAACAGCATATTTATTATGAATAATATATATTGCCTGAAATAAGAAGAAACCTTTCTGGAGTGACTAAGAATTCCCTGAGCCCTCATTACTTTAGTCAACATGAAGAAGAGAGGAAAACTGGATGAGCATTTCTTTCCATTTGAATGAAAAATTAAAAAAAAAAAAAAAAAGAAAAGAGAAGAAAAAACATGGTTTGGCCTTTTTGAGATTCTCTGCTTTTTAAAGGATGTTTTCAATTCATCAACCCTAAGAGCGTGTTATGAAAAGCACTGCATTTTTATCTTCAATTTATGATCCCATGTTTACTTTCATTTATGAATGTCCCCATGTGTTATTGTAGATTTGACATAGCCATTTGAGACCTGGCAAGCTTTCGATAGAGGATTACAGGAGCAAAGAAGCAGGTAAAGATCACAGTTGTGTTATAATCTATCCTACATATTTAATAGATACATGGATAGAGTTTCCAATAATAAGTAATTTTCACAAATTCACTCTAATGGGCAAATGGGTCAATATGTATATGGCTCCCAATTCCAGACCAACGTAACTCCCATATTGCTTCTACTCACACGTTTCATATTAATTTTGAATTCTAAGGATCTGGAGATACTATTTTCTTATTAATGGCCTTCAATTTGGACTTACATAAACTTTAAATGTGTTTTTGTACTACTCTCTCAAGATACTCAGGTGTTTAAGAGTTTATTGGATAGCTGAGCTGTAAGAACTGCACGCCATTGGGACATTCCACTCTCAAGTTTTGTTTTCAGCTTGAAAAACAGGTCTCTTCCTTTTACTATCTTGCGCTTTTCTGTTCTTTAGAAGTAATTCACTCTTTGTGAACAATAGACAAAGCAGTGAGTTATTTGGGTTAACAGGTTTGTGGCTGACAAAATAAACACGGTATGGATAGGATTGGTTTGAGTAGTTAAGTGTGTGTATTTCAAAGCATGGAAAGCTACTCACTTTCAATTGACTTACAAACTTTTTTCATATTTATACACACACACACACACACACACACACACTTACCCTTCTATGCACACAGCATTTCTTCTACACACAGCATTTCTATAAGCAGGGAGAGCTGTTGAGGAAGAGAGCATAAATATTGACATAGATTATAAAAATAGATGTAGAGCAATTTATACTCTCCATCCTGATGACTTGAATTTCTCTAATAAATTTAGTGAGAAATATAGATTTAATTCATCATACCGGTCCCAAGGAAGTGCTTACACTTTTCCTAAAGTCTTCCGTAGATCTTAAACTACTCCCAGAATTTTAATGATAGAGCTAAAGTATAACAATTCTATTATCAAAATTTCCAGTATTCTAATCTGTTTGAGAAACAGAGAAAAGCCCAAGTTCTTTTTACTGTTGTTTAATATTCATAAGTTAAATATATTTAAAAAAATTCATAAGTTATTTATGTTTATTCACTTAAAGTATAGAGACACAGTTATGGTTTCGGTTCTGGACAAAAATAAGATGTGCTGTTTTACCTCTGTTACAGAACAATGAAATTAAGACTAGAATACATTTGCAACTAGATCTGACATCAGGCAAAATGATGAGGTCTAAAAAGTAGTCACTGATTTTCTAAAATTCAGTTTTGTCCCAGGTATTTATTGCCATCATGGATCAACATTTCAGCAACTAAATGTAACTTTTCCAAGCAATTGACCATACTACCACACTCCAGACCTTATCAAATTCTCACCCTTAATAAACTTTATCTTTCTTATGCCTTATTCTCTTTGATAGTCTTTCCAAATTTTACCTAGAGGGTAATCTTATACTTTGCACATTTAAAAAACTAAGACACAGAAGATAAGTAACTCACATAAGACAACACTACAGGTGATGGCAGAACTGGGACTAGAAACTCGGGCTGTATTGTTACTAGTCCACTCGAGGCATTCAGAAACCTTCTAAGTAAAATACTTTTTACCAAAGAATCATTGATGATGTTCCAGACAGTACAAAATGTGGGGCTGATCATCTGGAACAAGAAAACCTCAAGTTTCTACCATCTGACAGGTTAGCTTCATTTTTTTCCCTTGTAATAACCAGTCATCTGCACTGACTTAAGGGAAGAATGTGGTAGGGACAGGATATCACAGTTTTGTTTGGCACTTGTGAGAGTTGGTACTATAGTCCACCAAGTAAAAATGACATGCTGAATTTGGAAACATTTACTAAAATTATCATGATAATCAGGTTCCAGGGTTTGTTTTTTTTTCCCTTTAAATAATTTATATTGATTATGTTCTGATTCAATATATACAAAATTAATGGTGAATAGGAATTTTATTATATATAAGAAATTCCTTTTTTTTAAAATTGTATTTATTTGAGAGAGAGAAAGAGAGAGCAAGGGAAAGAGCATGAACAGGGGGAAGGGGCAGAAGGAGAGGGAGAAGGAGACTCCCTGCTGAGAAGGAGCCCAGTGTGGAACTCAATCCCAGGACCCTGGGATCATGACTTGAACCTAAGGCAGAGGCTTTAACCCACTAAGCCAGCCAGGTGCCCATTGTTCTTACTACTCTTAACACCGAATAGTGTGTGTGTGTGTGTGTGTGTATGTGTGTGTGTGTGTGTACATATATATATATTTTTAAGATTTTATTTATTTGACACACAGAGAGAGAGAGAGAGAGAGAACACAAGCAGGCAGAGTGGCAGGCAGAAGGAGAGCAAGAAGCAGGCTCTCTGCTGAGCTAGGAGCCTGATGCAGGACTCAATCCAAGGACCGTGGGATCATGACCTGAGCCGTAGGCAGCCACTTAACTGACTGAGCCACCCAGGCATCCCAGTATATATATATATATTTATTTTTGAAAGAAATTTCAAGCCTGGTAGATGTATCTCTCCTAATTTGTATAAGAACTTTTTTTTTTAATTCAAAAAGCACACATTGTTATTTGTCAACTTTGAAAAATAGACTATTTTAAAAAAACATACTACTGCTACTATGTTTCTAAGGTTCTAGTTTCCTTTTTTTAGGACAAACTACTGATCTAGCAAAATTAGACAGTTAGCTATAATTGACACATTAAATTGTTAGTGATCTGAGCAGTGAATAAAATGTCTTTGGCATTCTTTGACTATTTAACCTAATTACTTTATTAATCACTCTTTCTTTAGTTATTAATATTTTGTTGGCATTCTATTTCATTACAAAATAATTTTAGTTTGAGAAAAATGTTTTCAATCTCTCAGTGTTAATTGTCTATGTTGTTGATAAATATGAGGAATTTGTGAAGTATAGAGCAATGGGTAACTGATAAAAATTTATGACTTGAATTTTAACTCTGTACTTGATAGTAGAATAAACCAGTTCTAATAGCAAAATATCTTCAAGATTATAACCCAAGAATTTTAAAAAAATGTAACTGGAGAGGTATTGTAAGGTAGAAAAATAGGTATAAATCTTTGTTGAATATTAGGATATAGCTGGTAAACACTCTGTTGAGAACAGAAGTATAGAGATAAGCAGGTCATGAACATTTCAAGAAGTTACTATTAATACTGATTACATTTTCCTTATACTGGAATATATTTTGTCTATAATCAGACACCAATTGCAGAAATTTTCTCAGTAGGAAAACTTTCCTCAAAATAAGAGTTTTCTTGTGGAGGTAAAGGGAAGATGGTGGAGTAAAAGGATCCTGAGCTCACCTCTTCCCAAGACAAACAGTAGTAGGTCCATACCAAGACACGTAATAATTAAAATGGCAAGACTTAAGGAAAAAAAAAAAAAAAAAACTAAAAGCCACAAGAAAAAAAACAAATAGTTACATACAAGAAAACCTCTTAAGTCTATCAACTGATTTTTTTTTTTCTTAGCAGAAACTTTGCATTACAGAAAAAAGTGGCATGATATATTCAAACTGCTGAAAGGAAGGAAACTATGACCAACAATACTCTCCCTGCCAAGGTTATTCAGAATTGAAGGAGATATAAAGAGTTTTCTAGGTAAACAAAAATTAAAGGAGTTCATTACCACTAAAATGACCTTATCAAAAATGTTAAAAGGACTTCTCCAAATGGAAAAGAAAAGACCATAACTAGAAGTAGGAAAATTAGGAAAGGAAAAAATTTTATCAGTAAAGTCAAATATATCAATCACTTACAAACTGAGGGTTAAAACAACAAAGTGAAATCAATTATCTCTACAGAAATTAAGAAACATACAAAAATATGTAAAATGTGACATTATATACATTAAAAAGGAGAGGAGAGTTAAAATGTAACACTTTAGGAATGTGTTTGAACTTAAGTGACCGTCAACTTGATATAGACTGCTATAAATATAGGGAGGATGTTATATATAGACCTCAAGGTAGTCACAGACCAAAAGCCTATAATAAACAAAAATAAAGAGAAAGGAATCCAATCATAACATAAAATGACAGGAAAGGAAGAAGGAAGGAACAGGGAGTAAGTACAAAAACAACCAGAAAACAATGAACAAAATGACAAAAAGCAGATACCTATCAGTAATTACTATAAATGTAAATTGATTAAATGTCCCAATCAGAAAACAGGATGATTGAATGGATGAAAAACCCATTTATATGCTTTCTACAAGAGACTTATAGACCAAAAGAAACATGCAGACTGAAAGTCGAGGGATGAAAAAAGATAATACCTGCAAATGAAATGAAATAAAAAAAAAAAAAGAAGAGAGGTAAGCAGTACTTATATGAGACAACATAGACTTTAAAGATTCTAACAAGAGACAAAGAAAAGGGCATTGCATAATGACAAAGGTAACAATCCAACAAGAGGATATAATAATTGTAAATATTTATTTTGCATCCATTATAGGAACACCTAAATATATAAGGCGAATACTAACAGAGGAAAAAGGACAAATTAATAGTAACAGTAATTCTAGTAGATTTCAACACACTACTTAAATCAATGGATATACTATCCAGACTGAATAAAATCAATAAGGAAACAGTGGTTTTGAGCAACATTAAACCAGATAGACCTAACAGATATAAACATTCCATCCCTAAACAGCCATATACATTGCTTTCAAGGGTACTTAAACTTTCTCCAACATATAAATTGTCCTAGACTACAAATGTCTTAACAAATTCAAGAAGACTGGAATCATATCAAGCATCTTCACCAACCACAATAATATGAAACTAGAAATCAAATAAAAGAACTTGAAAGAATGCAAACATGAGAAGAAAAAAAAGAATGTTATTAAACAACCATAGGTCAATAAGAAATCAAAGAAGAAATACAAAAATATATGAAGACAAATAAAAATGGAAACACATCTGTTCAAAAGCTTTGAGAAATAGAAAAAACAGTTCTAAGAAGTAAGTTTGTAACTGTACAGGTCTACCTAAAGAAAAAAGAAAAATCTCAATCTAACCTTACACCTAAAGGAACTAGGAAATGAATAAAGCCCAAAGTTTGTAGAAGGAAGGAAATACTAAATTATAATAATCAAAACAGTATGATACTAATATAAACCCATAGATCAATGGAACAAACTAGAGAACACAGAAATAATCACACACATATGATCAATTAATTTACAATAAAAGTGCCAAGAATATAAAGTAGAAAAAGAACAGTCTCTTCAATAAAAAGCACTGGGGAAAACGGACCACTATCCTATACCATATACAAAAATCAACTCAAAATGGATTAAAGACCTGAACAGAAGGCCTGAAACAGTAAGACTACTAGGAAAAAACACAAGCAATAAGCTTCTCAATATACACCTTCGGGATGAATTTTTGGATTTAACACCAAAAATAAAGGCAGAAAAAGCAAAGATTAACAAATGTAACTACATTAAAACTAAAACTCCTCTGCGCAGCAAAGGAAACCATCAATAAAATGAAAATATAACCAATGGAATGAGAGAAAATATTTGTAAATCATATATATAATACAGGGCTAATACCCAAAATATATAAAGAATCTGCATAACTCAACAACAAAAAAACAAAAAGTGTATATAATTTAAAAAATAAACAGAGACTCTAAATAGACATTTTACCAAAGAAAATATATAGATGGGCAACAAGTACATGAAGTATTGTTCAAAATCACTAATCATCAGGGAAATACAAATCAAAATCACAATGAGATATGACTTAATCCCTGTTAGAATGGCTATTATCAAAAAGTAAAAATAAGTGTTGGACTGCATGTGGAGAACAGGGAACCTTCTGTTCTGTTGGTGGGAATATAAATTGGAGAAGTCACTAGGGAGAATAGCATGGAAGTTCTCAAAAAAAAAAAAAAAATCAAAAATAGAAATACCGTATAATCCAGCAAGTCCACATCTAGGTATTTATCCAAAGAGAACAAAACACTAATTCAAAAAGATATTTTAAATCGTTTCTAGAATTCCGATGACTACATTCCCATGTTCTGCCACTTTATCTTATAAAGTATATAAAGAGGCATTATATGGGGGTAAATAAGGTTTTTTTCCTCATTCCATGGAGTTATGCAGTTATAAAATCACTAGTTTACATTAGGCAGAGTATTTCTTATTTTATCAGAAAAACAAACAGCATATACTAAAAGCTGAACCGGGAAACAAAACACCTTTATAGAGAGTGAAAGAAGAACATTTAGCTAATTACAGATGCCCACAACTAGAAAATTACTGTTTGAAAATTTATCTTAGGGATTATATAACTACTCTCAGGAATACCTGGTTAGATGATTTATAGTTCATTATTTTCTTTTGATCTTCAAATTATATTTCAACTTAGTGGTAATATACTTAAGCCTACATGATTTTATTAGAAATGTACAATCACATTGTTAAATTAGAAATTTAACTCCCTATTGTAAATGTATACCTTGATGACTATAAAAGATTTTCTTCATAATTATTGCACAAATAATTCATACAGGCTAAGTGTGTAATAAAGTGCATTTGTGGAAATCAGAGTACCTAATAACTTTCCTGCAGCATCATTATATTAAATCTCTTATAGGTCATATTAATATATGACCAGAAACTATTGGGAAATAAGAAATTTGACAACATTAATATAACTTGTTTAGTTTAGAACATTTCAAACACCAGCAATTATGCACATATGCTTAACTCTCTGATTCGAGCAATTCCTATTAAAGATCAACTATCCTCATCCTAATAAGTGGTCACAGAACTATATAAGTAACAATTATCAAATGATTTCTAATAACTAAATTTCTTTGCATTGACACTAAATGCTGGAGAAAGGCACATTCATCTTACTTTCTTGTAAGAAACTTCCCATTCCTAGGATTCCTCCCTCTGGAAGCACAGAAGCAGATGGGAAGTGTTGCAAGAAATTCATGCTTTTGTATGACCACTGTCACAGCTACTACTCTACCTTTTCCCAGAAACCCCCACATAGAACACCTTGGTCTGGGCTCTGCAGCAGAGGCCAGTGGACTCCTCAGAAGCATGAAAAGCTGTTGGAATGTACACATTTCTCCCTCACAAGGATTCAGTCTCCATCAAGGGATAATGCTGAACTGATCCTGCGGGTTGTCCTTCTTCCTCATAGTTTTTTCGGGAACAGGACAATGGTCCACTAAAGGAAGTGTGGGGAAGAGAAAAATAGGGCACAGCTGCACCAGTCCCTCCAATTTACAACCATTCCCTATCAAATCAAACCCAAATTTGATGGTGTGGTAATCAGGAAGAGAACTTCTTTAAAATTCACCTAGAAATTCATAGAAAGGAAGAAAGTGAGTATAAAAATAAATTCATTTGAAAACAGGAAGTAAAATAACTTAAGAAATTTAAAGAAAAGGGAGTGTGAGAGACAAATGGGCTAGAATGATCTTTGATATGCAAAATATACTAAAGTTTTGTGACTTATAAAGCTCCAAACTAGGCCTTCTCATACTAAAAATAAACAAGAAAGACTGGTGTCTTCCTCTCTGAGTCAGTTAAGATCCTGGCTGAAAAGAGAATCCAACAAAAGTTGTTCAAGAGAATTAATAAAGATGCTCTGTACAGAGGGTACTGACACACCAGCAAAGCTGAGAAGACTTCAGCATCTTCAGGCTTCAAGGGCCATGGAAAGAACTTAGAGCCTGTGAAGAGGATGGCTTCTATGTAATGCATACGTGTGTCAGAAACGATAATGAATTCCTAGAATTTTTCTTGGAGTTTAAGGCAAAGGAGACTGCTAAGAAAATGTGGCAATATTGGCAGATGGCTTCTGTCTAATTTAAATCTTGCTTCTATTATGATAAGAAGGCTGCATTGTGTGTTCTATAAAATCATGTTCAACGTGTTTTTTTGGCATGAAAACAAAAACTTAAAAAAACAGTATGTGGTTAGAGGAATAAAAACACAATGCTCTCAGAAACCAGAAAATAAGTAAATAGAATGAGTAGAGAGGCATGGAGGAGGGTCATCTGCTCTGCACCGTAAAACAAGAATAGGAATTTAACTTACAGATATAAATATAAATATAGAGAACTCTAAAATGCCAAATACATTTGGGAACAGTTAGCAGTTGGAGCCTTCACTGTGCTTCCTAAAAACTGCTGATCCAGAGGACAACTGTCTAATTTATCAAATTAATTTTAGCTTAAACCGTTTCTGGTATGTCTTGATTATCAAGTGAAGAACAAGAAAACTCTAAATGCAGTAAAAATAATTTATATGTGTACATTAACTCTCATAGAGTCCACAAAGTATTTCTTGGCAAATGTTTAGGTGACTGCAAGTGGGAAAAATGAACTACGAACCTCAACATTATCTGACGTTAAATGTTCAAATGTGTTAAATATCAAAAATTCCTGTTTTTCTTTTTAACTTCTAAAGAAGAGTTTGCTGACACTCTCAGTGAATTAGCTAATCTCTAAATGATTACAGCAGAACTTTAGCCACATGAATGCATCTTTTCCTGACTCTGATGTTACATTATGAACAAATATTTCCCATTGCTGCATTCTAATTGCATCCTCCCTTCCCCCTGCCATTAGATAATTAAGATTTAACTATAGAACTGAAGATTTTCTTCCCGTTTGCCAATAAACTTACTAAATACATTCAAAAGATAACTTGGCGCAACTGGCCATCACGAAGGATATATAAAAGTCTAACATATTAACCGTCCACCTGGTACAGCTTTGCATGTTCTTCCCTCTTTGAAACCAGGGAGTTCTAAACGTCTCTAACAACCACGGTGGCTCTGAGCTACCAGAAAACAAATTCTGGAAAGCTGAGCATATGGCCTAGCATAGGAAATTCATTTTCACTTTCTATGCTCTCTTACATCACTTTTAGGGCCAAATTTTGCTCTGGGATACTCAGCTCTTCTGGAATTTAAAGGCTGTTGCCTGCTGTGAGGTAAATGTGACTGTAATTTTTAGAAAGTTTTATTTCTTAATCATCAAATAGCTTGAAGAACTCAAGAATGATCTGCTATATAGACTAAAATGGTAATACAAATTCCAGGGACACGTTTTCTATTTTACAGGGCTTTGTTTCATTTTGACTTATATTTGCAAGATGGGAAGCAAGTGATTATCTGGACAAGTTCAAGTTTTCAAATCTTGTTTGAAATTTCCAGAAAAGGGAAGTCAATTTTTTTTAAGAAAGAGAACTACCTAATTATGTACCTGTCATGTGGAGAAATAACCCAATACTTAATTGATACTTCACTGATAAACTTCAATAAAATTTCTTAAACTCACAGATGTTACAGGTTCTGTGCTTGGGAAAGGTGGGAGAAAATAGGCAAGATGGAGGACTGTATGGTCTATCAGGCTTTAGAGTGCTGTGATAAATGAATCTATTAACACATAATGTTCCTATTTACTCTGGAATTATCTTGAAACTGAATTTTTGGCCAAAACTATCCTCATTAACCCTCCAAAGATCAGTTTGTAAAATAATGCTGCTCACCATAAAATTAGTAGAAATATCCAAAAGATGAGCCTCTATTCAGGTTGTTGGGTATTTTGGTTTGGTTTAGTTTTGTTTGTTTGTTTTTGATTGTTTTTTTTGTTTTGTTTTGTTTTGTTTTTTTCAAATTTTCTAAACACGCACCTGGTCTTTAATGCTCAACATGCAAGTGCTATCCTTCAAATCTAAGAAAACTGTATCTTACTTTTTTGGGGTCCAAAGATTAATACAAGTAAAACTTTAACTTATTAAAGATTTCCTATTGGAGGGACCAATTGTTGATAAAGCAGGTTGATTGAGACTCTAATTGCATTAGGCTTTTTGCTTACCTTTCAACAGTAAGTTAATGGAGTCAAGCTTCCAGGATATAAAACCTCACTTTTCCAGTATTAAATGTGGGCCACTCAGCCACTCTTTCCTTCATTTACCTCAATGTGCAAAGCCAAAGTAAAATGGCATCAACTTCAAAGTGTTAGAAGTTTTAAATGAAGGAATTACATAAAGAGCTTAGAACGAAGCCTGATAAAACTGCAGTTTTATTTCATAAATCATACAACTTTTAATAAACATGTATTAACCTTTTTACAACTCTTCCATTGATTAATGTTTGCTTGTATGTAAATACAAGCAAAGTTCAGCACGAGTACTGTGGTTTCTCTATGACTCTATCAAAGGAACTTGTGAAATGTTTTTGTAAGTGGTGGAAACATGGAGACTGAGGCAGGAGAGGTCCCCATGAGACCATAGCAAATCTCCACTGAAGCTGTAAATAGAAACTGGAGTTCTATCTTCCAGTCCAGTGCTCAGACTAATAGGATAGAGTTGCTTCCTCTTAGATAGGAGCATTCCAGTTTCCCTTAAAGCAAATATATTTTTCACAAGGTTTAGAATTGCCTAGAATTATTCACATGGGGACTTTTAGCAAAGATGTGATAAAGTTTCCATTTACGTGGCCTCATTTTAAGGGCCTGAAGCTTTGTACTTCTTCAGAAATAGACTGCCAAAGACAATTTTTCTTCTTATATTCTTTGCAAAATTAAAAAAAAAAAATGCATCCTGCCTTCTTTTTTTGTTACTCTTAAAAAAATAAAATCAGTTTCTCTCTTGGAGGACACAACTGGAGAAATTGCCCTAAGGATGCTTTGTGAATAGAAAAAAGTTGGTCAGAATACATAAAAGATGTTAAGTGAAAAGGTCAGACTTTTCCTGAGCCACGTACCATGTGGGTAGTAGTGATGGTGAAGAAATCTCCTCACTCTTTTGTGCTCCTCAGACAGTAACGACTAAGAATGGCCATTTCCCATTCAAACTAGGTAAGTCATGGATACTCCTTTTGTTTACTTATGGCAAGGCCAGAAACAGACCTCCAGATTCCCCTTCTTTGTAACCATTGACCAAACTGGACAAAATTTTTACACCTGTGACTTGTTAAACTTAAGTGAATCTCTTTCTTTCCCACAGGCCCCTGAACTTTGGCTCGTTCTCGGCCAAAGCCAGCATCAACATCTGATACGGAGTTACCCTTCCTTAATAAACTCTCCCCACCAGAGAAAATTTCCTGCTCAGATGTCAGATCACTCTATCCTGTTGGCATGCACACCGACTGGGTTCTTTCTAGTCTTATTTACTCCTGCCAGTAAAAGAAAATTCCTTCTGCGGACCTTTGTGAAGCTTGTACATCTTATTGTCAGGACGTTCACCCTATTGCAATAGCCTCCTCCGCTTATTGCAATAATCCTTTTGAATGAAGTCTCTCCTGAGTACAGGTGTCTGTTCTTTGCTCATAGGTCACATATGAAAACATGGAGATTAAAGTTATATTGTTATATTACATTTTCCCCATAACTAAGATGTGAAAGTGAAACTCTTCCAGTCTCAGTTTCCACAATGCATTAAAACCATAGAATATGTATTTATGTCACATTAATATGCAGAGAGAAGGCCAGATTTGTAACCCTAAGCCACCCATCTCCTGCTAATAAGGATTGCAAAGGCCAAGGAAGGGCAAAGTGAAGAATGGAAGAATGACAGACTCTTTTTTTGAGGGGGGAATTGTTGGTGTTCTGAGGTTCCCTCCTTCCCATCCCACCTAATATATCCCCCAAATACAGCACAGAGTAGCTAAGAGTAGGACTTAAACAAGAATATTAGCTCATATCGGCTTGTTCCTCCTGCAGTATGGACATACATATGTCTGAACCCCATCTGAGTAACATAAAGGGTGAGACATCAGCATGCAAGCCACTTGTACAAACACTTAAATTAAGGCAGCGTCACAGGGAGGGCTGGATTCCCGAAGTTTGTTAAAGCAAAAGATTGAGTTGTGTTTCCCATGAATCAGACATGGGCCCTATGACAGAGATGGCAGGAGTTGCCTCAGAACCTACTCAAGAGATATGGTGGTAAAATCTCAACAAAGAGAAGTTGGGGTTATTTCCCAGTATCTGGAGGTAGACCAGAGAAATCTATGATTCAGAGAATAATATATCACCTCATTAAAGAAACTGCTCTGACAGGTCTCAGAAATTAGAGCCTTCAGTGAATTCATAAAGGTGCTCCTGCAAGAGTTTTGTTTTGTTTTGCTTTAAAGATTTTATTTTTTTGACACAGAGGCGGGGGAGAGAACACAAACAGGGGGAGCAGCAGGCAGAGAGAGAAACAGGCACTCCAGTGAGGAAGGAGACCTATGTGGGGGTGGATCCCAAGATGCTGGGATCACGACCAGAGCCAAAGGCAGCTGCTTAGCCAACTGAGCCACCCAGGTGCCCTCAAGAGAGTATTTAAGTGTCTTTCTGGGTTAGAGAACCTGCCATTAACTGAAAACAGTATCAGTCAAGTAAAAACTCCACAGTTCCTTCTGCATCTTTATCCTTTCTATGCAATGTATCTGAAGAGTGAGCCAGGTAGGTAAAGAAGGTAAAGAAAAATTGTCAGATATTGCAATTTTGTGGATGTCCTGGTAGCTCATGCATCTAGGTTATTCCCCCTTTTTGTTCACCTTTGATCATGCTAGTTTGCAACTCCGTTGAGGTTAAAAGTTAACATATAGAAAAATTAAAGCAATGCAAATAATTTTTATCCAAAGAAATGCACATTGTGTCTAGTAGGATATCACTGATATTGGCATCAATCATTTTGCCAGTTTTTCACTGTACTGTAAAATTCAACATTTCTACAAAATATTATTTCCATGATTACAGACATTTCAATATAGAAATCTCTCAATTTTCAGTCCTCTTGGATCATCTTTCATAATTTTAAATGTTGATATTTGAATCAAACATCACAGATAAATAAAAAATTTAAAGATAACTTATATTGCAGATCATATGGCTAGATGGAGAATAACCTTACTCCATTTCCTCTTTGTTCTTGAAACAGAATAGAGATTAGTTACCTTTATGCACATTACCATCTACTAAAAAATAAATATGAACATCACTATTACTTTTGCTAAGTGTGTCTACTCTGTATACATGTGAAAGATGAAAACAAGAGCTCCAAAGGGAAACTCAAAATGGGTATTATTCTCTGGGTGGCACGGTCAGTTAAGGTTCTCTCTCAGGTCATGCTCTCAGGGGCCTGGGATCAAGCCCTGCATTCAGCTCCAAGTTCAGCACTGAGTCTGCTTCAGGATTCTCTCTCTCCCTCTGTCCCATCCCCAATTTGCTTGTGCTCTCTCTCTCTCTCTCTCTAAAATAAATAAATAGATAAATCTTTAAAAAAAATTTATTATTATTCTCCAACAAGTTGTGCCTTGAATGAAACTTCAGCATATACATTCATTAATAACCAATAGCTAAGAATTCAAACCCCACTTTCTTGTAAAAATTGACTCAGGCCAAATCAAACAGGTACCATTTGATTACAAATTCATGGAGAGAAAATAATAAAATAGCAGACATGACCAAGGCATTTGAGAACTCAATTTCTACATTGTACCACTTTCCAAAGACACTTAAGCTTTCTAACATGTATTAAGGCTTTATTCTTTACATTCCCAGATAATCTTTGTCTGCTTCTTAATATTTCAGTGCCTCAAACTTATCATATGATAAGATGGTATCTTATCTATCATAAGATGATATCTGTGCAATATTCTACACATAAAGAACATTATATAGAAAGGGACTTTCCATAAGAGAATTTATCTTACTTCTGTATTCAGATAGGATAACATTTAGTATAAGAACAAAAAAAAAAAAATCTTAAAAATTTAAGTGAAGAATGTACTAAGGAGCCTTATTTTAAATTTGAATATCTAGTAGATAGATGTGCTATGAAATCTAATATTAGAGCATATTACATACATCTGGTAGTATAGTCTAGCCTGGTAAAGATAAATTGCACTAGAAACTCATATGTTTTTGTTCATAAATACAAAAAAATAGAGTCTAAATGTAAAGTGATAACCACAGAAAAATACAATTTTTAACATATAAAAAATTGATATCCTATGTAGACTGATATCCTATATAACTTTAAATAAAAAGAGCAAAAAAATATTTTTGACAATATTTTAGAACTATAGACAAAAGATTTTTTAAAAGAATATGGCATAAAAGTAAATACAAATTTACAGAAAAGTAAATATACAGATATACAGACTTGGTGTTTAGTGACAACCTGATTAATTTATTCCCTCAACAAATATTTGTTGAAGTACTTAAAGGCCTGAGGGAGTCAGCAATGAATAAAATAGAATAAAAATACCATTGAATTTACATTAGGTTAGGGGAAGATAGTCAATAGACAGATACAACTATATATGTATATACACATGTATATAGTTATGTATATGTATATATGTACATGTATGTATACACATACATATGTATATATACATATATAACATAATTGTATATATTAGTATATTATATATTTCATATATTATATATATATTTTATATTGTATATATAATTGTATATATAACAGTGTTACATAAAATGGAAAAAGCTTACAATGGGTGGTGAAGGTCAGTGATATGTTAGAGTTGCTATTTGGAAGAGAGTATGTAGGGACACTTCATGGAAAAAAGATTTGTTTAGCTATTTAAAAGTTGTAAGCCATGTGGATGTCTAAAGAAACACATTGCAGATAAGAGTGCTGTTTGGTGTGTTTGAATGCAGGAAAATGCCAGAAGACCTTGAGATAGAATATGGGTGGAATGGAAGGAATAAGAAAGTTAAGAAGTGTTGAACTGGAGAAGTAAGGAAGAACTTGATTACTTAAATCCCTATCTGTTATTCAAATCAATTTTATTTGTATCAGATGAGGACATTGCGCGGCTTTGTTGTTTTTTAATACACTATTGGTCATATTTGTGCATACATTTTTAAAAACTCTTTTCATGGAAAGTTTCAAATATCTAAAAAAGAGAATATTCTAATTAACTCCCATGTATTCATCATGTGGCTACAACAATCCAAGACCATTCTTGTGTCATTCATATCCTTAATTTCTAAATTGGTTATTTTGAAACAAATCTCAGATGTAATATATTTATGACTATTTTAGTCTGCATCTCTAAAATACAAGGACCTATTTTAACATAACCACAATGTTATTCTAACTTTAAAAATCTTTTAAAATAATCACTTAATATCAAATATCTAGTTGGCATTAAAATACTGAATTTTTAAAAATTTTTAACATTGACTTGTTGGATACGAATCCAAACAAGTTCTACATATTGCATTTTCTGACATATATTTTGGGTTGGTAAATACCTAAGTAAAAATACACACACACACACGCAAACATACACACAAATAACATCTTCTTTTGCAATTTTGTTATTGATCTGAATTCTGTATATGAGACATTATGCAACATGATGGATTATAACAGAATAAGAATTACAGAGTACCTGTTCTCATGGTTGTCTACCTCCTGCCCCACTCCCAAAGGCCACACTGGTAAACAGATTCCTAAACTTTTTATTTCTGGATAGGAAAGTAAAAAACTGAGCAAACTGAATACTTAGTATTAAATGGCACCTGACAACGTTAGTGTCTTACACAGTTACTTCAGGGGAAGACTCTTTAGACTGGTGGAAAACTTAATTGCAGCCAGAAAGTTCTGTACCCTGACCTAGCAGAATTCTGACAAAATATTTTATTATAACATAAATAAACAACAAAACTTGAGTAGAAAACATGTTGTTATTTTATTGCGTTCTCTGCGTCTAAATCAACTCCAGTGATTTGGAACAGAAAGCCACACTAGAGAAGAAAAGCCAAGAAAAAAATCAAACACAGAGATTTCTCCTTCTGTAGGCATAGATATCAGGGTTCAGGAGGAAGTAGAATCGATCATGTTTGCTATATACTTCCAAAGTGACGGCAAAGTTGCTGTAATTTTAAAAATTTTGTTAAGAAAATTAACTTCCATGTTTTAGAATGCTGCATTCTTCAATTATTAAATATCATTCAGTTTTTACAATGCCACTTTTTATCACGGATATTAAAGTATCTGTTGGATTAGTCTCTCTCAAAGACTGGCCACATCTAAAAGAGGGCAAGAGAAATCTGTAAAGTATCAAATAAACTGTACGATGGGATGTTAGTAAAGAAATAAAAAAGGACAGAAAAACAAATATATATTTTACCTGTAAGTGGCAAAATTTTGGAATTAATAAGATCCTTTACAGATATCAATACATTAGAATGACAAAAAAACATAAAATTTAACAAAAATACATTTGAAGACTTTAAAGTTTTAAAAAAGTCAGTCGCATAGGTGGGAGGAGAAAGAGCGCTGATCTAAAACAACAACAACAACTAAAAACCTCTTTGTTGCCTCATATCCCCTCCCCTCTGTTCAACTCTGAGTTTAGTGGCAGCTGTGATGGACACTTGCCTGGGAATGAAGACTTTGAAGTGTGATATGGTTAGCCCTCATTTGAGCCTAGTCAGGGAATGTGGGGGAGTTACTTTCTAATAGGTTCCAGAATAGAGTCCCCATGGCTTAGAACAGTGTATCAATCATGTACTTGTAAGGGCTTTTCCTCTTTTCCTATCTTTCTCTGTTGTCATCCCTGCTCTCTGGATCACATTCCAAATCAACCACCTGTGCCCAAGTCCTTGTGTTCTGTTTCCAGAGAAACATACACTAAAGTACTGATTCAAGTTAAAAACATCTGATTTCAATTGAACAGAGGCAGCATTAGGACACGCCAAAACAAAATCAAAAGACAAAATATATTACTACCCTAATATGTATATAGAGTTCAGAATAGGCAGGAATGATAATTTTCCATAGTTCTGATGTGACAATAAAAAATTACAGAATTTTAAGAGACAAAGACATCCTCAATCTTGTTTTTGAAATCTTCCTTTACTTTTTGTTTCACTCACAGGTAAAGTGTATTTAGATAATTTGACCAGAAAATAAAAGCACTATTCTCTTTTGTTTATGGATGCTTTCTTGTACTCACAATGAACTTGAGAATACAATAAAATTATCATTCATGTATTTTCAGAAAGGACAGCTCAATATCAATATTCTGTAATATCCTGTTACTTTTATCATAATTTTCTGATGACCCGCCCCAACTACTCTTCATAATGGGTTGACCTGTATAGACCTGAGCTTATCCATTGAACTATTACCAATACAATCCCCCTCAGTACCTTTTGAAAAAATAGCTGAGGTCAGATAACTGATAACTTCTATCTGTATTATAGCTAAACCAAGGTATGTACCAGTCTTTCATTGTGATGGAAGAGAAATCTGTTGCTACAAACAATGCTTTCTCTAAGCTTTTTATGAAGTCCAAATTTTCTTCCTACAAAATATTTTCAACTTGTCTATTACTGTAGTGATTCTCTATGAACAGATCCTTTACAAAAATAAAGTTGCAATCCAGATTATTTAATTTTTATATTTAGGTCAAGTGTATCTCCAGCCCGCTGGTATCTGTAGATACTCGTTCAATACTCTTTCAATCAATTCTAAAATAGCTAGAATTCAGGGTCTAAACACATAACTATAGATTCAAATTATCCAGTTCCTGCAAAACTCACTTAAGGCAATGGCATCTGGAGAATAGGCTAATAAGTGTCTTTCTATCCTCTCACCCTATGTAAATTCTATACAAATAGATCAAGCTACCAGAAAGACCAAAGGCATTCTGAATTTAGTTCCCTAGAAAAATACATTCAGAGTTTCTGGCTCTTCTTATAAGGAGCTTGAAATCACCACTCCATCCTCACAGCAGGTAAAAAACCGAACAGACTGGAAAATCAACAAGTTTTGGATCCATAAGGGAGGAGAACACACAGAGCAAAAGGCTGCTGCCCCTGAGACTGGGGAAACCAACAAAAGGAGCTGCATCTTACCAAAGTAGTACCAGGAAGCTGCCAGTTCTTGAGTAAGAAAATCTGGACTCTAATTGATAAATTGCTGATAGCAACTCAGTTAAAGAGTCCAGGAGGATCCAGTTACGCGTGGGAGGGCGACACAATATTGTAAGTTTTACCCCCAGGAGCTCAGCAACATCTCCACAAAAAATATTGCAGAAAAGTCCTCTCCTGTTTCTAGCAGTGGCAGGGGAAAAGGAACCATTTGAAAATACTTCCCAGCACTCTGTGCTCCTTAAAAAGGCCTACCCTCAAGTAAAACTAATTAACCAATTAGAACCAGCTGATCATGAGAAAGGAAATACCTAGCCCCAGTCAGCTCTAGCGTTCCTCATGGGAGATGGGGAATATTGAAAATCAATCTAATCTAGCCATCCTGTCCCACCTAAGGGGGGAGGAAAAAAAACTCAGAAACTCTTGTGGTGTTATAATCCAGAAGCATAGACTCATTAAAAGACTGAGACCTAATCCTAGGAGCAGGGAATTCTTCCCCTCCCTCCACACCTCATTACCACATGACTAAAGGTCATTTATAACACTTGCTTTTATCTAGCACATTATGTCCAGGTATCAAGAAAAAAATTACAAGGCATACCTGAAGAAAAAAAAAGTAATTTGAAAAGATAGAACAAGCATCAGAAACTGAGATGGCAGGGGTGTTGGAATGATCAGATCAGGAATTTAAATATATACATAAAAATATGCTAAGGGCTCCAATGGATAAATTAGACAGAATGCAAAAACAGATGAGCAATATAAGCAGAGATGGAAATCCTAAGAAAGAACAAAAAGAAGAAATGCCAAGGAAAAAATCCAACTTAACAGAAACCAAGAATGCCTTTGATAGACTTATTAGTAGACTGAACACAGCCAAGAGAAGAATCCCTGAGCTATAAAATATATGAATACAATCCTCAAAGGGTAAAAAGCAAATAGAACAAAGAGTGGAAAAAACTTAACAGAATATCTAAGGTCCGTGGGACAACTACAAAAGGTGTAACATACATAAAATGGGAATACCAGAAGGACAAGAAAGAGAGAAAGAAATAGAAGAAATATTTGAAGCAAAAATGACTGGGAGTTTTCCCAAATTAAGGTCAGATACCAAACTGGGTCCAGGAAGCTCAGAAAACACCAAGCAAGATAAATGCCAAAGAAAACTACACACGAGCATATCATTTTTAAACTACAGAAAATCAAATATAAAGTAAAAGATCCTGAGAGAAGCCAGAGGGGAAAATATCTCCTTACTTATAAAGGAACAAAGATAAGAATTATAATTGACAAGCTAGATTTCATCAATATTAAAAACCTCTCTTTTACAAAAGACACTATCAAGAGAATGAGAAGAGAAGCAACACACTGGGAGGAAGTATTTGCAAATGGCACATCTGCTAAAGGACTGTTATCCAAAATATACAAAGAACTCTTAAAATTCAACAATAAGAAAAACAACTTGATTAGAAGATGGACAAAATACCTTCACAGACACCCCACCAAAGAAGATATAGCAAATAAACACATGAAAAGATACTCCACATCATATGCTGTCAGGGAAATACAAATTGCAAAACAGGATGTCAGAAGATGCTTATTAGAATGGCCCAAATCCGGAACACTGAAAATACTTAATGCTACCGAAGATGGGGAGCAATAGGAACTTCATACGTTGTTGGTAGGGATGCAAAATTATATAGCCACTTCGGAAGACAGTTTGGTGGTTTCTTTAAAAATCAAACATACCTTTACCATATTCTACAACTTTCACAACCCTTGGTATTTCCCTCAAAGAATTGAAAACATGTACACACAAAAACCTGGACATCGATGTTAATAGGAGCTTTATGCATAACTGCCAACATTTGGAAACAACCAAGATGTCCATCAGTACGTAAATGGATAAACTTTGGTATATTCAGACGATGAAATACTTATTCAGCACTAAAAAGAATTGAATTGGGACGCCTGGGTAGCTCAGTGGGTTAAAGCCTCTGCCTTCCGCTCAGGTCATGATCCCAGGATCCTGCGATCAAGCCCCGCATCGGGCTCTGCTCAGCAGGGAGCCTGCTTCCTCCTCTCTCTCTCTGCCTGCCTCTCTGCCTACTTGTGATCTCTATCTGTCAAATAAAATAAATAAAATCTTTAAAATAAAATAAAATAAAAAGAATTGAGTTATCATACTATGAAAATATGTGGAAAAACCTTAAATGCACATTACTAACTGAACAAAGCCAGTCTAAAAAGGCTACATACTGTTTGATTCCAACTACATTGTGTTCTAGGAAAGACAAAACTATGGAAACAGTAAAAAGATCAATGGTTGTCTGGGAATGGGAGTAGTGAATAGACAGAGCACAGAAGTTTTTAAGGCAGAGAAACTACTCTATGTTATTATAATGACACATATATGTCATTATACATTTGTCCAAACTCATGGCAGGTACAGCACCAAGACTCAGCCCTAAGGTGAACTTGGACTCTCAGTGATTATAATGTGTTAACCTACCTTCAGTCATTGTAAAAAAAAAAAAAAAAAAAAAGTGCTCTACCATTCTGGTGAGTGATGTGGATGATGGAGGAAGCTACCCATGTGTGGGGGTGAAAGTATATGGGAAATCTCTGTGCTTCTCTCTCAATTTTGTTGTAAGCTTAAAATTCTCTCAAAAATAAAGTCCTTTAAAAAAGAAAAACATATTCTTAAAACTACAGTCCTCTTCTAATGATTTGAATTAAGGATTAACTGCTCTAAGAAGATATTTTCCCATCTTTAGTGATACTTCTTTTTCACATTGTATTTTTCAGGCTATCTACATACTATTCTATAAAAAGGACACAAGCTAAGTTTATTTTAGCTATCATGTATATATATATATACACATATATATGTATATATATAAAAATCTAAATATAGATGTATTGTTATTTTTATCATGTAAAGCATACTTTCACATGATAAAAATATTTCTTTAATTAGATTAAAAACTCTCTTCATTACCATGACTAACAGATAACTAGATTTTCCAACACTTCTTCCCCACTAATTCCTATTATTGCCTCCCTTCTGTTCTTTTGCTCTTGCTTTAGAAATAGGTTGTAAGAAGCAAATTTTATCTAACAGAAGAAAGTGCTTACTAGCATTTATGTATGCTCAAATTTGGAAACAGGCTGCCGTACACACACACACACATACACACAAAGAATGAGTATTTAGACTCTGAAAGTATAGAAGAAATGGGTGGATACAATTTATCATGATTTTGTGGAAGAAATTTGTGCAGTTGGGTAAAGAAAAAAGAGAAGCCTAATGTTAAAATATCTCCCATGCAGACGGTACTAGATTAGATGTTCGACATGAATTATCCCATCATATTTTCATATATGAGAGGCATCATTTTTTCATTTCTACATAAAATAATGAGGATCAAATATCTCAAATGATTTTCTCAAGGTCATACAGAAAGTAAGTTGAAGAATTGGGACCCCAAATTTATGCATATTTAACTCTTTTTTTTTTTTTTTAGATTTTATTTATTTATTTGACAGACAGAGATCACAAATAGGCAGAAAGGCAGGCAGAGAGAGAGGAAGGGAAGCAGGCTCCCCGCTGAGCAGAGAGCCAGATGTGGGGCTCAATCCCAGGACCCTGGTATCATGACCTGAGGGGAAGGCAGAGGCTTTAACCCACTGAGCCACCCAGGCGTCCCCTTATTTAACTCTTTGTAATTGGAAGATTTCTGTGAAAAAAATACACATATGAATTCATACATAATTCTGAGCATCTAATGCAATACATTGTCATCCCAAAGTATTTCTGTTCCAAATTACACTTTTCATTCAATAGAAGAGCTAGATTCTGATGATTACCAAAACCTCTACAACTTCAACCTATAATGCTAGACTTCTTTGGGATACATTCTAAACCTTTAGCAGCTAGTTTATGCAAGGAATCTATGTCTTCATTTCTGCATTCATCAGATGGGAAATATTGACCCTGATGAATTACTAAGCAGTTTTACAGTCTGTATGTCCTTTTTATGGCTACATTCTACTTTTTATTAATTTCTTTTTAAAAGACACTGAGCTTTTTGGAGGTAATTTTTAGCATAATTTTATAACAATTTTGGCAACACTTCATTTTTCCTTTTAAAATTTCAGAGCATACTTATTACCACACAGAGTTGTTTTTGTTTAAGATATTTCTGGAAAGCATATATATGCTTCTGATTCAAAATAAAATGTATTGTTGATAGGGAGTTTGATGTGCTAAAGTAGAATAAATGACAAACTGAAGGAAAATTGTTATGTTTTTATATATTTGGGTGATATGTAGCATAATATTAATTTATACATATCACACTTTTAAATTACATTTAATTTAATACAGACTATGGTGACCTTGTCATTAAATGAAATAACTTTAAAACTTTTAATTAGGAATGTTTATCCTAAATTATTTTACAATGCTCTTTTTTATTTCCTCAGTTTACAATTATGTATAGCCCAGCTTTATCAAAGTGGCTACGGTGAGACTTTTTTTTAAAAGGTTTATTTATTTATTGAGAGAGAGAGAGAGAGAGAGCAAGGGGAAGGTATAGGGAGAGGGAGACAAACAGAGAACCCTGAGATCATGACCGGAGCTGAAATCAAATTACAGACACTTAAGTGACTGAGCCCCCCAGGCACCCCATGGAAAGACTTTTAAAACAACACTAATCAACCAGGAGAATGAAAACAATTCACTGGCCAAGGGCATATATCTAATATCACATTACCTCATCCATTGGAAGAAGCTTTGAGTGTTTATTATATATCCATCCATGTACTAGACTGATGTAATCCTGCATTTCTTAGAATAAATATCCTAGTGTGGGTGATAAATACTATACAATCACACCAATACACAATTAAAAATGGAGATCTGTGTTGTCAAGGAAATAGAGGATCCTAGAAAGACACATTAAGAGAGTCATCATCTCCTTTTGGGGGACAGAGAGGCCACACAAAGAAAGTGATGTATACTGAATCACACCCAAATCAGGGAGGCTGATCCAGGAGGCTCACTGCTCAGAACCTTTGTCCTCCGCAAGGATCAGTATGCACACTTGTGTTATGAGAATCCTTGGTAAACTGTATCTTTCTTCACGGAACTAGAGGGAAGCATTTCTTTTAATACTATTATTTTTAATCTTATGTTTTCTTGTAACTGCTTAGAAATTTCAATATTTTAGCTCTTCTCTCTGAAACCAAGACTGCTATTCTCTCTTTTCCTATAATCAGTTTTAAGGTTGAGTTTTGCATCACTGTAAAGAATATATATATATATATATATATATATATATATATATGTATATGTATTTTAAAAGCAGTATATATATATGTATATGTATTTTAAAAGCAGTATATATATGTATATATATACTGCTTTTAAAATTTCTTCTAAGATAACAAATATGTGAACATTCTCTTATCATCACGAAGTAGATGAGAAATTAAGTTTATGTAACTCTTTAGGCCAGGTCTCCATGTCAAGGCCTGTTCTTAAGATGATGTAAATGTGACTTAAAATAGTTAAATCCCTGTTTTATTTCTTCAGCTGTTTCTCTCATCTCCTGAACAAAGGTAGAGTATAAATCTCTACCTGGTGATTGGATGAATTAGCTCTTTTATGTGAAAGTCAGAAGCTTCTCAATAATTTCCCTACTTTTTGGCTTCAAGGTTCTCTCAGAGGCCTTGTTTGCTTGCTTGAATCTAGTTCTAGATAAATCACTGGTCTACCCATCAATGACTTTTCAGATCTCCCTACAAGCTCCAGACTAGTTAAGGCAAGAACTTATTTCATAACTACATGTTGCATCTCAAATGCACCCTGAACTTGACTAGTTGGTCTTTTGATGTCTATCTCTGTGAATGCAGGCCTCATTATCTAGTAGTGGTGTCTCTTTACCATATGAACTCTATCACCAAGTTCTGTTACTATCTTATCTCTTATCCCCTTGCATCTCTCTGTGAGTCATCCTTTTTACTCCCACCATCACAGTCCAAGCTACCGTCATTTCTTATCAATGGCAATGAACTGTTTTCCCTAAATCCTCTCTGGCTTCTCTCCAATATACTCTTCATATTGTAACCAAAGGGATCATTTCAAAACTGAAATTTGATCATTTTAATTATTGCCCAAGTTTAACACTATTGAATGTGACCCTGTTGTTCTTAGGAGGAAAACCCAAATCCTAGCTGGGATTTACATGCCTGAAGGTGAACATTTCTTTTGCCCTTTCACTGCACTGTGGTCACATGAACTCTTCCAGTTCCTGCCCTCTTTCATTTATGTAGGTTGTTCTCACCTCTTGGAATTTTACTCCATCTCCATTCCCCTCACCTTGTTCAGCCTTAATCGTCCTTTGGTTTTCACCTCCAGACTCATGTTCATACAGAAAACAGTGCTTGAACTCAACTCAGGACCAGTATCTTTTGATAAAAGCTCCACACATTGTATTTATTTTCTTTAAAAGGCTTACTTGTTTTATTAGTTTCTCTCCCCTTATATCAATGAAAACTCCATGAATTAGGGTCTCTTGTTAACCACAAGTATCTCCCTAATGCCTCGGACCACATTTGGTCCATAGTATGAGCTCAATAAATATTTGTTAAATAAATTAATGTTTTTCTCTCAAGATTTCTCCATTACCAATGGTGGTTCATATCTGCCCTGTATTTTTTTAAATATATTTTATTTATTTATTTGACAGAGAGAGAGAGAGAAATCACAAGTAGGCAGAGAGGCAAGCAGAGAAGGCAGAAATGTGGGGCTCAATCCCAGGACCCCATGGATCCCATGACCTGGGCTGAAGGCAGAGGCATAACCCACTGAGCCACCCAGGTGCCCCATCTGCCCTGTATTTAAACTCCCATTACTCCTTTTGCACCCAACTAATCCCAATATTGGCAGAGTAATTCCAGAAGCCCTGGATACAGAAGAAAATTAAAATTGCCTATCACTTCTACTGAAAACCTGTGCTGCCCTTATCCCTCACAACTGAAGGATAAGCTCAGTGCCATTTAGATGAGTAGAAGGCAAACTGAGACTTCTTCTTTATTGTTATTTATGAATCTAGACAAAATACTAATATCAATACTAATATTGTTATTCTATAATCTTCACTTCATTTTGCCAAGACAGGCAAATAACTGAGCATCAGCTTTACCATGTACCAGTAAGGATTTTGCAATGTAAATGAGATAAATTTAAGAAAATGAATTTCTAAAACTGCAAATAGTGTTTAAAATAAAAAAGAGAAAACAAAGCTTTCTCTTTGTTTGTAACATAAGTAGAAATCATTGGTTATCTCTTTAGAATTATTGAAAGATCACTGACTTAAACTATATAAGTATCAAATTTACCTAAATCTAAATTACACAGAACATAGAAAGATAAATAGAAATTCAACAGTGTAAAAAGAAATCCAGTAAAAAGGAGTATTAAAAGAACCATATAATTAAATGGAGTTATATCAGAAAAGATAAACCGTAAAATAAGTTGCAACTGGTAGGGTATATTTAAGATAAACAACAACAACAAAAAAACAATTTTAATTATGTGATATAGAAATGATAAACAGTACTGTCTTTTCTAAATTGATTGAATAGGTAATGGTAATGGTTAAAGGCAGAAGTTTTTATCTTTTTTTGGCTTCATCCTAAATTCAAGAATACTCATTTAACAAAAACAAGTGTCTCCTCAAATAAGAAGAAAAAAGGAAATTGAATATGAAAGAAACACAGGGGTAGACAAAAATCCTTAAAGACATAGTAAATTATTTCATGGAGCACCTTTCCATAAAGAAAGATTTTTAGCAACGTATAGAATACAGAAATAACAATTACCAACTTTAAGGAAACTATGGTAAAATTACCCATTAAGAAACACCAACAACAGAGCCTTGATGAAATAAAACAAAATCCATGTCATTTTATAGTTCAGGAGACTGCTGTTCAAGGAAAATATATAGCTTTTCCAAGGTCATATTATATTCTTGTCAATTTAACTTAGGTAAATAAAGATCCCTGTTTTCTGATCTATCAGAAAAGTCAGATTCAATTTTACTTGTGATAAATATAGATCTGGAATTTCTATGCATATAAACAATTAAACACTTGGACAAATTCAGAATTAGCATATTAGAAGGGTTTAACTCATTGCAGGAGTTTCACAATAAGCATATCCACATGACAAAAGTCGTGAATCTTCTATAATTGCAATTTGAATTATTTCCTTGCTTTAATTTTTAAATCAGTTACTTAACACTTTCCTAATGTTTTAATTATGATTTCATTTGTTTAACATTTTTTAATAAGTTCCAACTATGTGCTGAGAATCATGCTAGATTCTGGTACAAGTAGATTCCAATAAAGACAAGTCAGTATTTTAAGCAGTCTATTTTGGATTTAGTGATTATATAAAATTGTTTGCTCTAAAAATGACAAAAATTGAATAAATTAAGATTTATAGATATACATATTTATAACACATATTATTGGTCATTGTATTGAAGAACTTGATCCTCTAATCACTAGTATCTCTATATGATTACATTTCATGATTTTTAAAAAGTTATTAAAGATACCCTGCATTTCTAGAGAACTTAAGGTGAAGATCTATTCATCAATACTTCTCAATTTTTGAGGGCTGAATTCAAATCCACATCATTTGGGGGATCTTCTCTAGCTAGACAATCTCTTTCAGGTTGAAACATCATTTACACTTTAAGTTCTGCTTTTCTTGTTGCATATCTATATTTTGTTGTTTTAAGTGCATGATCAAACTGTTGGCTTCTTGAGACCAACAGTCTGCATTTGATAGAAGAGTATGAAATGACTTGTGATTTTCACCAAATTCAGAGAAATTTTCAAAATAAGTTAAATATTTATTTTATATTTTGTCTCAGACTTTTATGTCAATTGTAGTCTAAATTCTAAATTTATTTCTGGATTGTAAGTATAACATAGTTTCTTTTTGGTTACATCCACTCTCATCCATAACTTGTTTTATGGAATCAATATTCAGGAATTATTGTAAATCAAAAATTTTGTCAAATATTAACTTACTTATAATTTTTTGTTCTTTTAGTTTTTAGTTTTATTGAAATCTGCTTTGATTTCTTCTGAAAATATAAACTTACCAATGAACTTAATTTACCTACTTAAATAATAATTCTTATACAGGTATACCTCAGAGATATTGCAGGCCTTGTCCCAGACCATCTTAATTAAGTGAATATCACAATAAAGCAAATCAAAGGAGTATTTGGTTTCCCAGTGCATATAAAAGTTATGTTTACACTATACTGTAAACAAATAAGTGTGCAATAATATTATGTCTAAAAAAGCAATGTCTATACTTTAACCAAAAAATACCTCATTGCTAGGGGCACTTGGGTGGCTCAGTGGGTTAAAGCCTCTGCTTTCGGCTCAGGTCATGATCTCAAGGTCCTGGGATCCAGCCTCGAGTCAGGCTCTCTGCTTGGCGGGGAGCCTGCTTCCTCCTCTCTCTCTGCCTACTTATGTTCTCTGTCTGTCAAATAAGTAAATAAGATCTTTTAAAAAAAGAAAAATACCTAATTGCTAAAAAATGCTAACCATCATCTGAGCTTTTAGCAAGTTATAATCAGTTATTACAGATCACCACAACATAAAAAAATTTGAAATATTGTGAGAATTACCAAATATGTTACAGAGACAGAAAGAGAGCAGATGCTGTTGGGAAAATGGCACTAGTAGACTATTTCAACATAGGGTTGCCACAAACCTTTAACCCACAATATCTGGAATGCAATAAAATGAAATGCAATAAAATGAATTATGCTTGTATATAAATAAAGAGGCAAAATTGCCTTCTCTTTGAATGAAGTCTGCTGTTGTGAACACAGTGGCAAACCTAAATCTTCAGAGCAAGAACAGTGACTACTATCCCCCAATGTTGGTAATGACCTCAAAAAGAGATCATGGGGGCACCTGGGTGGCTCAGTGGGTTAAGCCTCTGCCTTCGGCTCAGGTCATGATTTCGGGGTCCTGGGATCGAGCCCCGCATCGGGATCTCTGCTCAGCGGGGAGCCTACATCCCCCGCCC